>NW_008343973.1:322588-359822 GCF_000622305.1 Nannospalax galili
TAAAAATAACCCCAGGGGGAATCTGCCTTCCGCCTGTGGCCTTTGGTTTTAAACCAAATGCTGCTTCATTTTTCAAAGAGTTTCCAATAAATTATTAAAAAAAAAAAATCCTTCATGAAATCTCCTTTTCAGTGTCAGAACCTGAGTTATTATGATAACTGAGGATCATCTAGGGCAGTGGTTCTTGATCGGGACTGCGTATTTGCCTCTGTGGGGCCTTTAAAGGATACTGCTGGCTACCCACTTCCCAGTCTCCTGACCCACAGTGCTGGGTTTAATTGGTCTGGGATGAGGCATAAGCATGGGGACTTCTAGCATAGTCCCAATCTTGGCTCCTCTAGGTAATATAATTGGTAGAGTTTGCTCCTCATAATGATCTTTTCTTCGGTCAATTTGATTCTTTGAACAAATGCCTATAAAGTATTTAGAAGTACAGAAAGGATTCAGATGATCCCAGTTAATGAAATTTTGTTGGCTTGTTTTGGGATAGGGTACCCCAGCCCATGATCCTTCTGCCTAAGTCTCCCAAGTTTGGGGATTGCAAGTACGTACCGCCATGCCAAGTTCTGAGATTTTTTTAAAGTTCTTTGAGGTTTACACAAATTCTGTTTATTTTCTTTGTGTATGTTAGTGTACCAGATCTAAGTAGGACACTGATGCTTTTGCCAATGAGCACACTTGTATGCTTTGTTCTAGTATATTTAACCCTCTCTTCTCTCCTTAGTCTTTCCATCGATGTCTGGGCTGCCTCCTTTATATACCTACTGCCTGGCAGTGATGTTTCATACCACCCAATTAATTGTTGTTGAGTGACTGAATGCATGTTTCTGTGCTTTTGCTGACTGGATAGACTGTTAGCAGTAATAGTGCCACAGTGCCCCCTGTTGATGAAACCAGGAAGTGCAATGTGCAGACAGGAGTGATTTTAATGATAGTGAAGTTGACTTTGAAATAAGAGCTCTGCCCAACCTAGAACTCAACAGGAAAAACTACAAGTATGGGTGAACTTTCAGCATCTGGAGAAGGGACAATACCATTGGTCTGTGTCTGTGAGAGCACAGCCCAGCATTTTTCCTTGTTTGACTCTCTCCATGACTGCATTCAGGTCCCAAGCTCCCATGCACTCTTTTAAACGAATTCACTTGTTATTCAAAGAACACAACATTTCATGCTGCACATTGATGTTCAATGATAGCTACAGACTCTATATTTTATTTACTTATTCTGTACATGTGTACATACTCGTGTGTGTGTGCGTGTGTGTGTGTGTGCGTGTGCGTGTGTGTATGCGTGTGCTTTTGGAGGCCAGAGGTTAATGTCAGGTGCCTCCCTTTATCAGTCTCCACCTTAGTTTTTGAGACATGATGTCAATGAACCTAGAGCTTGCCAGTTTGGCTAATTTGTCTGGTCAGCCAATCCCAGAGATCCTACTTTATCCCCCTTCTCCCATGCGGGTGCTGGGATTACAAGCGTGCATCCAGATTTTTACATGGTGTTGGGATCTGATCTCAGGTCTTAATGCTTGTGTAGCCAGCACTTTACCGACGGAGTCATCTCCTCGCCCTTTATTCTGTATTTTAAGAGAAAACAGCCAGAGTGCTGCTTTAGAGTAGATTTTAAAGACTGTTCTTAGTTTCTTTCTTTCTTGTGTTTTACTCATTATTTTTATTTTATGTGTATGTGTTACCTGCATGTAGGTAAGTGCACCCATGTCATGCAATGCCCGCGGAAGTCAGAAGAAGCTGTTGGATGCCCTGGGACTGGAGTAATGGACAGTTGTTAGTTGCCATGTGGGTGCTGGGATTTGAACCTGGGTCTTCTGGAAGAACAACCAGTGTTCTTAACCGCTGAGCCATCTCTCCAGCCCCTGTTCTTATTTTTTTAATTTTACTTATTCTTATTGCTTATGAACTGAGGATGGAGCCATTGATGGGATTCCCATCTCTCCAACTGTTCTCTCACATAATCCTATTCATTGGAGTAAACTTAGAAAGAAGAAGAAATGAAAGAGATTGCCTTTAATAACAATATAAAATGATAATTATTTTAGAAATTAAGTGCAAGAACACTTAGTGCTGTGAAAGAAGTGAAAACAGGAAAATTGTCACCAGATCATAAACACTGATGCTACAGGATTGAAGAGCAAAGAGTTAAACCAGAGAATCCAGCTCTCAAGTAAGCAATCTGGTTCAACCTTTGCACCACTGAA
Source organism: Nannospalax galili (assembly GCF_000622305.1). Lineage (NCBI taxonomy): Eukaryota > Metazoa > Chordata > Mammalia > Rodentia > Spalacidae > Nannospalax > Nannospalax galili. The sequence continues at coordinate 324,798 of NW_008343973.1, forward strand.
TTAGTTAACTTTCTGCATAATTAACTTGACTTTCAGGTGGGACTACACAGTCCATCCCATATGGACTGTGATCCTGTTTCTCTGTCAAACAAGGAAGCATAAAAGTGCTTATCTGCGTACTGATAACATAAAGAAGAGGGGAAAGGGACCTCTGAGTACAGATGGCATATTAATAGTAATGTCATCTAAACAAAATGAGGGTGATTTTAGAGGGGGCAATAGAGCATGGAGAAAGGGAAAAATATGGAAAATGTTACTTGAAGTATTAAAACACAGTGGTCCTCCCTTGCTGGTACCGGATCTCTGGGAACATCTTCAGCGAGGGCCTGTGCTGTAGCCTGCCAAACAGCAAGATGCAAACCTGTAGCTATAAAAGCATTTTAGATGGAATTCAAAACAAATAATTCCATATCAAATTATCAGACTATTTTTATAAGACTGCAAGTTTAGTCTATTTATTTTTCTTTACACACCCTCTCTCCCAAAGTTCTGAAGAACGCCAAAAATGGTTCAGAACTCAAGAAGATAACAATAATAAAGTAGAAGTAACAGAAGGCAGGAAAGCAAAAACAGGAGCTCAGAACAGAGCCGGCCAAGAGGTCGGAAGGAGCACAACCTCAGCATCTGCGTGCCCTCTTAAGCTCTTATGAGCCCTGTGCATGACCTTAAAGATTTCAACAATCAAAATGTAAACAACAGTCTAGTCAAGTGCTTCACTGACACTGTAAGATAAAACAAAGTGAATCTTATTGCTGATAATCAACACTTACAAAGTTAAGAGCAGACACTTCATGGGTAGTATAAACAAAGTCCTTAAGGATATCTTGGCACAGAATTTCCTAAAAATTTTCCTAATGCAGTTTACAGTTAATATCGAATCCCAGATAAACAAAAGAGACATATTAAACAAAAGAGACAGCTGTTCCTTGTTTATCTATGTTTCAAGTGCCTGGGCACCTGTACTTTGATTTGCCAAGTCTGAAACCATGAGGAGCATCTCGTGTTTAAGTACCAGTCACTGCATCTGCATGTGATTCCAACACTGATCAAAGGGTGGGACACCGTTCAAGGACAGCCATGGACCAGAGCATAGCTTAGTGTTTTCAATATCTAAAGTCCAACAAACAAACAAAAAAAGTAAACCACATTCAGAAATGAAAGTGTTTGATGGAAAGGCATTTTGAGGAGTGTTGAAAACTAGGCATACTATTGGAAACTGTCTGCAAATTGACTACATGGGAAGATCTTCCTGCTTGCCTACAAACAAGTTAGAGAACATCGGTGGTTGTGCTTGCTTACTTGTTCTGTTATCTGACAGATAAATGATTAGGCACTGACATAGTTTAATATCTTAAAATAGGGTTTCTATGGGTTGGGGAGATGGCTCAGTGGGTAAATGGCCTACTCTGCTAGCATAAGGATCTGAGTTCAGACCTCCAGCATCCATGTAAAAACTGGTTGCAAACTCTTATAACCCCAGTGGAGACACACAGATGCCAGGGGCTTGATGGCCATCTACTCTAGCCAACTGATGAGCTCCACATTCAATGAGGGACCTTGTCTCAAAAAGAAAGAAAAAAGCAGAGACTGATTGGGAGACATCACAAAGTCAGCCTTTGACCTTCTCTTGTACACGATTAAGGAAGCACACCTGAACACACACACACACACACACACACACACACACACACACACACGGGGGAGACAAGTAGAGTTTCAGATCAATAGAGTGAATTGTGAGACCCTAGTAAGATAGTCCATTTATGTTTTAAAGCATTAATTACTAATAAGAGACCCTTAAAAATGGCATTATACAATTTTTTTTAACATTTTACTTTCAATACTTTAGCTCTCTCAGGTACATATTAGCCAACATGTTAAACTGAAGCTTACAAATATTTCTAAATACTATTAAACTATTTATTACTTACATCATATTTTAAAAGTATAGTTCTTTATTGTTATCTATAGGAGACTGGTTCCTCTCAGATACCAAAATCCAGGAGGAAAGTTCAGATGTTTAGGAATCTAAAACATTCCCATAAATATTTGATTTCCCCTTTCTTTTCTAGAGGAATTGTTCCCATTTGGCTAATTGTTGACATGACAAAAATATGCTTACTTTCATTATTTAAAAACTTATTAACTCTAGTATGTGATGGTTGATTTTTTAAACACACAATCAAGATGGGAACTAAATTTTCTCTTTCTTCACATTCAATTCAGCAGTTGTCTATGTGGGTTCTAGAGATGGAAACCAGGGCCCTATCCATGATAAGTATGTGTTCTTTTGCTGAGCTATAACCCAGTCCTCAATATATATTTTTTAAAAAATAATTTTCAAAATCTCCTTTTTAAAAAAGCTTTGCATTTCTAAAACTAAAATTCACTCTCGATATATTAGAATTAAAAATTCATCCTGATTTGATAGTCAGGAATTATACAGAATTCTCAACAAAAACTTACATGTGAAATTCCCAGCAGAACGTAAATTGTGACCATAGTTCATTGGGCAATGTTTCTACTGGGGAGACTTATGTCTGCCATCTTTTATTTTATAAACAGTGCTGTTCAGGTCATCTAAGCAGCCTGTTTTACACATGTCATTGGTATCATTACAGGGAGAATTCTAGAAAAATCAATTATACTCTCAAACAGACTCTTTAGGTTTGTTGTTTAGTGGAGACAAGGTCTCAACAAGTAGCCTTGGCTCACCTAACACTCAGTAAGTACCCTCCCACCTGAGCCTCTCCACGTCTAGTTTTAAGCTTAGGAGAAATTACCAAATTTTCACTTGAATAAATTAAATCATTTATATGCCAAATCACACAATAGAAGATTACTTTCCAGTACCCTAACGACAATATTTGCTATGCATATTTTATTTATTTATTTGTTTTTGGTCTTTTTTTGAGACAGGGTTTCCCTGTAACCCCAGTTGGCCTGGAACTCACTATGCAGACCAGGCTGACCTTGAACGCACAGAGATCTATCTGCCTGCTTCTGCCTCCCGGTTGCTGGGATTAAAGGCGTGTGCCACCAGGCCTGGCTTTTGCTATATATATTTTAAATCTTTGCCAGTCTAATGGTCAAAACAACAAGCAAACAAAAATCACATGTCCATCTTATATCAGTTCATCTGTTGGGAAGGAGCTAGCATTGACCTCGGTCAGTTGTGGCATGCTGAATCCATCTGGATGCTCACTTTTTCTCACAGGGTCTAGTGCCTGCTCCTGAATGGCCCTTCAGGACTGCACCACTGGGTGCTTTTGGGAAAGGAGGTGTTGTTCAAATTTCTAGTGGAATGCAAGGGTTCAGTGCTTCCATTCCCACTTCAGCTAAACAGGGACTCCAATGTAGCTTACCTTTGGGCAATTGGACCCTCCTGTAGACTTTGATGCTTGAGAGTCATTCAAGAAGAGACTGCAAGTTGGAAGCCACAGTTCCACACTGTGATATTGTTGTTCAGGGCTGTGAAGTTCAGTGGCCAGTCTGGTTTGGAGCATACACAGTTAATGTTCTGAGTTTCAGTTTTATTGTCTAATGTGTTCAGTCAGTACTGTTTACAAAAATCAACATATTCTTTTTGCTTGTAACCATGGACACTGCACCATTAGACAGGGTTCAGTATGATATCCTATAAATAGTGATACCTATTAATGAGTTCTAGGGTCTGAAAGTGATCTGACACCCAGAAGCTCAGGTGACCTGAGGGCAGCTGGCCTAGGCTGAGTTAAGCTCCAGCAGGAGACTAGCTGACAATGCCCCTGGGTCTCTGATTCTCCTCCTGGGCCAACGGCTCACCCCAAGTATATTCTTCACATGATGTGCATGAAGCACAGAAATATGCAGTCAAGTCCTAGATTCAGGTTTCCAGTGAGGTTTTCTTCCACTGACCTGATGGTCAACACCAGGGTGTGATGAGGAAGCATGCCATGGTGAAGGAGGGCCTTTCCAAAGTTACTGACAAATGACATAGTGCGTGGGAAGGTGAAGAATGGGGGAAGGGACGTAATTAATGACATCTGTCACCAACATGTCAAAGTGATATTTATGAATGCATTTTCTAAACTTTATGATAGAAACAGATATTATGAATACACTTTATGTCTTTCCTCATCCAGGACCTTACATTTTGATTTACTTCTCAACTCAGTTTTAAAATTATTTTTTTAACTAGTCTTTTTTTACTTTTTAAAAATGTTATGTGTATGAGTATATTGCCTGCCTATGTAAGTGCACCCATGTCATTCAATGCTCATGGAGGTCAGAAGAAGGCATCAGATCCCCTGGAACTGGAGTTACCGGCAGTTGTTGACTGCCAGGTGGGTGCTGGGAATCTAACCCAGTCTTCTGCAAGAGCAGTCAGTGCTCTTAACCATTGAGCCATCTCTCCAGTCCTCAACTTGTCTTAAAATGCTCACATATTTATGAATTTGTTAATTTAAAAACTATTCACAAGGGTTTGAGGAGTGTAAGTAAGTGGTAAAGCCCTTGACTGGCATAAATGGGACCCTGGGTTTGATATCCACCAGCGCAACCACCACAGCAACACTATTTAGAGGACAAGAACACACAGACGACATAAAGTCAAAGTCCTGCACGGAACATAGACTTTGAGTGGACAGACTACCAGGGCCACAGAACAGAATGGAGAAATGAGAGGGGGGCTCTATTGCAGTATGCCAGGCAGAGATGGTGTGGAACAGACAGGGATAACACTGCAAGAAGGGAGAGATGTGAACAGAGTCCAGGGATGTTTGGAGCCATAATGAGAAGACTTAGAATTTGGTTTTATGCGGTGTATGAGGAAGTCAAGTATAACACCAAATTTCAAATCAAATACGTGGTCTTGCTTTAGTGAAATAAGAATGAGAGAAAACAGTCATATTGATACTGGGTTTTGTGGGAGAAAAACTTTTTTGTTGAAATTTATTTTATTGTGGCAAAAACACTTAAAATATAGTTAACTTTGGGGACCATGTTTGTCATATAGCAGATCTCTAGGACCTGTTCACTGTGCATAATTGATTGGCCTCATTGATTAGCAGCTCCCCCAACTCTAACCATGTGAATCTGGGAGAGTAGAATTGCTTTATCTGCCTCCTCAGGAGAGTTCATACATTGGCTCCTCTGTGACTAGCTTATTTCAATTGCTGTGTCTTCAAAGTTTGTCCTGCAAGTTTCACTTTGTAGCATTTCTTTCTTTTGTAAACTTGTATTTTATTATAGATATCTATTTGATTTTTAAAAAATCTGTTCACTTGTCAATAGACATTTAGCTTGTTTCTTTATCTTGGCAATTGAGACTAGCATTAAGCATAAATTTCAGGGGCTGGAAAGACGACTCAACAGTTAAGGACCTGGACTGCTCTTGCAGAGGACCTGACTTTGGTCCTCGGCATCTACACTGGGAAGTTCACAACCACCTATAAATCCAGCTTTGGGGGATCTGATGCTTCTCCCAGCCTCCATGGGCACCTGCACTCACACATGCACATACACATACACATACAAACACACACGTATATACACAATTGAAAAATCAAAACAAATACTTTAAAATAAAATAAAAATAATGGTAATGCTTCAGATAATGATTTCTATTTCATAGTCTGAATATTGATTCAATCTAACAGTTCCATTTGTAACTGTTTTGAGGCTCCTCTACACTGTCTTCTGAGGTAGTTGTGCCATTTTGCATCACTATCAACTGTAAACAAACATTGCCATTTCTCCACATCTTAATCTGCACATCTTTTTAAGGTCTATTTTGGTTTAATAATGGGCATTCTAACATTTGTAAGCTCATATCTCATTGTGATTTTGATATACCTTTCTCTGACAATTAGTGATCTTGAACATTTTCCCAGAAACTTGCTGAACACTTATATGTCTTTGGAGAAATACTTATTCAAGATTTTAGGAGGTGCCATCCATGCCAGGCAGGTGTACAACGGAGGAAGTATAGATGCTAGTGGGGAGGGGGAAGCTGAACGCCAAAGAGTAAGAGAGGAATCAGGAGAATGCAGTTCTCCAAGTGGCCCAAGAGAATGCGATTGGGAATTCAGGTGAAGGACAAAATGCCTGCACTGTAGGAATTAAGGTTCTCCTGTTGTGACAGTAGGAATAGAGACAAAAATAAACGTGTTTGGAAGTAAACATGTGGCTAAGCTTGTATATGGGGACAGTCCTTGCTGACAGTTTCTTTTTCCTTTGAAAACGGAGGGTAGAGTGGCCAAGAGGGAGAGGTAAAATATTATGTCTAAGGAAAACAGAGAAGGTATGAAAAAAAAATAACAAAGATTGAACAACAAAAATAAGAAAACCAAGTTGTTTTCTTGGCAGCATCGAAAGCACAGGAGCAGAAGGAGATTATGTAATTATCGTGTTCCAAATCTTCACGTTGTGCTGTTTGTCACAGTTTGGGCTTCTGTGCAGGAGAAGCCGACATTCAACTTGGTCCACGGACCCACTCAGGGCAGTGCGGGAAGGACAGCGGAAGACCTGAGGAAGTACGGTGGAGGAGCTGAGAACTGCATTTATTTGGCTCAACATTGACACTTTGACTATTTGGATTCTAACTACTTTTGAAGTTTCTCAACAGCCATCAACTCTGTAGTAAATGGGAGCTATTTATTTATTTATTTATTTATTTATTTATTTATTTATATTTTGTGTATGAGTGTTAATGCCAGCATGTGTGTTAAGTGCACCCATGCCTTGCAGTACCCATGGAGGACAGAAGAGGGCGTCGGATTCCCCTGGAACTGGAGGTATGGACAGCTGTTAACAGCTATGTGGGTGCTAGGCTTTGAACCTAGGTCTTCTGCAAGAACAGCCAGTGCTCTTAACCACTGAACCATCTCTCTAGCCCAGTAAATGGGAGTTTGACATAACCATGTGTATTTTGTTGCCAGGTCTCTTGCTAGTCTTATGTTTATTTGTCTTCAGGTACTTCAAAGGAGACAGTGAATCTACTATTGTTTGTTTTTAATTCCCTGTATCCAAATACCTAGGGATACCTCTACAGTGATATGCTAATGTATTATATTTTTCCATTTGTTTGAAATATTTATGAAGGTCAACATTTTACATTATGGCCTGTGACAAGAGATCTACCTTTAAATGGAAATCTTCTCAAGCATAAAGTTATGAAGTGAGACAGAGCCCCACCTGAGGCAGCAGTTTCCTGTTTCACAGAGTTCTCTTAGAAGGGGTGAAAAGCGTGACGATGACATCAGTGTCACAAATTATGAAGAAGCATCTCGTGAACAGCAGTAAGTCACGGGTTTCTTAGATGGTTATAAAGTCCATCCCAGCTACTCAAAGAATGTAGGTCTGCTTATAGAGAAAATGATATAATTTAATAAAAAGAGTTTATAGAAGTAGGCTCTTGTTTTCTTGTTATGGCCTAATAGAGGAACTGGTTTTACGACTTTGTTTGATGTCAGTGACTGAAGCAACAGGTCCTAAGAACTGGTTCTTACATAGCTAGGACTGCATTGTACTGTAGGCATGTTTTTCAAAAGTAAGCCAACTTGCACCTTCAGCTGGACTTACACAAGGTGAGTGAGCCAAAATATTTCATTTATTTTGGCTGTCTTCACAGTCAACATACCTGTGATTAAGTCAGGCAGTAAGCCACATCAGTTGTTTAAGAGGATTTAAATGTAGTCAACAATTTCTTCTTGTGAACACAGCCTAACAGCCATTATGAGTAAATAGACACCTCCCTTTATCCCTGCCACAGTTCCTTGTGCTTGTGGCACATCTAAATCTCTGTCTGCTCTCTAGGATGGATGCAATGGCCTTAGCGGTATGGAGAAGTTGAGAGTTATCTGAGTTTTCAGACAAGCTGAAAATAGAGTAAAACTGTAAAATCAGACTGAGGTTAGTTATAAAAAAGAAATACACATCCTTGTTTGGATGGGGAAAACTTACGGCAATGCAAATATTCATGTCAATATCTAAGATAAACAGGCAGGGCTAGATTTGTGTTAATACTGGGGAGAATCATTTAATTCATTCATGACATCGAACCAATGTGTGTGTGTGTGTGTGTGTGTGTGTGTGTGTGTGTGCGCGCGCGCGCGCGCGCGCTCAAGAGTGAGCAGAAAAGAGAAGGAAGAAGAGGAGGAAAAGGAAGAGTAGGAAGCAGGAGGAAGGCGGAAGGCAGGAGAGGAGAAAGGTGTATACGATAAGATAAACTTCAGAAAGCACATGGCAGCGTCCCTGCTGACCTCAAGGGTTACTGTACATTTCCTGTCCTTCTTTTGCAAAGAGGTATATGGGAGGGTTAGGAGTGTCGTTCAGCATCTTGGTAGCATTTCACATGTGTGAGACCTGTATTCAGTCCCCCAAATCGGATGAAGAAGCACATAAACACACTGAATTCATGATGAAATAAGTAAATTGATGAGTGTTTATTACACCCTTAAATGGGACTCCTAGTAGGAACCTTACACCAAATTGGAGAGTCTTAGGAATGGAACCGTTACCAAATTCATCTGTAGCATACTAAAAATGGGGTCTCCATCAGGGAAACCGAAGAGAAGGAGAGATCATTCTCAGGTATTTTAGGAATATATATCCATATATGCAATACAAATATATGTTATTCCATTCTGGTTATTTCACTCACCAAGGCAATTAATATTTTCCACTTGTCAATAGACAGGTAGTTCATGTTTAGAAATGAGTAAAGGTGTCATTAAATGAGTAAATAGAAAACAGGAGAAACCTGTGCTGGGATTTCTTGTCTAATTTTATTTCCTCCTTGTCCACTGTGATTTCTATCCCAGCTGACCTTCGCTGCTGTGCTTTGTCTTGGGACCTGTGGTTGGTCTCTTTTCAGGCTTAGTCATTGCAACCTGCTTACTGCAGCTGCTCTCCCTAAGAGCCACCGACAGGGGTGTGGGCGCTTGAAAGAAATAAGGCATGGAAGACGGCAGGTCTGGTGTCAGTAAGGCCTGTGCTTGGCTTCCCTGCTGAAAACCGAGCCTGTGCCTGGAGTCTCTCACAATAATGTTTCTTGGGTTTGCCTAGATTTGATTTCAACTTCCGAGTGAACTTGTACTTTCATGGTAAATGGAAAAGAAAGTTTCACTGCTCTGTCTTTTCTGAAAATCGTGAGTATAGACCAGGCTATCCTTATCTTCCTTGGCATCAGAGAACATAATTTGAATTTTTTTGCTTCTTTTTTACTTCCTCCTAAATCTCATTTACCCTGATAAAATTATAATACAGTGGTTCCTTCATAGTCACAGTGAATTGGTTCCAGGACCACCTCCAAGGATACCATGTCCCTTACATAAAGTGCTGTAAGCTTCTGTATAACATGTGTGTATCACCCTGTATCCTTTAAATTGCCTCTGGATTACTTATAATGTCAAATGTAATTGCAATGTAAATAGTTACACTACATTATTTAGGAAATGAGTCTTCATATTCAGTAAGAAATTATTGTTATTATTAGTATTATCATCATCATCATCATTATTTTGGATTTTTTTTTTGAGACAGTGCCTCTCTGTAGCCTCAGCTGGTCTAGAATTCACTATGTAGATCAGGCTGGCCTTGATCTCACAGAGATCCATGTGTCTCTGACTTCCAAGTGCTGGGATTGAAAGCAACTGTTATTAAAGAATATTTTTAACTTCAAGTTGAATCCCCACCAGATGTCGAAGCTGTGGATTTGGGGGAACTGGATTGTCTAGTGATGATTCAATACTGTAGAATCTCTTTACAACTTACCAACATCTGTGATTATGTTTTTTTTTCTCACAAACTATTTTTATTTGATCACATATTTAGATTCAAAACTTCTCATTCAGTTTCAGGTAGATACTTGGAAATGTTGAAAGTCTGTTAATTTGTTCAAATAATGAAAATACCAATGTTACTAAGGGAAACAGGACAAGAGCAAGCTGGGAGTCAGGAGATGAATTCTTCCATTGCATTCAACATTGATTTTTGAGAGAGTCCGTGCATTTGAATATCTCATTCTCTTTACCTGAAATATGGAAATATTGGAATGGAAACCATTAGGGATGCACATGCATATGCAGTGTTTGTGTGGTACACCTGTGTATAAACTATCTCTGAGAAAGGAAGGCACCTCTATTTATTCTACAGTCATTTTTTTCTCTTTTCCAGCCATATGCCCAGAGTTTAATTTATGAAAGGAGAAAGGCCAAAGTTGCTGTTCATTAGGACAAATGATAATGCCATCAGGCAAATGGATAGTGCCTTTCCCCTGTTTGATTTTACTATTAATCATGTGGAGGCTGTCATAGTCTTCCATGAGTTCTACCAAGAAGGTTTGGGCCCATTTCAGCAGTTTGCTTGGCTCTAGTCTACAAGCCTGTATCACCTGGTTCGCACCCGTGATGTTACTACTAAACAAAAGCATCTGGGAAAACAGTGTCCTAGGCATGGTGTGACTTCTCACAGGCGGCCCCTTTGATACCTCTGGTGATGTGTTCCTAATAAAGTGTTATTGGAAATCTTTTCTGCTGACTTTTAACTTTAAGGACTGCACAGGATTCCTGGCACACAAAGCCGTCAACTTCTGAGCTTAGCAACTGTGCCTTGATTTTCTGGCAGGTAAGAGTGAATCTGAGTGCAGTCATAATTAACTCTGGTAGAACTGATATTATGGGGTGTGCATGTGTGTGTGTGTGTGTGTGTGTTGTATATGTGTGCTTGTGTGTATGGTTTATGTATTGTGTGTGTTCTGTGTAGATGTGGTTACCTTGTATGTGTGCCTAGTGCATGCAAATGCATGCATGGGAGTATGCGGATATGTGTGCCCATCCATGTCCATGTTCATCCAGAGCAGGATGTTAGGTCCCTTCTGTGACTTTCTACTTTATTGCCTTGAAACAGGATCTCACAGGGAACAGGAAACTTGTCATTTTTGGTAGGCTATGAGCTTTCAAGATCCACAAGTCTCAGCCATACAGTGTTTGAGTTACAGTCAAATGTAGTCATGCCCAGCTTTTTACATGGGTTCTTGGGGGTTCTGACAGCTCATAATTGCATGATTCATACGCTTACCCACCTAGCTATCTCCCCAGCACTTGAAATTAATTTCTTGTTTCTATACCCAGTAGGATTTAACCCTTTATCTTGTCCAGTTTACCTATAAAGGCAAAGGCAAATGGCATATTAAATACATGGATGGACTACTCTGGACAATTACTCCCTTCATTTTTTACATCTTTCTGATAATTTTCTTAACTAGTTATGAGAAATTATAAAAAATAAGGGGCTAGGAAGATGACTCAGTATGCAAAGTGTGAGGACCTGAGTTTTGGTCTCCAAAACCCACCTATACGCATCTGTAATCCCAGTGCTCCTACGGAGTGATAGGAGGTAGAGAAAGGAGAATCCCTGGAAGGCTGTGGTCCAGTTAGCCTGGCACACAGAATGGCAGACAAGAGACTCTGTCTCAAACAAGGTGGAAGGTGAGGACTGACACCCAAGGTTGTCCTCTCACCTCCATATACATAATTTATCATTTAATTTTATATGGTGAGTGTGTTGCGTGCATGCAAGTACAGCCATGTCCTGCAATGCCTGAGGAGGTCAGAAGAGGCCGTCAGATCCCCTGGAACTGGAGTCATGGACTGTTGTTAGTCGCCATATGGGTGTTGGGAATCAAACCCAGGTTCTCTGCAAGGGCAGTCAGATGGCTTAACTACTGAGCCATCGATCCAGTCTCCAAATTGCTGATTTTTTAAGTCCTTTAAATCTATAAAAGGAATTCCATTTTCAAAGTCCGCAGGAGAAGTCCACATCAATCAATTTCCATTGCTAGCCTTGTGTAGGAGGATCAAAGTCCTACCTGAATCCATTTCTTGCTCCCTGTGGTTTAGGTAGCACCCAGCTATAACTGACAATACTGATAGCCATTAAGCATCTGGCCATGTGACACATTCAGTGTCTTAGACATGGCAGGATTCACCTAGGACCATATAGGGTGGACTGTTATTGTTTGTTTAGTGTGTACTCTGGCCAGACCTGTCCTAGATACATAAGCATTCACTTCCACAATTATTTCTGACAACAGCCATCTGGGGCAGGTATTGTAATCTTGGTTTTATTAACAAAAAACTAAAGTCTGAAGTCTGAGAAGCTGTAGCAATGTGTCTGTGGGAAGGGTCCTTGTGACACGCATGTTCCTGATCATGACTGTCTACCACCCATTCACTGCATCTGTGTGTCTCCTTTGTTTCCCAATGGATTTTAAGAGAAAGACCTATTTAAACATATAAAATCAGAGAGTAATTCAAGACAAAAACATAATAAATATAAATTTTTATTGAATCATAAACTGTTAAAAATAAATAACAACAATCAAATATAAGAGCTCATCTTTTCAAACAGAAATATTGATAGAATGATGATATGATGATTTAATTCCTCAATACACTTCCCACCAAGCTCCACAGGAATGTAAAATTTCATTTCCAGGGTCAGTAGTTTTCCAAACTTGAATGATCTGTTTTGATGTTGGCATACTTGCTTCATAAAGCAACCTGTCTTTGGATGATTATGGTCTGTCTGTTTATTTAAAGATTTTTTAAAAATTACATTTATTTACTCATTTGTGTGTGTACATGTGTGTGTGTCTGTGAACTAAAGCCTGTGTCTTGAGTCAGAGAACAATGTATACAAAAGTCAGTTCTCCTCTTCCACCATGTGAGTCTTGGAGCAACTCAGGTTGTCAGGTTTGGCAATAAGTGGCTTTACCCACTGAGCCACCTCATCGGCCTGTTCATTAAAAAAATATATTATTTATTATTTTTATTTTATGTGTGTATTACCTGCGTGTAGGTAAGTGCACCCATGTCATGCAATGCCAGTGGAGGACAGAAGAGGCTGTTGGATCCCCTGGAACTGGAGTTAGGACAGTTGTTAGCTACCATGTGAGTGCTGGGATTCGAACCCGGGTCTTCTGTAAGAACAACCAATGTTCTTAACCTCTGAGCCATCTCTGCAGCCCCTCTGCTTATTCATTTTAAGCATAGTTTTTCAATACAATGGACAAGTATTATCGTCATCCTTTTTTCATGTGTGTGTGGTATATGTGTGTGTATGCATGTTCAAATATATATAAGTGTATGGAGGGCCAAGGTTGATATCAGAAATCTTCCTAGATCACTCTTCCCTTATTTATTGAGGCTTGATCTCTCACTTGAACCTAGAAGTTCCCTGTAGGGTAAAATCAACTAGCCAACTTGTTCTGGTATCCCTTCTCTGAGATGGAATTACACTGTTCATCACTGTTATTTTTAGTGCATGGAAACATACCTGCTAATTGGCCTTAGTTATCATTGTCTCTTTGAAGCTATTATATAGCCTTTTATTAAATTGAATGTGCTTTATAATAGCAGTACATATCTCAAATATATATTGTAAATATTCATCTAAAATCAGTGTTAAGAAGTAAAACTTCTTTGATATTTGCAACAATTCAGTAATTTAATATATTTTTAATTTTATTTGTTATTTGTATTTTATGTGTACGAGTGTATTGCCTGCATATGTGTAATTGTACCCATGTCACACAATACCCACAAAGGTCAGAAGAGGACATCAGATTTTCCTGTAACTGAAGTTATAGATGGTTGTTATCCACCATGTGGGTGCTGGGAATTGAACCTGGGTCCTGTGTAAGAGCAACCAGCGCTCTTAACCACTGAGCTATATTTCCAGTCCAGTAATTTAATATGGTAAATAATCTCAATTTTCTAAGCCTCAAATGATGAAATGTTCTGTCCCTTTGGATGGCTATGGTCTATTTAAATAATTTTTTAAAATTACATTTATTTACTTATTTGTTTGTGTGCACATGTGCGTCTGTGAACCAAGGCCTGTGTCTTGAGTGGCATAAATCAGAAACATATTATCTTCTAAAAGCCTGAAAGTGGACACGAAGATAGTGCATTCATTAGACGAAAATACTTTGTAGCATTGTTCTGCACTAACTTTCAATTTCTCTTTCAAAAGAGAACATGTGGAACCATTAGATGAGAGAGACAAAGCCTTCTTCCTGGTGTCTTAAGATCCTAACTTTACACTAGTCAGTCAGGTTCTATGAGGGTTGCTTCCCATTGTGGGAATGCATTTAAGCTCACATTTTAATGCTTATGTTTTAAAACACAAGAGTTTAACGTCTGGGAGACCATGTAGTGAAGATCCATAGGATACCAGCCCAGGACACAGACAGTCAACACTGAGTTAAAATTGCATATTGCAAGAATTGGAGTGTTTGGGTTTTGTGGGAAATCTCCTCCTCTTCCTCCTCCTCCTCCTCCTTCCCCTCCTCCTCCCCCTCCTCCTCCTTCTCTTCCTCCTCCTCTTCCTCCACCTCCTCTTCCTCTTCTTCCACCTCTCCTCCTCCTCCTCTACCTTCTCCTCCTCTTCCTCCTTCTTCTTCACCTTCTCATCTTTATTTTATGAAGGTAGTTGTACAATAATGCCTTTGGGAAGGGTCACATGGAAAAGTGAAGGCCTGTCAATTCCCTAAATACCTGGGTGTAGCTGACTTCACACTTCTCATGATATTCTTAAAATCCAACCATTTCATGACATCTTAAACACTAGTTCCAAAGTAGAAAAGCCAGTTCTAACAACTTCCTCCTCATCCTTCCCTTCCCCTCCTTGTCATTGTCCTCCTCCTCCTCCTCCTCCTCCTCCTCCTCCTTTTTGGATGATGGCACACTTATATTAATGTTTTCATTAGTGAAGTACAAATTCAAAAATAATGCTTAACATATTACAGCCCTGCTCATCACAGGATTCAGTTTCCTTACTCTTTTGTTATCTACTTTTTAGTTTTTGTTTTAAGACAAGGTCTCCTGTAGTCCAGGCTAGCCTAGAACTTGAAGTGTAGCCGAGGATGACTTTGAATGCCTCCTGATCCTCTTGTCTCCAGTTCCTAAGTGCTGGGACTTCATGTGTGCACTGACATACACAGCTTGCTTTTCTTTATCTCAGTGCTTTTCAAGGATCAGAAAAAGATGTAAAAAAAAAAAGTGCAAAGGAAAGTTTAGGCAAAATTTATAAGGAGCAGATATTTGGGAGAATGATAAACAGAATAAAAAAGAACTCTGAGACTTAAGTAGCAAAGGAGCAGAGAGCGAATCATTGCCTTTCCTTGTTTTTTTTTTTTTTTAATTGTTTGTTTTTTTTTCATTCAAACAATGACTGAGTGAGTTTACTCTGTGTGGCCATCTACCATGCTCATGACTCTGTTGCAGCATTTTCTCTATAGGCTGTCAGGTCAAGATGGAGAGATGCATGAATAGAGGGCCATAAACAGTTAAGCATATTGCATGTGCATTAGGAATTCATCTAGGGAGGCACCTTAGAGATTATCTTATAAGAAAGAAATTAAGAACTATATAAAGCCACCTGCAAGGATTTCTCTACTTACAATATTCCTCAGAATTCTATAACTGGCAAAACTATCTCTAAGCGATGTCTATGACCCAGAAGGAAGTATGTTTTAAGGTAAAATCAAAGTATTAAACCAAAGAAAAAAAAAACAGAAAAAAATCGAACTTAGGTAGATTAGACTTTGGGAATTGTTTGGAAAACTTTACTAATTCTACACTTTTGACACTTAAATCTTGCTTTAAATTTGCGTAATCTTTTAAGTACATATACTTCGTGAGGGTATTTCTATTTAATACTGTCAAGGGAAGAAAATAAAATTAAGTAACAGTGGTTCAGGGTGCTTAAAATGGAGTGTTGGGCACCACTGATAGGTCTCAAACATGGCAACAGCTGAATCTTTGAACTTGGGGGCTGATAGGCTACTAGCACCATAGGATGTTAGTTGACTTTGAAAAATTGTTATGCAACTGACCATTTGTACAAGGGATCCCTTTCCCCAAACTACAGAAAGATTGAAAGTGCACTCAATCCCTTTCTTAAATGAAAGCTAAATATTATTAACACCCATCATGATTCCTGATCTGCAAGTGTTGTAATTCCCAGTTTCCTCTCTGTTTAAAGCTATAAAGATAGCCACCATTTTGCAAACCCTCAAAGCACATTTTCAGGACTGCTTGAATCTTTGTTTCCCCAGACTGTAATCTTTTAAAATTAATTTTGTTAATTAATTTTGTTAATTATTTGAGAATTTCATGCAGTGTATTTTGATCATACACCTCCATACTGTCTCATTTAACTCTTCCTAGATCCATCCTCACTTCCCTACCCTCACACCAACTTTATATCCTAATTAAAAAAAATTATCAAGTCTAATTTGGCCTGCCCATATACTTCTGAGTGTGGGGTCAGCCTGTGAGAGACCACAGCCTTAATGAAAACTGACTCTTCCTCCCCCAGGAGCCATCAACTGTCAACAGCTCCTCAGCTAGGGGTAGAGGCTCATGAGCTCCTTCCCCTTCCATGCTAGAATGTGGGTTGGGTTGATCTTGTGCAGGTCTTGTACAGGCAACCACAGCTGTTATAATTTTCTGAGTGTACTGGTCCTTTCGTGTCCAGAGGACACTGTTTCGCTCTGGTCCTCCCTGACCTCTGACTCTTAGAAGCTTTCCACCTCCTCTTCCATGATGGTTCCTGAGCCTTGGGGGGGAGGGTTATGATAAAGCTGTCCCATTTGTGGCTGAGTACTCTGCAGACGCTTGTACTCTGCACTTTTCCAGTTGTGAATGTCTTCATTAACCTGCTGCCCACTGCACAAAGAAACTTCTCTGAAGAAGTTTGTGAGCTTTACTAATCTATGGGCATAGAGATACAAATTTAGAGGGCAGTTTGATACTATGTCCATTTAGCAGAATAATAGTAGGTTCATTCCTGGGGCCTATGAGTTTCCCACCCATGGGTTCTTAGATTTACAGTACCAGGCATATGTTTCCTCCTGTAGATTAGGCCTTAAATCTAAGCAGAATGTAGTTGGTTACTCTTGCACTATGAATACCATTATTACACCCTGGATGTACCTTGTTATTCCTGTCACTATTTTAGTTCACAGGGTTCAAGACTGTTGATATATTTTCCACCAACATCCTGCCTAGAGTCTTCTCTAGAGTCAGAACTATTTTGACACTTGTAAGATGCATACTAAAATGAGCTCCACTCTTTCAAACAGTTCTTCTCTGAGTGTCTATCAATGACAAGCAAGCATATCTGACAAATCAGCTCAAATTTTTGCAGCCTTCCCACATAAACCAAAGTATCCATTAAAATAAATTCATAAATAAATAAATTCAAATGATAAACATTCCACTCTTGAACATTCCTTCTTTACAGTTTACTCTTCAAATTCCCCACACAGATCAGTCTTCATCTACAGTGGCACTCAAAACCTATGGTTCCTCCCATGGGTTGCTGGCTGCCTTGCCATGCATTCTCTTCCCTTCTTGTCTGATTTGGATTTCACAGTCCACCTCTATTCAATGCACACCCATCCTTTTT
Organism: Nannospalax galili; assembly: GCF_000622305.1. Taxonomy (NCBI): domain Eukaryota; kingdom Metazoa; phylum Chordata; class Mammalia; order Rodentia; family Spalacidae; genus Nannospalax; species Nannospalax galili. The sequence goes on from NW_008343973.1 coordinate 342,258, forward strand.
TGTAGACTATAGGTCTGTTGAGCCCATAATGGAGGCTAACTCTGATTTCTGCCCACTCATGCTTATCCCATGTAAATGATTATAGATGCAGAAAACAATTAAGCAGACTGGTCCCATTTTAACACCACAGTTAAAGTGGGCCCTTAATTCTGTTTTGATTTCAAGATATGTCCCTAAGTCATTTTCTCTTTCATTCTCCTTGATAAATAATTCACTTTCTTCTTTCTCCTCAAATCTTCAATGAGCCTTTCCTTGGCCTCATTCCTTCCAGAACTTCACCAAGCTCCCCCCATCACACCTACTGCTAGCCTGTATCTGTGACCGTTGTTGTTTTGGATGAACTGGCTTCTGCCCAAAATCCAACCACTTCTTGGGATCCTCATTGCTACCTTGTTCAGCCAAATTAATACCATTTTTTGCCTGTACTATATAAACCGATAATGCCCATTTCTTCTTTGAACTTGCTACCTTCAAGTTCATCCTAAATTCAAGAACTGGGGGAAATCTTTTAAAGTAGAAGCTGGATGATTACACTTCTGCTAAGACCTTCAAAATATTTTCCCTGGTGTAGAAGTGTGTCCTTGCCAGGGCCTCCAGGGTACTGTGTGTTAAGGTTTCTGCTTCCTCCCTAATTCTTGGATACTTCTTTTCTTGTGACTTTCATCACATCCTAGTACTGTCATGACTTTGTTGCAAAGCCTAGGACAGAAGGAGACTTTCAGTTTGAGTTTTAGCTATGTCAGAGGTTGAATAACTCTTGATCAATTTTCGTAAATTCCTGGGTCTCAAATTTCTTACTTTGACCGAGCATCTCAATTCTCAGGTCTGCTCCGTTGCTAGGATCCCTGCCACTACAGATCTGTGAGCTCCCTTAGCATGCCCAATTAATACATCTCTCAACTCTCACCAGAGAAAAGTTTCTTCATGCAGCAGATGGTGATTAACCCAGAGATTTGCAGCTGGTCAGCATGCAGAGAATAAGAGACTGCAGAGTGCTTGTCCCCGAATAGGACACCTGTATCAAACCTCTGCGACCCCAGGCTCAAGGACCATTGTAGAAGAGGGGGTGGAAAGATCTCAAGAGTCTGAGGTGGTACATGACCACAAGGACACAAAGCTTTTCAGGCAGCCGGGCAGTGACTCAAATGCACTCACAGCTATGATGACCGTATGGGCAAGAGCCATGAAAGCTCAAGGCAGACAATAACCCAGCATAAAAATGGGGAAGAAGCAACAACCATAACTGAGTAACTATTGGCAACTGATAGCTGGGAGAGGAAGAGTTAGTTTTCTTTAATGGTATGATGCTGGATAGGTTAATCAGGCTTCAGTGGATAGACCCATACCAAAGGGCATTTGAGGACACAAACTTGATGTGACAGGCTTTGATATATATGACAGAGTACAGAAAATCAGGTGGTGGTACTAAAGGGAAGGTGCAGAGGGGAGTAGTCTAAATATGATCAAAATATATTTTATTAAATTTTGCAAAATTTCACTAAAAATGAAAAAAAGAAAAATGCCAAATGTATATGAATTAAATATTTTCTTGTTTTCTTTCTTCTTTGGCGGCATCTTCTGAGAAAAATAAACTTTGCCTTTAATTAAAAAAATCTTATTTCCTAAACTTCTGAAAATAATGCTTAAGTCACATGGGATTGTTGGTGTTATGATTACATCTTCATTGTTCCCCAAAAGTCTAGATGCTAAAAGCTGGGTCCCCAACCTGGCCCTATTGGAGGTGGTGTAACCTTTGCAATATGGAGCCTAGTGGAAGGAAGTTAGCTCACTGAGGACCTGCTCCTGGTGAGGATGTTAGGGCTTTCGTCTATTTCTCTTTCTGCCTTTGCGTCTCAACGTCCATTAGGTGAGCATATTTGTTTTGTTGTGTTCCCATCATGCCCCTCCCCAGTATCACCACAACCCAAAGTAACAGGTTAACGGATCACTGCCGTGTCTCTGAAACCATGAGTCCAAATAAATCTTATCTCCTTATAAGTTGAGATATTTTGACTCAGTGATGGAAAGCTGACTAATACAATAGGTTGCTAGGAAGTAAAAAAGATACTGGAAGTTAAAATTCACGTCTACCTTCTGTTGTCATCACATTAGCATCAGTACCGTCATTGTGTGATAGCATGGTGTCAAAGAATGTAATTGTGGGTTAAATGACTGCTTTTAAATCTTGACTAGCCGTGTGAATTTTAGCAATGATTCTGTCTTTAGTTTAGATGGTGGACTCAATGTTTGCAAATGAGCCCGTCTTAGGATGTGCACTCAGTAAATATTAGCTACTGCTGTATTCTGTGTTTTCTATCATGTTCTGTTTTCAAACCTGATTTGTCCTTGTGTTTCCTGTAGGTGTGAATACTTAACCACATGGTAGGTCCTAAAAATCACTAAATTTGGAGTTACATGACTGTATTAATAGAAGGATGGATAGACGGACAAAAAACACAGGTGAATGATAAAGCACAGCAGCACATGCTAAATTATGAGTGAATGTTGTTGCTTTTTTACAATACATATTTTTTGTTGAATTTTTGTGCATTTCTTATAATACATATTAATCATGTTTAGAATCTCTCCCCTATCTACACCTGCCCCATATTACCCCCACCAGATTTCATGTATTTTGTTATATATGTTAAGGCCTATCAAGTCAGGTTTGTATTCCCAGATGTCCCTGGGTGTGTGTTCATCTACTAGGGCCTGGTCAGCCTATCTAGCATCACCCCCTTAAAGAAGACCAATTCTCCCTCACCCAGCAGTGATCAGTTGCCAATATGTCTAATGTGTCCTTACCCATTTCCCCAGTTCTATGCTAGATTCTTGTCTGGTTTGAGTTTGCACAGGTATATACATGCTGTTATCATATCTCTCAACTCTCACCAGTGAAACTTCTTTAGACAGCAGAGAGTGATTAACACACAAAGTCAAAACTGGCCAAGATGTAGAGAACCACCCAGGGCTAAGGGACCACTGTAGAAGAGGGGGCAGAAAGATCATAAGAGCCTGGGTGGTAGATGATCACAAGGAAAAAGAGCTTTCCAGGCAGCTGAGAACTTGCTCATATGAATTTGCGGCAATGACAACAGCATGTTTTTGAGTTAGGAACAATGGGAGTTCAGGGACTGCAGGACACATGGGAATTTAGAGATTTTACCCACAGTGTTTCCTCCTCTCCACTGAGGAACTACCATGAAACCAAAGAAATTCACTCTTCTGTGAGCAGTCTGAAGGTTGTTCTTATTAAATAATATCTAGCGTGAACTCCAGACACAAATGAGGACTCAAAAAGCTTGAAGTTTAAAGTCAGAGAGCAAGTGGGAAGAGCTTAAATGAAGCCTGATACGTGTATTTTCGTGTGTGTGTGTGTCTGTGTGTGTGTGTGTGTTTCTGGGGATTGAACCCTCGGCTTTGCACATACTAGGTAAGTGCTCTGCCACAGAGCTACATCTCCAGGTCTCTATTTGTTTTTCTTACTTTATATTTTAAGACAGGGTCTCAGTAAGTTGCCCTGAATAGCCTTCAACTTGGAATCCTTCTGTCTCAGCTTCTCCCAGCTGGCATTAAGAGGTCTGTGTCATCAGGCCTGGTTTCAAAGATAGGGTTACCAATGCTGTTTCCAGGATTGGGTTTGGGAAGTGTCTTTACCCGTTTTCTGTTGCTCTAACTCTATAGCACAGACTGTGAAATTTATAAAGAATAGATATTATTATACTTGCAGTTCTGGAGTCTGGAAGTTCAAGACTGTGGCTCCAGTAACTACATCAAAATACAGCAGAGAGCAGGGATAGCAAGACAGAGTAAGGGTGCCAGAAAGCTCACCTTTTACAAAGCCACTCCTGGGTGCATTCATAGAGTGACTCCTTGCTTATCTGCTCATTACTCTAGCAATCCCTTACTCTAGGAATAGACGAGTCCATTAGTGAGAGCAGAACCTTCCTGATCCAATCACCTTCCCAAAGTCCCACTTCTTAAAATTGCTATACTGGGTGTGGAGTCTTAAAATCACGAACTTTTGAGGAATCCACACAAACTGTAGTAGTAGTTTTGTGCTTCCAATATGAGAGTAGTTGACTAAATTCTACAATAGTAAACAAAACACACATTTGTTGTTGTTGTTTTATTTTTATTTTTTTATGCGTATGCATGAATTGCCTGCATGTAGGTAAGTGCACCGTGTCTTGCAATGCACATGGAGGACAGAAGAGGCTGTTGGATCCCCTGGGACTGGAATTATGGACCGTTGTTAGCTGCCATGTGGATGCTGAGATTAAAAATCCTGCAACCTGAACCTTCATTAAAGCTCTTCCTCTTCTCACTCGTTAGCTCTGAATTACCCTTACCTTGCAGCAGAAGAAAGGGCTAATGCCAATTTGAACTAGAGCTGTCAATAACTAAGCAACTGTTGACAAGGTAACCTTGCAAAAGTACCAGACATACCACCCAGATCACATCTCACGCTCATGCTCTGAGGAGAGGACACCCCAAGCCTTTGGGTCTCATAGCCGTGGAACAAGAAAACAGTCAGAAGTAAGCTATACTCTGCAACAACATCAGCACTTCTAGACTGAGTGTTTGATTCTTCTGCAAATATTCATTTGTTGACTACATGCACTATCTCCTTAAAGTAGCCTTCTTCGGGGCAAGAAAACTGGAAATTTTTTTCTTTCTGTGTTCCTTTCCCCAACTAAACACTAAACCCGACAAACAAAAAGCACTACTGGGGACGATGTACTTACCAGGAACTGCAAATTGCTTTGTCTTGAATTTCAAGAAAATATAGGCAAGTGGCCTTTGAAGCTGACAAATATTCTATATGTAATGTCAAAGTAAAGGACTCCAGTCAGCAGCCCGTGCTAACAGCCGCCCTTAGCCCACAGGTTCTACTTCAGTGCCTCGCTTCACCACACTTAAAATCCCAGCTTGTATTCAAGGATACTGTTTAATTTAGTAACTTGTTCCACATCTCCCTGTAATACCAAGAGTAAAAGATGGGCCCAGACCTTAGAACACCTTTCTAACACAGCAGTCTGCCTTTGAGAGGCTACTTCACTTAATACTGTGGTCTTCTCCAATATCTAACTCCAAAGAACCATCTTTTCAGAACCAAAAAGAATTCAGACTTTCCAGTCTGATACATACTTTGTTCAAGAAATTAATACACTGGTATTTTTCTACTCAGCTTCATAAAGTAACATTTTTAAAAAAATCCAAGTCTTCTGCAAGAGCAGCCAATGCTTTTAACTGCTGAGCCATCTCTCAGTCCCTGAACTTGTAAATAGTTCTTGACTTTCTAAAATATTTTTTATTATTTTTATTTTGTGTGTATGAGTGTTATGCGTACATGTAGGTAAGTGTACCCGTGTCATGCAATGCCCTCAGAGGACAGAAGAGGCTGTCAGATCCCCTGGGACTGGAGTTATAGACAATTGTTAGCTGACATATGGATGCCAGGATTAGAACCTGGGTTTTCTGCAAGAACAACCAGTGTTCTCAACTGCTGAGCCATCTCGCCGCCCCAAAACACACATTTGTAATGGTGCTCTCTGTCTCCCACTACTATTTCTAGAAACATGTTTCCATGGGTCTTCTGCAAGAACAACCAGTGTTCTTAACTGCTGAGCCATCTCTCCAGCCCTGCAAAACACAAATTTGTAATGGTGCTCTCTGTCTCCCTCTACTATTTCTAGAAACATGTTTCCATGAGCCCCTGAAGCATTCTCTTTTGTTGACTTTAGTTACAGGGGTATAGCATTCATCACTTGGTGAATGAGTAAATGAGTGTCTTCTGTGTGATAATGTGATTCTGTCAGAAGGTCTGCTGGTTGCCTTTTTGCTTTCTGACTGCGCTGCACGTCAGAGTTCAGATGATCCATGCAGATTTAAAGGATAAAGGGAGTCTTTCATCCCATGGGGGACATGGTAGTACCTGGGACAAGAGGAGGTAGGGTAGACATGTGTATTCCTATGATATAGATGTGCTGTATTGCCTTTAGCTTTTTAAAAGCTTCTTATAAAGAAAAAGAAATGTTTGGGCTGAAGGTCCTCATTTGATAGGATTAGCGAAGCACTGAAGAGCTTGGCAGTTGGACATCTGAACATGGAATCTTAGTTTGCGTGTCCAGTACTATGAGGATTCAATATTTTAAAAAATCATTTTTGTAAGTTCAAATAATCAGAAAGCAATTTCTCATTGAGTAAAACATTTGTCTGTTGAAATGAAAGAAATAGCTTTGGTTAAAAAGAGAGGGAAACAGCTCATTGCATTCACATCAACAAAACAGCCATACAACTGCATGGACCAGGTAGAGAGATTCTCTCCTTAAGAAGTATTTCTAAGGAAGAGCAAGCCTCTGTCTATTTGTTCATTGATTTATTTTTGAGACAGGGTCATCTTACTTGTAGACATGGCTGGCCTTGAACTTGCCACCCTTATACCTCAGCCTCCTAAGTACTGGCTTTACAGTTATATGTCACAACCACCCACCCACCCCCACCCCCAACACTAAGTTTCTTAAACCAAAGTTAAGGCTGAAAGTGGTGGTATGTGCCTACAATCCCAGCAGTCATGAGAATTAGGCCAGAAGATCATAAGTTCCAGGCTAGCCTGAACTACACAGAAAGATCCCATTTTGAGTGGAGGAGGGACATAGAAAAAACACAAGCTGGTTTAGACTTTAAGAACTTTAAACTGTGGGGCTGGGGAGATGACTCAGCAGTTAAGAGCACTGGCTCTTGCAGGTGGACCTGTCTTAGGTCCCCAGCACCCACACAGCAGCTGACAGCCATCCATAACTCCAGGTCCAGGGTATCCGACACCCTCTTCTGGCTTCTGCAGGCATTGCATGGATAAGTGCACTCATGAGCATGTGAAACTATTCAAACATAAAAAATTAAAAAAATTTTAAAAAAAGAAATTTCAACTGCAATCATAAAATAATCACCAGACATAGTATGGGCATTGACTTTTACAGGTAAAGATTTTGAATTGAAATATCATTATACAACTAAGGATTAATAGTTGTACAAAGATTTCAAGAGAGGAGAATTTAACATATGACCATTTCACAAATGTGCAAAGACTAGTGTAACATATTATCCAATATTATTAGATACCACTATAGGGCAGATTGAGCATCCCTTATTTCAAAACTTGTAACATGAAACACTACCAAATCTACAGCTTTTGGAAGACAAGATAACACAAGTGGGAAATTCCACACCTGACATAATGTCATAGTCAAAAGGCAGGTACAGCGCATTTTATAGTCTATAAAATTATAGGCTGTGTGGGAGAAGTGTGCATGAAACTCAAGTGAGATCTGTGATCAGAAAGGGGTCGCATCCCCAAGATGTTACATTATGTTCATGCTAATATCCTTAAATCCAGAAAAAAAAATTCCCAAATCCCAAATCCCAGATACTTTTTTTTCTGGCCATAGCCATGTTGGAAAGCAAACACTGAGCCTACAGTGTCTGATGGAGTCTCCTTGGTTCCTGGCCTCTGATTTAGCACAGGCTTGGCTTGTTTACTGGAACTGTGGGAGGCTCTAAACTCTGGGGCGAGCTCTGGTGCCCCACTGTGGTACAGGGAAGCCACTGCCTTTTCAAGAGCAGGTGACTTCCTCTACCAGCCTACACTCTGATCCTGAAAGGTAAGGGTAACACATTCAACCTTCTGGAATTCTTGCAAAGAATATTTTGTGGGGTTTGTGGGGGTGGGTTCTAACAGACTATTATAGCTCAAAGTGCTGACAGATGTAGGAGTTTCATGGAGACAATTCATAAGCTCCAAATAAACACAGTGCTGCTTTAGGGTGACTCTCCAAATTATAATTTTCAGAATTATAATTTCTGAAAATATTTAGAGATGCTCTACTGCAGTAGAATTCTCACAGTATTTGGGGTAGCTGGGATAGAAATGTACCTTGTGAAGCCAGAGACATCCTGTGTCTTCCTGCACCTGACCCCACCTTGAAGGACTAAGGGCTGGTGGCTTTATGTCAAATCACACTTTTGTCAGCCAGCACATACATAGTGTATATGCAGCATGCTTTGCACACCATGCTAGGAGCTAAGGTAAGCCAAATAGAGCATCTGCCTACTGATACCTTTCCAGAGCTTTTTAGTGGTAGTAAAGTAAAACAATGAATGAATTGCTGAGAGGAAAAGTTACAAGAGATATCTAAGGCCTTAGAGCAAGTGCTGGGTAAGACTTCCTGGAGTTAGCCAGCTACCATTGAACTGAATCCTCCCTGAAGAGTCAGTGAAATGAAGGGCAGGATTGGGAAAGGCTCCTTTGCACTAGGAACAGGATGAGCAAAAGCAATAAGAGCATGAGACGGTTGGTCAAGGTGCATAGAACTCCTGGGGGCTGGGAAGAGCAGAAGAAGCCTAGTAGGAGAGAAAGGCAGAGGTCAAACTGGGTAAATCACTGTAGGATTTTGGTCTTTTCCAGATGGTATTGAGAAGCCACTAAAGGGTTTTAAATTAGTAGAGATAATATTTAAATGTTGCTTTCAGTCATTCCACAGGTAAGCAGGGCTATCACTTTCAGGGGCTGAGCTTCATCTTGCAGGAGCCTTTAAAACTATGGGCAAGTCAATGTAGTATAGGGCCATGGGAGTGTTCCTTGCTGTGCCAAAACACCAAAGTGAGGAAAAGGATAAAGGATAGAAGTTTCATTTTAGCTCTCAGTGAAGAGGTTTCGATCCATGGTTACTTGGTCTCATTGCTTTTGGACCTGTGGTAGAGCAGCACATCATGACTGTGGTGCATGAGAGGAAACTGCACAACTTATGATGGCCAGGAAGTAACTGAGATGTGTCAGGTCCCCAAATGTCCTTAAGGTTTGCCCTCAGTGACCTAACTTCCTCCCTGTAGACCCTATCCCCCACCTCACAAGGGCTCCACAGCCTCATAATAGCACCTCGTATTGCTGAGCAAGTCTTTAACTTATGGACTGGGAGATATTTAATATATAAATGCAATGGGAAGTTTAACTATTTCATATTTGCTTCAAGAAAAAGACGAAAATGTGTGTGTGTGTGTGTGTGTGTGTGTGTGTGTGTGTGCAGGCACACATGGTGCATGTATGGAAGTCTGAGGACAACCTCCGGTGTTTGTTAATTCTCACCTTCCTTCTTGTTTGAGGCAAGGGCTTTCCTTGTTCACAGCTATATATGCCAGGCTAGATGGCCTGAGAAAATCTGGGGGTTCTCCTGTTTTCCCATCCCATTTTGCTGTAGGAACGCCGATTACAGGTGCTGCAGTATCCAGCTTTACAGCTTTCTGCGGGCTCTGGGATTCAAAGTCAGGTCCTCATGCTTTCATTTTAAGTGTGCTGTCCCTTGAACCATCTCCTGAGACCCAAACAATTGTTTTTACAAGACTGGATAAAAAAGGATTTTTTTCCAAGTGTAAGTAAAACTGAATAACCTTTGCAGTAGCATAACTTTTCAAGTTCCAGTGATTCTAGTATTTGAGATTTGTGCAGTTAATACAGACGGTAGGTTCTAGAAACAGAGATTTCACTTATCTTCTTGTTTATTATGCAGTCTTTCTTAAGGGTGGACCATGATTCACACTCCTAGAAATAATTGTCAGAATGTGTGCTTGCAGTACTATGATGTCACTAAGTTTGCCTGGTTTGCTTACTTTAAGTAAAACTTTATCCTACTATGAGTTTTTTTGTGAACAATTCTTAAAATATTCTCCACTGTTCTATTTAAAAAATAACCTGTACTTTATGGGCAATTGGTCATGGGGTGGAGGGTTGGATAAAATCAGCTTTGGCAAGGTCAGGCCTGGATACAAATTCCTTCCAGAGCTTTATTTGATTTGTAAACTTGAAAAGCTGTTTTATAGTGCTTATGAATCTATAGTTCTTCACATATAAAATAGATACAAGTCTCTCTCTGTCTCTGTCTCTTTCTCACCCCCCCAACTTGGTGTTTGTGATGAATAACCAAAATTCAAGTGAAGGTACAGTATCCAGAGCCTCCTGTGGGGAATCATACAATTAAGGACCAAAGGAAACCACGTTTGTTTGCATCTTTTTCCTAGCAAAGATATTCTGGGCACATAATTTTCATAAAAATTCCCAATAAAAGAGGAAGGAGTGGGGAGCCAAGTTTGGGAGAGTCAATGATTCCTTTTTTCAAAAAAAAATTATTTACTATTTTATGTGTATGAGTGTTATGCCTACATGTAGGTAAGAGCACCTATGCAGGCAGAGGTGTCTGATCCCCTGGAACTGGAGTTACCTACAGTTGTTAGCTGACATGTTGGTGCTAGAATTCGAACCTGGGTCTTCTTCAAGAACAGTGTTCTTAACTGCTGAGCTATCTCTCCAGCCCCAACGATTCCGTTTAAGAAAACAGAAATATCTTTACAACCAGTTCAGCTTCACATGTGAAAAACTGATGCTTTAGAAAATATTGACTGAAAGATTCTGTGTCACCCTGAGAATCCTTCTCCAATTTTAGGCTGGGCTCATCCTTGTGGTCATTCATTCATTCATTCATTCATTCACTGGTCTTTTTGAGACAGGGTCTCCCTGTAGCCCCAGCTGTCCTAGAACTCGCTATATACACCAGGCTGGCCTTGAACTCACAGAGATCCGCCTGCCTCTGCCTCCTGAGTGCTGGGATTAATGGCGTGCACCACCACGCCCCGCCCTTGTAGTTCTTTTAAGGCTCAAAGGTGACTGTCGCCTTCTTCCATTCAAGAGGCAGGTTGTTTCTCTGCTGATGTTTCATAGATTCTGTTAGAACTTAAAAACAAACAAAAACCGTGCAAGAGTGGGGGCCACAAACTTCGTCACTGAAGGTTGAGAAAAGAGAAAGAGGTCACAATAAATATCAAAGGAGAAATGATTTCAGTTGAGTGGAAACTGGCCTAGTTTGGGTTCCTTTCAGTTGCTCACCCTGAAGACACTGGCATCTCTCAAGCAGGGCCCCAGGCAAGGCCCCCCGTGGAAGGCCCAGCTCCGAGGAGGGAAAGTTGGCTTTGGGAGATAAAGCTCTTTTAGATCCGGAGAATCCCTCTCTCTTTCCTGGCCTTTCCAAACCACAGCCCGTCCTGTAATTAGCGGAGCAAGTCCATCTAAGCCGGGCAAATCACTGGTATTCCATGAAATAATTATATTTTTGATGCCCTCGGACACATTCACCTCGAAGCCTAAAAACAGAGAAAGATTTTTTTTTTCCAAAGCTGGGGGAGGGAAGGAAAAGTGGAGTCGACATTGTTGCGATGAGTGAACCAGGCATAAGGTGGAAAAGCAGAGTTCCGTGGGAGCGTGGGAACACGGAGTTCTGAACCCGAGTTTCCAAGCACACAGAGAACAGCCTGTATTCCCTGTGCTGATTCTCCAGAGGGGCTCGAATCTGGGCGTTTCTAATCTTTCCCGAGAGTTGGGCTCGGTGTGTCCGCCTCTGCAGCGCCGGGGCAGGCGGGAAGGCACCCCTGTTCCGCCCAGCCCGTGCCAGCGCCGCGGGGTGTCTCCTTGCCGGAGCCTGCGGGGGGAGGGAGCAGGGCGCGACGCGTGGGTCGCGTAGGTCCCTGCACTGGATGGACCGCCGACGCTGCCTCCGGGGCGGGGACAGCTCGGGCCACCGTGTGCGCCGCGCGGCGATTCCACCCACAACTCGCCGGCTCCTGGGGGCGGCGGGTGTAGCCACACAGCGCCGGAGACAGGAGCGCATCGGCGGCCCCCGTGGTCCCAGTGGCCCCCGGGATCGCTGTAGCCCGCACGCTGCGGCAGGTGCGCCCAGCACCCGCTCCTCCAGTCCTCCCTCCCCGCCGCCCGGGCGCCGCGCCCGCCCCGCCCCTGTCCCCGTCCCCGCCCGCGGGCCGCCCGGGGCAGGGCCTGCAGCTGCGGCCGTCCAGCTTCGGCCCGGGCATGGGCGGGCGGCGGGCTGCGGAGGGCAGCTGAGCGAGGGACCGCGCGGTGACCTCCTGTCGCCGTGCGCGCCCCTCCTGTTCCCTGCCGGGACCTAACCGGCTGCCGACAGCGACCCGGCCCCTTGGTGGCTGCGGCGTGGGATCTCGTTGTCCCGCTGACTTAGCTGCGCTGCCCCGGCGCGATGCGCTGAGAGCGTCCGGATCCGTGCACCCGGGACCTCTGCTGCGCCCCGAGCCGCCCACACCATGGGACCCGCGGGCACCGGGCGGAGCCTGTGGGCGCCGCCACCGCGGCTGCTGCTGCTGCTGCTCCTGCAGGTGGCAGGGCCGGCGGGCGCCCTGGCGGAGACCCTCCTGGACGCCCCCAGGGCCAGCGGGGCCAGCTCCAATCCCCCCAGCCCCGCAAGCGTGGTGGCCCCGGGAACGACACCGTTTGAGGAAAGTCGGCTGCCAGTGTTCACACTGGATTACCCCCACGTGCAAATCCCCTTCGAGATCACTCTGTGGATCCTACTGGCCTCGCTGGCCAAGATTGGTGAGCTAGCTGGACCGGCGGGTGGGGGCGGGGGCGGAGGCGATCTGCATGGGGCTCCTGGTGGGTGACTGAGTAAGCCAGTACTTGTCTTCAGAGTGGCCACCTCACCCTGGTCCATGGCAGCCGCAACAGAGAGATCGATTTCTATGAGCTGAAAAGGTCCCTGAGAAAAGTAGTTTCAAGTGTCGATTCTTAAATGGCCACTGGCCTTGGAATGCCTGGGAAGACTGACCCGTAGCAATGTAGAGCCTTACTGCTGACTTTTGCTTTGAACTTCAAGTTTGACAGCTTTCTACCAAAGCTGAGGGAGACTTGTGTTCCGCCAAAGGCAGCGGCTAGCAGAAGTCTGTCTTCACCTACAGAGGCAAGACACAAGACAGCACCCAGGGTAGATGCCGGCTGGAAGGGAGTCCTTGGTCTCACACAGACCCTAGCATGCTCCTGACTAGTGAAGTGCCTGTAAGGGGACCAGGGACACCTGAGTACCTGCAGCTGCAACACAGGTGCCCTGTTCCTTCCCTGTTGAGCTGTCATTCTACAAATCATTTTCCTTAGAGGCCAGTGACGCTGAATATTTGCAAAATATTAAACTCACATGTTCTACCATCTCCAATTCTTATTTGGAAAACAGTTCAGCATGTGGTTTGACATCTCCCTATCTTTCCCAACCCATCTTTCTTGGTACCATCAAGACACTTTCTTATTTTACTTTATATTAAAATATATTAACTATTGTTATACTGTTCAAAAATTATAAGGCCAAAGAACATATGTGTTTCCTGTGTTTCATGCATTCACCTTGTAAGATGAGGCAGTTTTTCATACATACTGAAAGATGCATTGCCTGTCACCCCAGGGAACTTATTGATTGATAAGGAGAAGCTTCAGTGGTTATGGCACAGGAAATGCTCCCTAGGCAGAGGGGATTAGCAAAGATGGTATGGCTGTGGAGAGAGGCAAGGGTCATATCCTGGCCAGAAGTATGTGAACTGGGCTTTCAAGGATGACCAGATTCTGGTCAGCTGGAGATGCTCACCTGAAAGGAGAGTCTAGAGCAAAATGAGGAAAGATGTGAGTGGGAAAGGGAACTCCAGGCAGGTGGCAGGGTTGGCTTATAAGAGCGTGGTAGTTGCCAGAGCTAAGCCTGAAGCACACTTCCCAGGTCACACTAAATTCATTATGTTCTAATCCTAGTGAACCAAGGTGCCAGCAGTATTTAATGACTTTACAGTTTGGAATCATTGGCTCTGGTATGACTTGCTAGTTGGGTGTTTTAATTCCATCTGAGCGATGGTATATTAAGGAACATGGACTTCCCTACCTAGCAAGTAGCGCACGAACTCATGGCCTCTATCAGTAACCTGAGAGAGAGATGCCATCTCTTTGTGTGGTTGGTCGTCACAGCGTCCCTGCCCCATTGGGAATGTACCTGTGAATATTCTCAGCTGAAAGAGGTGGAAACTGAAGCTGGAAAGTTTATACCCAGGGGCCACAAAGTCAGGAGCCAATTCTAATGCTCTGTGTGCCTCCTTCTGCCTGAGTCCCAGGCTTCACCACTGGATGCTCTCTTTCATGACTGCTTTTCTCTTGTAGTTCAATTCTTTCCTCTGTTCTTCACTCATGATTATTTTAATCAGATTAATTACACTAATAACAGCCGCTAGTGGGCACTTAAGTTCATTATCCCTAATTTTCACAGCCTCCATCCCGAGTAGATAGGACAGCCCTGCTTTAGCAAAGAGGAAGCTCAGGAGGCTCTGCTGGTGGGTGGTGAGGCAGAGCTCCAGCCAGGCGTGCCTGGTGTGTCATCTTTGGATCTGCCCTGGAGGCTTGTTCTAGAGTGAGGACTAGAGTAGGATGGCTACGTCCAGTGTTCTTAGGAGAGTGTAGTAGGCATGCAGGGAGTGTGACAACACTGCTACCATGTGTGGCTGAGGCTGCGATTGAGTGGTGAAAACAGCAGTCATATCTGGAGTGTTCCAGTCACTTCCGTTCCTTTTCCACTGTCCTGGGCTGCTTCTGAGCTTTTTGCCTTCTGGAAGGATTATTGCTGTTATTCTCTGGGTGACCTTTGCCCCCTGACCTGTAGTGTTCCGTTCATCTTTCTTGGCTATTCATCTTAACTGTGTGGTTAGAAAGTGTCCAGTGTCCATGCTTGTGTGCATCAAAGCTCTTGGGCCTCTCTACCTGTCTGCTAGCAGTGTTCTTGGCCGAGATATATTTAAGGTCCCTGTACCTTTTCCATTTCACTTGCCACTGTTCCTGCCCTCTCAAAGTTGGATTTAACCATGGAATCCTTATGCATTGCATTTGTATTCTAATCTTCTCCAAACTCTGTACTTCTCTGGTCACTGGGGGGATGGAGAAATGACAACACAGATGTTCATGTCTCCTGTCCAGAAGGGCTCCCAGCAGCCAGATACTAACTATCCCAGTTGAGGTGAAAGGAATAAATTTCAGGATGGAAAGTGGAGTTTTCAAGTCCAAAGAAGCTTGTACTTGGAATTTTTCTATGTTATTTCTTTTTCTTAACCCAACCCTCTCTTGCCTGTTTGGCTCTGTTCCTAGAGGAATATATAAATACCCAGATGTACCCAATTCTCCTTCCTGTCCCCCAGACCTTCAACTTTCTATTTGACTCTGAGCAAAACTATCCTGGTGCTGCAGGACACTTTCACAGACCATTAAAAGAAATCAAATATGTAATGTTCTGTTTTGTTTTTTGTTGTGGAGAAGCTATTGTTTAGGGATAACCTACATATCCTAAATTGCTCTTATTTGGGAAAGATAGTGAGTTCAACATGTAGGGGATGCGAGACTAGGAGGCAACGCAAATGCCAACTCTTATAGAAATGCTGTAGTTTCTGTCTGGGAAATTTTTATGCAAGTACCTGATGTGCCAGAACTTACCTTCCCCAGAGAACACAGAGAAACATTACTAGTCATTAATCTAAACAAGGATGAACAGGTTGCTCAGGGTAGAAGCTCTATTAATATTTGTAGGAGGTTGAAACACTGATGTATCATTTAGAATGGCTGTCTAGAAGGTTATACAAGGCACACTTTTACAACTTTTCAGTGGTCCACTTTCTCATTGTTGTCTCTGATTACTAGGGAAAATCAAATTTCTAATTATTTTGCTGAAGAAATATAGGACTATAGTTACGAAAGGTCCCCCAAAGAACCATGATGGAAAGGATGCTGATGTGTGTATGTGATGAAGAACATATGGATTTAATACACCTTGGAATAAACATTGTGACAAGGACAACTTCCTAGAGTTTTCTTTAGGTTCTCACAAATGTACATTCTTCTTAATTCACATTGATTATGAATATGTTAACCCACCATTGATATTTTTATACAGTAAGGAATGCACACTTTGCCTGGTAAATCTGTCACATAAGGATAAGAGTTCTATAGCCCATGATAACAGGAACTCAAGAATGGAGAAGAGGACAATTTCTTGGTGTGTTTTAAGGTCATCTGTCCTGCTTTTTCTACTCAGGAATTGGGTCAATGGGGTTTGTGCTTGTTCTAACATGAGTGAACATGATTGTGCATCTACCTCTGCTCAAGGTTCAAGGACCGAACACCAGGTCTCCTGCTCTTCAGAGTAACAGGGCTACCCGCTTCCTGCAAACCCTTCCTATGCCTCGGGGTCCTGTAGGGACAGCCTGTTTGTTTTTCCTGCCTAGCTGCCACTGGTCACTCTGTGCTTTTCATTTTCTTGGCTGCTCAACTTTGGGTTAGGATGCAAAATTTTCCTTATTTCAAGGGAAGACAGAAAACAGTTGGGCCCAGGAAGGTATCTCCTCTGGGCTCCAGGTTGCCATGAGTTCAAAATGTGAAACTGAAGAGTTGTTACTATGTCTGAAGTGCAGAGATTTTAAACTCTGAAGGCTTGTCTCCCTGTGCCTGGCTTCTTGTTCTCTGTGTTCTCGCTGGTTTGTCTGAAACAAATGCATAGACTGGGTAGTCATGGGATGAAGATCATGGTTCCCCATCTCCCTCTGAAGACACACACACACACACACACACACACACACACACACAGACACACAAAAGAGAGAGAAAAAGAGAGAGAGAGAGAGAGAGAGAGAGAGAGAGAGAGAGAGAGAGAGAGAGAGAGAGAGAGAAGAGACCATTTTTTCCTTGTAGGGCTGTAAAAACTCACCTATAAAACCAAACGAATTTGATGGTTTTGAAATATGGATAGATTTTTGACCCATTATTTATTTATTTTTTTAGTATGCACAGTGCTATTTGGTTTATCTGTGTCTTTTGGGATCAATATTGGTCATTTGTGTTTAATTTCATTTGAGCTTTTTAAAATATTTATTGGAAAAAAGTTTTTTATGACTGTAAAGCATGCCACCTTATCAGCAGACATGGTCTCCTTTCATCCCCAGTATATTCATTCTTGCCCACTTTTATCTTTATCTTCATCAAAATTCTTTGTTTTTCTATCCTGTAGTTTTAAAAAACAATTCTATGTTTTTTTCTAATTTACAGCGTCTCCAGGTACCTTTATGACTTTTTGTTCCTGTTTTCTTTGACTTTATTTAGTTGATCATTGGATTGAAAGTTTAGATCATCAATTGTTGGATTTATTTTTTAATATAATGTCAAATTCCATCATACAATGGTGACTAATGGGAATAATGGGAACCATAATTACTGTTGTTTTCAGTAATTTCGATGGTATGCCATGCATACATTTGCATGCATCTAGGAGCTCCACAATTAACGTGCACGTATGTTAAAATGACATCAGTCTTATTAAAATAGACAAAATTACTTCATTATTTACTCAGTTATTAAATTCCTAAATAAGCCATTTTGTCATCTTCATTTTCTCTAAAATATGAGTATTTTTTTTTCCTTGTGCTTACTAAATTCAAAGCTAAGCCTCAAAGAAGACACATCCATCATACTTAAGGCTTATATAAATTAATCTTTATTGCAAATTTAAAAGTAAAACGGGGCTACTAAAGACAAAAGATTTCGCCGGGTATAGTGGTGCACGCCTTTAATCCCAGCACTTGGGAGGCAGGGGCAGGCAGATCTCTGTGAGTTCAAGGCCAGCCTGGTCTACATGGTGAGTTCCAGGACAG
>NW_008343973.1:359871-416263 GCF_000622305.1 Nannospalax galili
AAAAATGATGAAAATGAAATAACACTTCCAAAAAATTTCACAACATCATTATTGCTATTAAGCAGCCAGATGTGGGTGTTCAGAGAGGAGAGATTGTAGTTCACAATGTCAATGAGACGGCACAAAGGTAACCATCCGGCCACCTTATCACAGCTCACAGTGCTCAGGCGCCAGAGCAAAATCATGAAGTCAAGGAACCGCCTCATGAACTGAAATAGGTTCACTAAATACAATTCTTCCTGAAGATCAATTGTTATGATTCAAAAGGGTATTTCTAGAAGGGTGGCAATGTATGTATTAAAGGAAATAAATCTTCCTGTCCTATCCTAACTGCCTTGCCTTGTTTTGGTAGGTAGGGTTTTTTCCTCTCATTCATCTTCCTGTATTTAAAAATTGCCTTTAATAAAATTATTGAGACTATGTTTTTTAAAACCTGTATTGTATTCTGATCAGATTGGTATACTGGTGCTTTTTTAAAAAAATAAATTAATTCATTTTAATACTGCAACACTTAAAAATAACTTAAACTTACTTATTTCCAAAAACAAATGCCTTATAGCATATTCTGTAGTTTCTGTGAACATAGAGGTATGATTTAGCATATTTAAAAATAAAAACAAAAATTTAGGTAAATCAGTAATGAAAATTAGCCCCACTAGATTATACCTGTGAATTCATATGAGTAGCTGACCATCTGTTCAGAAAATCTATTTCCTTGTGTTCATTCACCACCTCTGGCTCTTACAATCTTTCTGCCTCCTTTCCCACAATGATCTCTGAGTCTTCAGGTTCGCTACAGGTATCCTATTCAGGGACAAGCACTCTGCAGCCTCTTTTTCTCTGTACATTGGCCAATTGTATGTTTCTGGATTAATCACCATCTGCTGCATGAAAAAACTTGACTGATGAGACTTGAGCACTGCATTATGGGTATAAGTCATCAGGAGTCAGTTTAATACAATAACTACTTAGTAGAAAACTAGCATGGGGTTCTCCCCTGTGCCCTGTGACCTGTATTGCCTCAGGCTTCTAAGCCTGATATCAGTGTCAGTTATGGGCTCCATCCTATGCAAAGGACCTTAAAATCAATTAGATAGTGGTTGGTTACTCCCATAACATTTGTGCCACTATTGAACCAGTGGGCATATCTTGCCAGGCCAGTTCTAGTTCACAGGATTCACAGCTGGGTAAGGTTGATGATTAATTTTTCCTTCTGATAGCATGCATAGCATCTTCAAGCACTATGAATGGTATCCAGTAAAGATGAGGAACTTGAGCTGTGGGTGTTGTGAACTGTCATGTAGGTGTTGGAAACCTGGGTCCTCTGCAAGAGCAGCCAGTGCTGTTCACCACTGTGTCATCACTCCTGGTCAATTTTTATGTGCTCGTGCTTAGCAAATTATCAGATATAATGCTTTTAAATTGTAGTATTGATTGCCCTGTTCTTTGTAGACTAATATGTGGCCAACTTAAAAATTGGGTTTTTCTATATAAGATTGATAAAGAAGGTAAGGTATTTAGTGCCATACATTTTACATGTATTCATCCACATATATGGAATATCACTAGAGTTTCCACTTATGGTATTTAAAATCTTCAATAGTATTACCAGCATTTTGGTAGCTTTATCTATCAGTTTCTAGCCTATATATAAAATTAACTGCTAAGATTATGGTTACTATCTATAATTTTTTTCTAGTTTTACTTAATCTATTTTGATGCCAAGTTCTTAGGTACATCTTGATTTAATATTGTTGTACCGTCTGCATTCTCCTTTATTGTTTTTCTTATGGCTCAAATTTGATATTTTTGTATCACTGCTGCTCTTCCAAACAGAACTGCCTTTTGCACATCATCTTTTCCTCATGTCTGTGTTTATCACATCAGTGTTTCCCAGCGGCATCCTTTCCTATATTGTACTAGCAAATCAAGTACATCATTTTTATTTGAATGTGTCTCATTAAACAGCATATAACTGAATTTTCTATCTTTGAACTAAAATCTCTGTAGTTTAAAAATAAGAATGTGATTACTTTACAAATATTGTAATATTTATTTAAGCTCAATTTACTTTTTGTTTACCATGCTTTTACTTGTTGTCTTTTCTTCCAATATTATGTCTTTACCACATTTTTCTTGTTTTTTAAGCATTTGTCATTTTCATTATTGTTATTAGGCTGTTCCTGAATATGTTTGAGCTGTATCATTTATCTATCTATCATTTTATTTATTTATTTATTATCTATCTATCTATCTATCTATCTATCTATCTATTTATTTAGTATATAAGTATTTGTCTACCTGAATGTATGTACCATGTGTGTGCCTAGTGCCTGAGGAGGCCAGAAGAGAGTGTTAGATGTCCTGGAACTGGAGTTACAGACAGTTGTGAGCCACAATGTGGATGCTAATAACTGAACCCAGGTCTTCTGCAAGAACAGCAAGTGCTCTTAACTGTTGAGCAATTCTCTCCAGCTCCAACTTTTATACATTTTAAGTCCTATTTCAAACTTTAAACTGCTTTGCAATTTCTTTCTGGGGCTGGAGAGATGGCTCGGTGGTTAAGAACACTGTTCTTGCAAAAGACCCAGGTTCTAATCCCAGCACCCACATGGCAGCTAACAACTGTCCGTAACTCCACTTCCAGGGGATCCGACAGCCTGTTCTGTCCTCCATGGGCATTGCATGACACGGGTGCACTTACATACATGCAGGCATAAGACTCATACACATAAAATAAAAATAATAAATAAAATATAAAAAATATTTTAAAATTGCTTTGCAATTACTCTCTGTAAGTAATCTTTATACAGATTTTAAACATGTTCACTATTTTCCTTTATTATTACTGATATCCCTTCCTTCTAGATGATTCCCCTTTTTCTCAAGTATATTCTTCAGCTGATGCTTCAGGGATGACTTGATCTTTAGTCTTGTCTGAAAATACTCTTTTAATGGTGCTGGGAGTTTTACCCAGGGCTTTATACATGCTACACAACTATTCCACCACTGAGTTCTGTTTCCAACCCTTTGACCATGTCTTTGTTGTTGTTGTTGTTGTTGTTTTGCTTTGATTTTTTGAGACAGGGTCTCCCTGTAGTCTTTGCTGGCCTGAAACTCGCTCTGTAGACCAGGCTGGGCTTGACCTCACAGGGATCCTCTTGCTTCTGCCTTCTGACACTGGGATTAAAGGCATGCACCATCATGCCTGACCCTGAAAATTTCTTCAATGAAAATTACCTGCAACTAGGGTATGGAGTTGTTTTCACTTGGAAGCTATGATTTCACTGCTTTTTGCCCCCTTTTATCCTAAAAGCAATCACATTACTCCCATAACTCTTTGGAACTGATATGACTTTTTTCTCAGGTTGTATTTAAGCCATTTTTTTTAAGTTTCTTTTGTGATTTCTGATATTCTGTAATTTTCTTGATGTATCTGGATCTGGATGTTTGTGATTTTTCTGCATTAGAACTTCTTTGGCAGCTGCTTTTCCTTTCCATTCTCTGCTGTTTACTGATGATTTTCATCAGGTCTTTCTCTCCAGTTTGTCATACTGCTCCCATTGTATTTCTGATGTGTAGTTACCCATTCATTAGATTTTTAATTTTAATTACATTTTCATTTACACTGTTTTGGTCCCTTTTCAAATCTCTTTGCATTTTATTAATGCTGTTTTGCTTGATTATTATTATACTAATCACTTAAGTTTTATTCTTCCTATCATGACTTTATTCAACTAAACTCTATTTATTTTATTTTAAACTGTATTTACTTTATAATTTTAGGGTGCTGATTCTTATATTTATCATATCTGCTGACTTTCTCTTTCAGATATTATAGGTTTTCACTGTGATCTTGGCCTCACTAAGGGATATTTACTTGATTGAGTCTGTTTTCTTTAACTTGTTCTTACAAAATGCTTCTGAGTGTTTTTATTTCAGTGATGTGTTTTAGTGTTTGTTTCATAGCTTGGCTTTACTGTATAACTTAAAGACTATGTGGGGCAAACCTGGAACTCTGTATATTTCACAGGCGATTTTTCCTCTGGCCCAGAGCCAGAAAGAATTGGCCTGTTTCCTTTCCTTTTCCCTGACCACAGGAATCTTTTTTCCTATTTATTTATTTAGGACAAAGTAGCTCCTTGAGACTCAAGAATGTATGTAAGAGTTCTTCCTGCAGTGGTCTAATGTTCTATTTCCTCTTCTCAGGTAGGTGCTAAGATTTTAGGTTCTGGTACCTAGCAGCCAGGCACATGTGCAGCTATGTCTGGACCTCCCCCAGCCCTCTCTTTAACACCCACTAACATCTCTTGCTTTGATTTCTCTCCTTTTTTCCTGGTCTTCTAGGCATCATCTTCTATGTTGAATGTGGTAACTAGATATTAACATTGTATATTCTCACTGAAAGGAGGATTTATTTCTTTTTATACTGGTCCATACTGTGGTGATAATTTATATGAGATTTTTTTAAAGAAATGCTTTTAAAAATTAATTGAAAGGCTGTTTCTATCCTGGGAAGAATCAATAACTTTCTATCTTCAAGAATCCTGGCATAGTCCACCAAGCAAGTCTGGGTGCACTTTGGGAAGTTGTGTCCTCAGCTTTAGCATTCCTGGGTATTGGTGCTTGGTTCTTTGCTGACTTAGGCTTCCTGTATCCCTCCCCCCACATCCCTTTTCACCCTTTGCTGTCCTGTGTAGTGACTGGTGAGAGAAATTAGGTTTTTGCCTTTCACCCCCTGCCTCACATATGAATTTCAAGTTTTATTATTGTAATTAAAGTGCTTTATTCGGCTTTTTTCAAAAACTTAATTAATGTGTGTGTGCACGTATGTGTGATGGGAATGTATGCGCACACATAACCATAACCCTGGCATGTATGTGGAGGTCAGAGGACAACTTTGTGGAGATGATTCTTTCCTTCTACTTTTATGTGGGTTCCAGGGATCGGACTCAGGTCGTCAGCCTTGCAGCTTCAGGAGGCAAACACCTTTACCCACTGAGCCACTCCACTGGCTCAAGAAATGCTTTTCATGTACTGTTTAAAGATTATAGCTAGATGTGGCTCACAGAGTACCAAACAGCATCTCAAGCATAAGAAAAATGATTGTACTTGCCTCACATCTCTATGTGCAGGATGCAGAACTATGACTACACTGTCTCTGTTTTATCATCTGTATTTTCATGTTTGGAGAGAAGATTGATAGCTCAGGAGTTGAAGAAGTATCCGGGGGAAAAGGTACTCTGATGTTAGAAATTGGATGACCCAGTTGCCATTTCAGCTCTGCCATTCAGTTGATCTTAGATCTCTGGCGAGTCTTCACCTCCTTGATTCTCCCATTTGATTATGAAACTGGGACATATATCTGCCCCATCTGCTTAGTATTCCTATATGGATAATGCGAGGAAACCATTTATAGCAAAACTTTCACTTTTGAAAAGGGAAAAAGAAACTTAAGCCAAGAGAAATGTGTTTATTATATTAAAGTGATGCATAGACATGGGCGTATTGCCATTCTAAATGGTATCTGCACAATTATAGGTTAATCTTTTACAATTATGTCTTTTAAACGTAATGAATCATAATTGACGTACTTCCTGCAATAACCGTGTACATTATTTGTCACTGTTCATAGACATTCTAATATTGATGTGTCAAGTTTATCCTTGTTTGAAGATGTCTTGTCGTCTTCCATTGCTCCAATCTTTCCACTGGGCAGATGGGATAATTCTTTGGGAAGCTTTCCATGTGGCTGTGACTGAATCATACTTTACAGATGAATTCCATATTTTTTTCTTGGTGTATAAAAGCATATATGGGAAAAGATAGAAAAAAAACAAAATTCGCAATCGCATTTAGTCATTTCTACTGAAGGCTGAGGGTGTGTGGGTCAGTAATAGAGTTCTTCTCTAGCAGTAATAAGTAATGAATTACACCATGTGATGCCTTCTCTACTCAGGGAAGTGCTCAAGAGAAACAAAGGTTTTATTTTGTTGTCGTTTGTTTTAATTTTTTGAAACAGGACCTCAGGAAGACCAGGTTTTTCATGAATTCTCTACAAAAGCAAAGATGGCCTTGAACTTCTGACTCTCTTGCCTATGCCTCTGGAGTGCTGGGATTACAGGCATGTGCTACCATGCCCAGCCAAAATTTTATTATCCATATAAAGTTCCTTAGGTAATCACAGGACAATGAAATAACTCTGCTGCAACATTTCTGTGACTATGTCCCTGGTAATTCTGCTACTCCCAACTCCTGGCCTGGTTTCCTAAGATCCTCAGGCTGGAAACCTGAACAGTGTAATGAGAGCAGTATTGTTTTTTCCTTGTGGCATCAGAGGGAGGAGAGGGGTGAGACTCTCACAGTTTCTTTCTTAAAATAATAACAGAGAAAAAGGATGCTGCATTATTCCCTGCCAGGTATTTGGGCCACATGCTTTATGTTCATTATCTTATTTAATTCTCATGATAATTTGGGGACATAGGCACTGCTATTATCTTAATTTTAAAACATAGATTTAAAAAAAATCAAACAAACAAGGTTTAGGGGCTTAGATGAATTTTCCAAGGAGCACAGCTGTCAAGTGGTAGATGTGGGCCCCTACTTCTTTGTTAGACCTCTCTGGGTGCTCTTGAACACTGCTTTTCATGGAAAGGAATAGGAAAGTGCAGGTGGGTTTCTGTTTCTGTGGGAGCCACACCTGTAGTGTGGGATCCACACCACCAATAGTGGATCAGATACATGACAGAATATTGGCTCTGTACTGATCACCTACCTGATCATGTACAAGCTTTTTCTTGTTACTATTACAATATAATATAGCTATTTATATAGCATTTATATTGCCCATATCATATAAGTCATGTAAAGATGATTTAAAGTACACTGGGAAGGTATGTGTGGGTTCTATACATCGATTCATGTTAAAGGATTAAGCATTTGCTGATTTTGATATCTGAGAGGCATCTTAGAAACAATATCCAGAAACTGTAAAGTTCAGCTGTGCCATGTGTCCATCTGTGGTCTTCAGAGTGTGTCGGTGCATCTAATCCTACCCACTCTTCACTTGGAGCGAGAGAACTGTACTTGAGTCTCAGGCTTGACCCCTATTATCTCTTTTTGACCAGGTTAGACTGTCACTATAAAATCAGATGATAGTGATGGTTCCACCTGCATTTTCTTCAGGATAATTGTGAGAACCAAGTGAAACAACACACGAAAGCCAATTGTGACCTGGAGTTAATGTGATCTCCTAGCAACCATCTAAATTGGATAGGATGGGAAAAAAACAAGGTGGCAGAACCTTTTAGCAGTACCGAAGCTGGATCATGAGTCTAGAACTTTGCAGTCTTGGTTCAGTCTTTTCTGTGGTAAGAGGCTGTAGAAAGTCAGAGCTTTGAAATATGGTAATTGGCCCTGATCTGTGGTTTTACAGCCCACAGCTTCAGTTACCTGTGGTCGATCATGGCCAGAAGTGGTTAGTATCAGTCATGTTTCTTTCAAGAGATGATACTTGCATTAACCTATTTTTTACACTATATTATTATTGCTGCTGTATTTATTAGTAAATATTGCTATTAAATTCATACTGCTCCTAATTTGTAATCTCAACTTTATCACAGCTATGAATGTGTAAGAAAAATCTAGTATATATATGCATATGTATGCATATATAAAGAACTTGTTGTCATGCATATATATGTATATATGAGTGTATATAGTTTAGTACAATCTGTGGTTTCAGACATCCACTGAGGATCTCAGGATGTACGTCCATGGATGGGGGAGGGGTGGATATTGTAAATACTTCACATACTAAGGATTCATAGGTCATAGATATTTGGGCTAATGAATAGATTTTAATAAGTTAAAACCAAAAGACTTACAAGAGAAAAATACTAATTATGTGTTTTCATTGCATACACACATAGTGAATAGCATATACAGTCATGCATATTCAGACACCTACACACACAAAGGACAATTAAGATACAAACTTCATGAAGGGGAAGGACTATGTCTGACTTGCTCTCTAGAATTCTACCTAACACATAGTGAGAATTCAGTAAATAATTACTGAATAAATAACAGCTGCTTCCCCATACTTTCATTATATGGTGATTAAGGCAACTCTCTGTATGAAATCCGTGGTTTAAGTTTATTATCCTGGCACATATATTATTAATGTACCCTTTCACTCTCAAATATCACAGTCTTTCTAGTTCTAATGGGTATGCTATTATTAGACACATTTCCAGTGGTCACCTAAACTCTGATGCCCATAATCCCAGCCCTGCCTCTTACTAGTCATGAATTTTAGGTCAGTTAATTAGCTTCACTTACCTCTTTCATTTAATCTGTGAAATGGGATAATAACAATGGCAGTTCCTTCATTCAGCTGTGTTAGGACAGAGTTTATACACATATAAAATTTGATGTTTTAAAAACCTCAGAAATTTGGCTAGCCCCTTAGGAGAACAGATTCTAGCTTCTTTCCTCGAAGCATAATAGCCTACCGCGAAAATCTATTTTGCCATTTGTTCCATGGCAAGTTGTTAGATTATTTAGATGTTCTGGTCTCCTGCTGTTGGTGTTGTGAATAGGTTTCTTTCCAAGTCATACATATTTCAGTTTCCAATGTTGCATAAGTAAAAATAAAGAAAATCATCTGTCTATTTTCACTTAGTTTGTTATGGAAAAGAAAGGCACGCACACCCATTGTTTTATTACAGGTTCCTCCTTGGAAACTGAAGGCCTAGCAGCCAGACATAATAGGTGGAGGCCAAGCCAGGCTCTGCGTGTGGGGCTCACATCAGCAGGTGAGCCCTTTTCTGTGGAAACAGGCTCTCTTCTTGACCCGGCCTTGGTACTTCCTGGAAAGCTCAGCTCTGTCATAAGGGTCCACGGAGGTCAGTCATGCACAAGCAGTGGAAGTGTGCTTTTAGTGTATCTTTAACTGTATTTATCGATCTACATATCTAATTTATATAATTTATTCTTTCACAGTTTATACATGTATGTGTATGATGTACTTCACCGCCCATTACTGTCTCATATTCCCTCCTCACTCCTGCTGAGTTCCTTCTTCTCCCCAACAGGTCCCCCTCCTACCTTCCTCTGTGAGTGTGTATGTGTATGTGTGTGTGTGTGTGTGTGTGTGTGTGTGTGTGTGTGTGTGTCACTGTATTTAATTAGGATTGCCCACATGAGCATGGGTGTTGGGGGAGGCTATTGACTTACTGACTTGAGCAAGGGCAGCTTGTCAGGGCTATACCACTGAGGAATATGACTCCTCTCTCTCAGAAACTGTTAAGAGCCTCAGAGAGGGGCTTAGAGCCTCATGAACCCCTCCTTGACATATGATGGAATGTTGGATGGCTTTTAGAGGGAGGGGATACTGGGGGTATAAAGGCTTAGTTTTTGTGATTTTTGAGAATCAGGATCTCCTTGTATCCCAGGCTGACAAGAACTCATGATCGTCCTGCCTCTGACTTCTGAGGACTGGGATTACAGTGTGTATTAATGTACTCAGTTGTAAATGCATTTTTTCAGTTCCTTTTCTTTTTACCTGGTCTTCATTCCTGTTCTTTACTGTTGGGAAGAATCTATTGTTGATATCAACTATAGGCTGGTTTCTTAGATGAATTCTTTTCTTCTTTCTTAAGTCTCGTGCAAAGTATCTGGTCTGGATGGCTATGGAAAATGCTCACAGCAGCCTGAGGAATGCACAGTTTTAAAAGAAATCAAAAAATATCCTGTGTGGGGGAAATAGCTCTAGCCCAGTTCTCTGTATCCTGTTGCCCAAGCTAACCTCTTTTTCAGCTTTTACCATCCACTGACATGGTTATTTATTTTTTTGATGAGCTCCAGATCTCACTGCCCTTCCTCAGAAGAGGCTCAACACATAGACCTGAGGACACAGGACTCTTGCTTTTATCTGGGTACCATGTGTATAGTTAAAACCAGTGCTTTCATTTCTTTCAGTATTTCACAACTGTAACCTGCTTTGTTGTGTGCTAATCCTGATATTCATTCTTGTACAACCTTCTGAGGCTATCCATGAATGCTGATGGTTTTGCTAAAGAGATTTGGCTGATAAGATCGCTAATATGTATACTTAATGACTTCACTTCCTCTGCAGTAATAAGGTTGATGTTTGGCCTTGATGTTTCGGTCCTGTGCTTTAAGGTCCGTCAAGCCCACAGAACATGGCAGTTCCTAGGTCTCACAACAAATGTATACAATTACCAAGACTCCAGTTATGTCCACCAAATGAATCAGCAGGTTTGACTATTATTTTAATGTGGCATAATAACTGTGATGAAGTGGAGCCCTGGATCCTCCCACAGGCCTGAAGATGTCTACTCTTGCCCTGGTACTCATGGGAACCCCTGTAGACTGCAGCTGCAGTGTGAGGGCACACGGATGTGCAGACCACCAGCTGGTAATCAGAAGTCAGGGAGAAGTCAAAATGATTGAAAGGATATGATCGTAGGTAATTTAGAAAACAGAAGATTCTCCCAAATGGGGTACTTTCTTAGTTTAGACTGGGCCACCAGAGTACAAATATTTCCCTTGCCATGCAAGTAAGTGCTGACTGCTGTTGAGTGTAGCAACCACTTAATTGAAAAATGAAATTAGGTAGCAATTATGGCAATTGTGGGTTCCCTTCCTATACTTCCATCTATTTATTTTAAGCAACTGGTAAATTTGTTTAGCAGCCAGCCTCCTGAAGGAATAAAATCTAAGCAAAAAATAAAACTCACACCCAAGATGGTTGCATGGGCGGGGTAGGCTCCTTGGAAAACCTTGCACAACTCATACAAACAGCTAGGCCGAAACTGACACAAACCATTTACTAGCACATGGGTTGACAGAAAGACAGTTCTTAGGATTAACATCTAGTCCATGGCAGCGGAGCGAAAATTACTTTGAACTGCTGGGCTGTATGGAAAGTTTTGAATTTAGTTTATAGCCCAGTCACATTCTTGTCACTATTAATCCAGCACCATCTTTCCTACATCAGATAAACTATGCAAAGGGTCTGTTGAGAAATAGTCACTAGAACTTAGCACCCCTGACCCCTGTAATTCCATCTAAATAATGGCTCTGCACTGGGAAGATTTGCCTGTGCAGCCATCTCTTCAAATTGACTCCCTCTTACTTAAGATCTTTTGTTAAGTAGTATTTCTAAAGTGGGGGTAAAGGGTAATGGAAACAGAATGGAGTACCTAGAGCCACAAGGATATGAAACTTGGAGGATATGAAAATGCTGTATGAGATTGTAGAATGTCTGATGACTCTGTGTTCCAGCTAGGTTTCCAACAAGCTGAGTGACCTCGACTCAGTTCCATGCCTCCAATGAAACATGAGACTAGGACTTTTCTACGTAAAAACACTCAGCATGTCCAAGGGCAGTGCTGGATGTATTAACAGCAGGGATCTCATTTCCTACCTGGCTATATTAGAAATTCCCCAGGCATCTCTGTGTTACTTTTCTCAGCTTGAAGAGGCACACATTTCACACTCAGATTGAATATGTACAGAAAACTTGGAAAATCTTCAGGGTTATTACTGTTATTTCCTGGAGCAGAGTTTACAGTGTGGACATAAGTCACAGTTTTAATTTCTGGACTTTCTTAAAGGCGTCTCTTTATGTATTTTGTTTTCATACAAAATATGAATTTGTAGCTGTTTGTATGAGTTTCACAGGAGCACTGTGCTCCTGAAGAATTTTGCAAAGTTCACTGGACACTATCAGAAGTATTCAATCTACAGAATGCTGGAGATCTGTGCATCAACACTGGATACTTTCCAAAGAGAGGGCGACTCTTATAGCTATCCTTCTGGCTTAGGCCACTCTAGCTTTGAAAAGGACAATCAACTCAAGTAGAATAAAGTAGAGATGATGACTTCAGCAGGAGGTAGTCACAGTGTTAGGTACATAGTTGTTTTTCATTGTGTGAAAGCCAGCTATATGTTAAACAATCAAATATAAAATCCAAAGCCATTAATTACCTTAAGTCAAAGGTCAGCACTGTTGTTTGGAGAAAAAGTAGAGCATTCCTTGTTTGCATGTTTAGTCACTGTTTCTTCTTTCTTATACCTGTAAGATCAGCTTTCTTTTTCAATATTTTATCTATTATTTTTATTTTATGCGTCTGAGTGCATTGCCTGAATGTATGCAAGTGCACCCATGTCACACAGTGCCCAAGGAGATCAGAAGAGGGTGTCAGATTCCCATAGAACTGGAGTTACACACAGTTATGAGCTGCCATATGGGTGCTGGGATCAAATCTGGGTCCTCTGCAAAAAGAGACAGTACTCTTAACCACTGAGCCAACTCTCCAGCCCTGAAGATCAGTTTTCTTATGTTGAAAAGCAATGAATTAGTTTACTCCTGCACAAAATCAATATACAAAATATTTTAATACCTACACTTTTCAAAGATGCTTGTTAGCTGCTGTTTTAGTGACTTTTCTAATTGCTGTGACAAAATACGTGAAAACACAACTTAAGAAAGGGAAAGTTTAAATGGCTCATGGTTTTGAGGAAATATAATGGCAGGGAAGGCAAAGCGGTGAGGTGGCCGGTCACACTGCATCTGCAGCAAGGAGAGAAAGATGGACACTAGCTTCTTCCTTTTCAACTTCCTCCCCTTCTATTCAGTCCAAGTTCCCCAGCCCAAGGGGTGGTGCCATCAACATATAGGGAGGGTTTTCCTTCTTGTGTGACACCTTTCTGGAAATGCCCTCATAGACATGCCCAGAGGTGTGTCTCCTAGGTGATTCTAAATCCAGCCAAGATTCAATATCAAAAGTCTACACTTTCTCAACCTTACACCCAAACATATCACTTTGAATCATAGCATTCCACCCCTGGCCACTACAGTCACATGTTCATCTCATAATGCATCTAGTCTACTTCTAAAAGTACAAATAATCTTGACACATCCCTATTCAAACTTCTAAGCCCCATAGTCTTAACTGAGACTCAAAGCAATCGCTTAATGTCAACTCCTCTGAAACAAAACAGAATAAAAATCAATCACATATTTCCAATATACAATAACACAGAATAAACATTCTCCTTTCCAAAGGAAATAAGGACATGACAAGAAAGATCAGGCAAAGCAAAACTAAAACCCAGCAGTGTAAACACCAGATCCCACAGTTCCATGTCCAACCTTTGAGGCTCTTGGTTGGGCACCCCTGGCCTTCCCGTTCTGCTACCTGCAACACAGATAGCTTCTCCCCCAAGCTGGTTTCTTTCTATACCTGCACCTTCTCAGATGCCCCATGGTCCTGAAATCTCCAATAGGCTGTGGTCTTCACTACTGCTTAGGCTTCATTCTCACAATTTCATGTAGTGGATTTCAGAGTCTCTTTGCAAAAAGAATCCAATTTTGCTTCACATTGCCTGGCCTCAGCTGCCTTTTGGAACCTTGATGCAAGCCTCTAGATCCCCATAACTTATACAATTTGAATGCTTGAAAAACATTCACCGTATGGTTCCTATTTAGTCCAGGCTAATCAAGTTCTGCTACCATTGCTAGATGTAAGCTGGACCTCTCATACCACAGCTATAGTGGCCTCTGTGTGCCTTGGTGGGCAAACCATGGAAGAAATATGTCCCCAGGTCATTGTTTTTAAGCAGAGAATGCCTTCAGTAGGCATTCTCAGTTTAGCTTTCTCCTTTCAAAATAAATTTGTTTTTTCACAAGCTGGAGCCCTGGATGGGTTAGAGTCTTGACCTCAAAGATGTCTTTCCTATTGTCTCAGGGCAAAGTACAAGGTTTCTTCTTACTTGAGCTAATCTCTTCCACAATTACAAATGCTGTGTCCACACACTCCTGGTTCTTAACTTTAGACTTGTATTCCATTCCTTATTAAACATTTTCTAAATCTTTTTACTTCGAATTATCAATGTGAATCTCAATAAATCCAGTGAGCAATCACCATGCCACAGCCTGAATACTATGTGTCTTGAAATTTCCTCCACCAAAAAATTGTTCCATTACTTTTGAATTCAGCCTCACTCACATTGTTAGTGTATGGACAGAATACAGTCTTTTTTGTCTCCCAAAATAATATATGAATTACCTGTAGTCCAGTTATTCATAGAGTCCTTGTTCCCTCTGTAACTTCCTGAGTACAGTCTTTATTGTCTGCCTTTTACTCAGCATTTTGGCATTTATCACTCCTAAAGAAATGACCCATTAAACTCTGATTACAGCATTTTAGGAATTCTCTAGCTCAGAGGTCCAAACACTTGTATATTCCTTCCACAAACCAGTTCCAAAGGTCCCAAGCCACATGATTAGATAGTTATAGCAACAACCCCATTCCTGATACCAATTTTCTGTATTGGTTATTTTTCTTGTTGCTATGACAAAGTGCCTAACAAAAGCTGCTTAAAGAAAGGAGGAAGGTTCATGACTTCAGGGGCTATAAGCTATCATGTCAGGGAAAGTAGCTGATCACATGTCACAGTCAAGAAACGGAGAGAAATGAATGCTGGAACTCAACTCGATTTCTCATTTTTTCCCTTTTCATTCATTCCAAGGCCCTAGTCCATGGGATAGTGTCACCTACATTCAGGATAGATCTTCCCCTCCTGAGTTAAACCTCTCTTTAAGTACTGTCACAGATGTGCCCAGAGTGTCTCCTAAGTGATTCTAACTCCAGGTTAGTTGACAATATTAAATGCCACAGATGCTCTTGTGCATTCCTATTAAATTTATGGAAAAATTAGTGAGTTTTTATACCATAGAAGTAACCAGCAGAAGTAGCACCTGGGCATGAATGTGGTTGTCACTTTACTGAAGTAGATTTAGGGATCTGTTAACAAGCTACAGCATGCCATTAAGACATGCATTAGCTGTGGAGCCTTACAGTGCTTTGTGTGCTCTGTGTAGACTCAGCATCCTTGGGATACAGGAGAGCTTCAACTAGGACTGATCTGAGTCACAGGAGCCTAGATCCCTGGTGGCTCCTCTTTGAGGTTACTGTGAGCAGATGCATCCAATTCTAGCAGTTCTCCGGGGTTGCCCTATTACCACTCAAACCATACACTCCAATACAATACATGCTTATGTATAGAACAAAATAATTCCCTGTCACTGGAGGAGAAAATGTACTATTTTTTTTAAAAGTCTCCATATAAAATTACTGAGAGCAGCATCTTTGGCCACCTCTGTCCTTGGCCCTAGAGAATGGGAGAGGAAACTATATCAGTATTGAATATAGGGAATTCCTTCTAGCACATTACCCAGAAGAGTTTTAGTCTCTCTCTCTCTCTCTCTCTCTCTCTCTCTCTCTCTCTCTCTCTCTCTCTCTCTCTCTCTCTCTCTCTCTCTCTCTCTCTCTCTCTCTCTCTCTCTCTCTCTCTCTCTCTCTCTCTCTCTCTCTCTCTCTCTCTCTCTCTCTCTCTCTCTCTCTCTCTCTCTCTCTCTCTCTCTCTCTCTCTCTCTCTCTCTCTCTCTCTCTCTCTCTCTCTCTCTCTCTCTCTCTCTCTCTCTCTCTCTCTCTCTCTCTCTCTCTCTCTCTCTCTCTCTCTCTCTCTCTCTCTCTCTCTCTCTCTCTCTCTCTCCCTCTCTCTCTCTCTCTCTCTTCTCTCTTCTCTCTCTCTCCCCTTCACGGGTTCTTTCTATACTCAACAATTTTTGAGCCTGTGAAGAGAATTACCACCAAGTTGCTGCTTAAAATACTAGATATGAGCCGGGTGTGGTGGCACACGCCTTTAATCCCAGCACTCGGGAGGAAGAGGCAGATGGATCTCTGTGAGTTCAAGGCCAACTTGGTCTCTATTAGTGAATCCAGGCCAGCTACAGCTACAGGAAAACCTTATCTATTGGAAGTATTTGGAAATACTTGTGGTCTTGCACATGTTGATGGCTCACGCATGCTTCTTGAAAGCTTTTCTAGGATTTGTCATGATACATGGAATTTTGCTTCTACTGCAGATGCTCCTCAACTTATAATGGGTTACGTCCCAATAAACTGGTGTTAACTTGAAAATATCATCAATTGAAAACACGTTCAATAAACTTAATCTACGGAGCAGCATAGCTTAAGAACACAGTAACTATGGAGTCTTGACTTTTTCACCATTGTGATGATGTTACTGAATAGGATCTGGAGAGCAAAAAATCACAAGAGACGACTGGATCATGTAGCTCAGAAAAGGATCAGAATTCACAATTCAATGTCCAGTTTCCTTTGCATATATAGCCTTTCATACCTCTGTGATGTGAAAAACAAACAAAACCTCCCATCATGGAAACTTCATGAATTCTGCAATTTGTGTCTTTGTACCTAGTTACATTTAAGGGTTCTAAACCTACTGTATGTACTCAGGATGCATGGGAATTTGTTTGATAGTCCAGTTAAGATTGTTCAAATTGGTGCATTTCCCAGTATATGATGAAAAGATAAATACATAGAAATAGCTGACGTGCTACTATGACCATTGGTAGATATTATGGAATATTTAATGTTTTGCCACTTGAAAGGGAAGTTACATTGGGATCAAGCACTTAGGAGGCCACCATGCTAAATCACACAATATAATCTTCTGTAAGGTAAAGTCCATGGATGATTCAATAGTCACGATGAAGATGATGATGATGATGATAATGGTGATGGTGGTGACTGCAGTGATAGGGATCTAACCCAGGGCCTTGTGCATCCTAGGCAAGCGCTCTGTGACTGAGCTATACCCCCAGTCCTCTGGCAGTAGTAATTGATAATTGACATGAAGATCTTTATTATCATTGAAGAGAGGCTGTTTCCTTGGTCTCAATCATTTTTATATTTTAGCAGTCCTTGGACTTTTTTTTTCATTGAGCATTTCAAATAAACTCATAGAAGAATCAATAAAGCAAGCTTGCTAGATGGGGCTGGCATGGTGATGTATGATAACCTTTTCTTTCACATTTTTCCATGAATATTTTTTATAATTACTTATCATCCTTTGAGTTATCAAAAATTCACGTATTTTCCTTTTTACTTCTGAACAGCCCCTTTATCACACATTTTAAATCAACTCAGAACTGCCTTGCAGAGGCTCAGTTCATGCTCCATGCCAGTAGACCAGTTGGTATCATATTTTTGGTTTTAGCATGTAGTGATGATGCCTGCCAGGAAGTGGCCATCTGAGGGGCACCTCTTTGTCTCCCTGTTGGTCTAGCAGTGTTTATGTAGTTAAGTAAATATTTTATTTTGCTTTTACATCATCATTTTATAGCAATGAGCAGGAAGGATAAAATGAAAGTGGAGCTTATTTTTATTATGATGAAATATGCATGATATCAAATTTGCCATCTTTACCATTTTCTGTATAATCCAGTGGAATTAGGTTCATTCTCACTGTGGACCCATCACCACCATCTAAATGCAGGATTTTCTTGTCTTTTCTAAGTGAAATTCAAAATCCTTTAAAAAGTAACTTCCCAATCCTCCAACCCTTGTGACCTCTATTCTACTTTCTTCCGATGAATTGGTCTATTCTTGGCACATGTGTAATTAGAATCACAGGGTATTGGTTCTTTTGTGTCTGGCAAATGAGCTGTAATGCTCTTATAAGGAAGAACATTATAGCTCATTTTACGTTAATGAAACTGAGATCACAATGTCATAAAAGCATAAACCTTCTGTATAATCAGATATAAATCAGTTGACTGTACATTCTGTCGTGAAATAAAAGAATAACATTAGCGATAAAAGAAAACAGAAAATGTTGGAGCTAGTAATGGAAGGCCTATGATAAAAGGTAAGGGAACAAGAGCTTTAGTTTTCTGCTACTGGAGCTTCCGGTTGTGAAGTGTCCGTCTGGTGCCTGAAATCTGTGTGTGTCTTCTTGGTCTTGGCATATAATCCCCAAGGAGACAAACAAGATCAAAGGGTAGATTAAGAGCTTCCTTGACTTGCGTATTAGCATTTTTGTCTACCTATACAGAAAAACCACTTACATTTTTCAAATACATACCAAATTTAGGACTTTATTTCTTATACCACAACTGATCCTCCTGTTCTTTTTGAAACCAGCTGGGTGATCTATAATTTCATTCTGATTCTAAGTGCCTGGAGCTTATGTTGCTTGCACACTAAATCCAATAGTCTGCTCCCACGTCACTCACTATACAGCTGACCAGTTGACAATACATTGGAGGTTCCCGTGGCTTCCTTTTCAGATGTGATAATTTTCTATAATAACTCACAGATGTGAGGGAAACGCGTAAGTGTTCTGGTTTAGTGTAAAGGGCACAAATGAATGTGAGGTGATAGAGTACACAGGGCAAGGTCTGGAAGAGCAGAGCCTCTCTTCCCTCTGCTGTCACAACACCTTCACTGGCCTCCACCCTCCCCATAGTCTAGGAGGTAGGTCTGCTTTGGCCTTTGAGGCAGCCAGCTCTATCCTGAAGCTAGCTAGTCCCCCAAATTCCCAGCAACCAGTCTTTCTTCCTTAAAGAAAGAAAGAAAGAAAGGAAGGAAGGAAGGAAGGAAGGAAGGAAGGAAGGAAGGAAGGAAGGAAGGAAAGAGAAAGAAAGAAAAAGGAAGGAAGGAAGGGAGGGAGGGAGGGAGGAAGGAAGGAAGGAAGGAAGGTAGGAAGGAAGGAAGAAGAAATGGGAGCTATCACCTGACAACACCCAAGATCATTCTCTGGCCTCTCCATTTACATACACAGACACAGACAGACACATGAACAGAGGCACACACACACACACACGTGACTCCAGAAATTCCAAGGGTATTGGAAACGGAAACCCATATCAGGAACCAATGAAAAAAATAAATATTAAGCGGGGGGAGATAGAGATAGAGAGGGAGAGGGAGGGAGAGGGGGAGGCAGAGGGGGTGGGGGGGGAGGGCTATTAGGTTTCCCTAAGAACTGGGGACGGAGACTTTACTCCATGGCCCAGGAGTAAAACAGTGGAGCAGAACTTGCCCCCAGCTCTGTGAACAAGGTGTTCTTAAGGGTCCAACAGAAGGACCTTCCTGCAATTTTGAAGATAAGCAGCCTACCTTTCCATGTTGTGACTGAAAGGTGGCATTTGGAATCAACTACTGTGCTTATACAGACGCTCTTTAACAAGAGGAGGAAGTTCCTTTCTATCCTTAGTTTGCCGAGAGCTTTAATTGTGAATGGATGTTGAATTTTGACAAATGTGTCTTCTTCATCAATTTATATAATCATGTAATTTTTCTTCTTTAGATTGTTGAGATGATGGATTTGTTGATTATTTTTTAGATATTGGGCTAGTCTTACATCCCTGAAAGAACTCTTACTTAGTCATGATGTGTGATCATTTTAAGTATTGTTGAACTCTTTCCTAATATTCTCATGGGGGTTTTTCATCTATCATAAAGGCTATTGTTCTGTTTTTTTTGTGCTTATCTTTGTCTGATTTTGGAGTCAGGATAATACTGGCTTCATGGAATGAATTAGGAAGAGTTCCCATTTCTGTTTTCTGCAAGAGGTTGTGTTGGCTTGGTATTAGTAGAAGCAGCTAGTAAAACCATCTGGGCCTTGAGACTTATTTTTGGAATTTTCAAATTATAATTTCATTAAACATTTTTTTTTCCTTGTCACAGTGCTGGTCAAGGTATCCGCTCCTTATTAAGTTGTAGCCACTTGTAATTTTGAAGAATTGGTATTTTTTGGCCAAGATGTCAAGTGTGTGTGCGCGTTCGTATGTGCATGCATGCACACGTGTGTGTGTGTGTCTTTGTGTGTGCTTTCACATATGTAGAGATGATCATAGTGGTCCCTTTGATGGCAGGTTTCTTAGAGGGATCCCTTCTTTGGCTCTCAGTACTGGTCATCTGTACTTTGCTTTCTTCAGTTGGAAGTTAGGAATTGATTACCTCATTAATATAATCCGTGTTCTCCAAATTGTCTTCACTGGCTGGGGAGGGAGGACTCATTACCACCCAGTAGAACAGGGAATCCCACCACCCTCCTTTTCTGATACCCCACCCATGGGGAAGCGAGGACATTTCAGGGCTCTTGCCAGGGTGAAATCTCGATGACCTGCTCAGTCCTTGCTGGAGGCAGAACCTACGTTTCTCTGTGATGTTTGGCTGGACTAGAGTCGTTATTATTTGAAACTCTTCTTCCTTGTTAGGTGGACTTTTTCCAAGCCTCTTTTCCAGATAAAGCAGACCACTGTTAGGACTTTTATTGTCTGTACCCATCGATATTTCCTGGCAGCTGTCTTCTTCAGTTCTAAATCTGAGATATTGGAAGAAAGAAACAACCAAAAAACAACCACCTTCAGTGCTCTGGCATTCTTCAAACCTGGAGGTCATAGCCTGTCTTCTGTGCACCGTTCAGTATCGTCTATCTTCTATTTGCTTTATATTTAACATCTGCAATGCCAAGTCTCTGAATGGGAGGAACAGAAGTATACTCCATCTTCTCACTGACAGAAATCTATTCTTTTTTATTTTTTTAACCTTAATTTTCTTACTTTTATTATTTTCTGCACAGACTTTCAGTAAGATGAATTCAAGCAAGGATATCTTTTTAAAGCTTTTATTTGTTGAGGCTATAGAGATAGCTTAGTGGTTAAGAGCAACAGACCTGGGTTTGGTTCCCAGCCCCAGCTGGTTCCCAGCTGACAACCACCTACAACTGCAGTTTCAGGGGATCTGATGCCCTCTTCTGACCTCTGTAGCATTGCATACCTGTGTGCACTTACATACATGCATGCAAAACAGTCATATGCATAAGATAAAAACAGATAAATAAAATGTTAAAAACACTATTTGTTTTATTTTTACAATTTGGTTTTTATTTTTATTTTAATTTTATTAGATAGTCACATAAAGTCATTTTCATACAAGAATATTTATGTTTTGAACATATTCTCTCCCATATTTCACTGTATTTCCATTTCTATCATGCCACTACCTATTAGTCCTCTTTGCTCCCTATCCAGGGTCCAACTTTTTGCTTTCTTTGGGACATGTCATTTACAATGGTCATGCCCAAGAGCCATGCAGTTGAGTTACAAATGTCATCTCATAATCTTTTAAATAAGTGTGCTGTTTGGTATTGGACCATATTCATGGCTATTCTGGGCCACATGTGGACTGAGGGCTGCATGTTGGACACTCCTGCTGGGCCACATGTGGACTGAGGGCTGCATGTTGAACACTCCTGCTGGGTCACATGTGGATGAGGGCCGCATGTTGGACAGTCCCGTTGGGTCACATGTGGATGAGGGCTGCATGTTGGACAGTCCCGTTGGGTCACATGTGGACTGAGGGCTGCATGTTGGACAGTCCTGCTGGGTCACATGTGGACTGAGGGCTGCATGTTGAACACTCCTGCTGGGTCACATGTGGATGAGGGCTGCATGTTGGACACTCCTGCTGGGTCACATGTGGATGAGGGCTGCATGTTGAACACTCCTGCTGGGTCACATGTGGATGAGGGCTGCATGTTGGACACTCCTGCTGGGTCACATGTGGACTGAGGGCTGCATGTTGGACACTCCTGCTGGGTCACATGTGGACTGAGGGCTGCATGTTGGACACTCCTGCTGGGTCACATGTGGATGAGGGCTGCATGTTGGACACTCCTGCTGGGTCACATGTGGATGAGGGCTGCATGTTGGACACTCCTGCTGGGTCACATGTGGATGAGGGCTGCATGTTGGACACTCCTGCTGCGTCACATGTGGACTGAGGGCTGCAACACTCCCGCTGGGTCACATGTGGACGAGGACTGCATGTTGGACACTCCCGCTGGGTCACATGTGGACGAGGACTGCGTGTTGGACACTCCTTCAGCAGTTAAATTTCTGCTTCATTACTCCAAGTGTATGATTTCACGTGCCTGTAAAGACAAGGACTCACAAATAAGAGAAAACATGTAATATTTGTTTTTCTGAGACTGACTTGATTCACTTAATATGATTATCTACAATTGCAACCATTTTCCTATAAACAACACAACTTCATTTTTCTTTATGTTTGAAAAATTCCGTTGTGTATATAAAACAAAGTTTCTCCAGCCATTTCTCTGTTGATGGACCTCCTAGGCTGGGTCCATGACTATCCTCTTGTGAATAGTGCTGCAAAAACTTTGATGTACAAGCATCTCTGTGATGTGCTGACTTGAAGTCTTTTAGGTCAATGCACAGGAGTGGTATAGTTGGGTCAGATGGTAGGTTTATTTTACTTTTTTGAGGAACCTCCATGTTGAATTCCATAGTAGCTGGACTATTTACATTCCCACCAGCAATGTATAAGGCTTCACTTCCTCATCTGATAGCATCTGATGTTTGTTTTATGGTTGCCATTCTGACTAGGGTGATATAGAATCTTAGCACATTTTCATTTGTATTACTCTCATGGTGAGTGATGTTGAATACTTTTTCATATGTTGAGCATTTTTACATCATTATTTAGAAACTGTTTCCTCATTCCATTATCCCATTTGTTGATTGGGTGGCTTTAATAACTGCTATTCCAACTGGGGTGAGATGGAATCTCATTGTAGTTTTGATTTGCATTTCTCTGATGGCTAGGAAATTGAACTCTTTCGTACGTTTATTGGCCATTTATTTTCCATCTTTTGAGAACTGACAATTCCATTTGTTGATTGGGTGGCTTGGTTTTTTTATTGTTTAGTTTTTTGAGTTCCTTGCGCATTTCAGATACTAATTCTCTGTTAGAGCTATTGAAGATTTTCTGCTGTACTGTGGGATGTCTCTTCACTGGATTATTTCTTTTCATGAAATCTCATTTGTCTATTATTAGCAGTATTTCTTGAGCAACTGGAGTCTTGTTTAGAAAGTGCCTGTCTATGTTGATCTGTTGAAGTATTTTCCCTGCCATTTCCTACAACACTTTTAGAGATTCAGGTCTTACATTAAGGTCGTTGATCCATTTAAAGTTGATTTTTGTGTAGGATATGAGAAAGGATCTAGATCCTTTTCTCTACATTCAAATATACAGTTTGTCATCACCATTAGTTTAAGATGCTGTCTTTTTTCCACTGTAAATTTTTTGACATCTTTGTCAACAATCAGGTGGCTGCAGCTGTGCAAGTTTAAAACTGGGTTCTCTGTTCTGCTCCACCAACTACATATGTGTTTTGGGGTCGATACCAAGGCAGAGGCAGAGCTATCGCCTATCTTAATATTTTTTACTTTCATCACTGGTGATAATCTGTCACCTCTTCATGGATGAGTGCCTGATAGCTTTATTTTTGGTTTATTGGTTTTGTTTTTTTTTAAAATCTGTCTCATGTAGCTCACGCTGGCCTTCAACTTTCTATGTAGTTTCTATGTAGCTGGAACTCCCGATTTTCCTTCCAAGTGCTATGATTACAGGCCTGTGCTGCCACACTCAGCCCATATTCTTTATGTTTTATGATTCAACGAAACAAGAGACATCTGTGTATCTTTTGATTATGTCTTGTTATCTACCTGATTCTATAACACTGGTTGAATTTTGCTGTCTTTCCTCATTGGCATATGGCCTCTTTATAAGATAGCCTTGTGCCTTTATTCATCATAATCTGAATTTGCAGTTTCATTCCTATGATTCATTACAACTATAATAAAAGCAGATAGCAATGTGTCTAGCAGTGATTTGAAGCAGGTCTGAAATCATACCTTTAGGAAGCCATGTTTCTTCTGCAGTATTCTATAGAAATTTCCTGCCATTTCCTCTAGGTTAATCAATCTTATTGATGTTAAGCTGAGTGATAATTTTCAAGTACATTCTGGTGAGTATTTGCTCTCTCATCCTATTGTTTGCCATCTCAGTAATAATCTCATTCTGTATTCAGGTGGTTGAACTAAAAACTGTCAACCTCTCCTTGACCGTTTGCCTCAGCACTCTCATCCAGGACAGCATCACATTCTATTGGAGCAACAGAATCAAAACTCACTTATCTGACCCCCCTCTCATACTTACCTACCTCTTAGTGATGGCCCCCAGCAGCTCTTTCCAGTATGACTCCAAAGAACACAGGCTGCAGCCAGAAGGACCTTTACAGTCAGGAATCTAGTCATGCCTGCCTCCATTCAGGAGTCTCCCAGTGCTCCTCACAATCTCAGAACATATTCAAAATCTTCCCCTTGTCTTGGGCTCTGCATGTTCTAGCATTTTCCTGTCCTATCTACTATGTTCTTCTTCACTCTCTGAACGCTTGCCAGACTGGCCTTATTGGCCAGATTCTCTGTCTTTGTTTTTTCATACAGATTCTGGAACATTTTTCATCATGATTTTTACTCCTTACCTCACTAAGGGTTTTGTCCATCTTCCACCCATCAAGGAGATTTTCCCTGGCCACACTGACATGAAAGGGCAGTCAGAATGGCACACTCATCCTTCTCTCCTCCTCTGTGTTTTCATCATTACTTGCTACTGTATATTTATTTAACTTCTGTATCCTACCACTGAACTCCCACCCTCTAGAAATAGGTGTACCCCTAAATTCTTGTGTACCCCAAGGGCCCACAGGGTATGTGTTGTATGAAATGGTCTCAATAAATATAGATTAACTGAAACAAAAATAGTCAACTGAAGTTGATCATTTCTACTTCCTCCAATGTTTTCCTGTCATATACAATGGTATGATAAATATTTTCAGTGCATTAACATTTTCCTAGACTTTTCAATCATATAAGTACAACATCTACAGAGATACAGTCTTTATTATTGTGGGTGTCCTTTGCATTGCTAAGGAGTCATATTCTGTTATTAACGTCTCCTCTTTTTTTGGCCTTTTTGGGATAGGGTCTCCCTATAGCCACAACTGGCCTAGAACTTGCTGTGTAGATCAGGCTGGCCTTGATTTCACAGAGATCTGTCTGCTTCTGGCTCCTGAGTGCTGAAATTAAAGGCATGCACAACCACACCTGGCTTAAACCTCTCTTTTCAATGAGCCTTTTGTATAACTCTCTTTGGAGCCTGGGTTGTTCTAGCACATTGTAGCCTCATATTTACAGATAGCTTCTTACTTAGTTCCGCTGATGTTTACTCATGCTCGTTTGCTTACTTCTTCCATTGGGAAGCCTTACGCTTCTTATTTCTTAATTCCGATCTCTGATTTCTTGGAATGTTCCTTGTTTCTCCAGGTACGGAGGACAAGGTGACCTTGAGACTTCTTTACTAGCTTCCACTGTTAGGGTACAGACGCGGCTCTTCAAGAACAGGTTTTTGGATCTTGTACAGTTGGGGTCATGCTGCTTATCGCTTCCCCTCTCCCTTTGACCCTGTGCTCCAAGTCTTTCATAATGCCCATCCTCATGCACTAGGTCTTTTCCTGAGTCTCGCCTTTGCTTCATTGCTTTAGGAATAGAAAAACCCAGCCAACTTCCTGCCATCTCCTCCCATGAAATCTTGAGTCTCTGGTCTGAACTAGTTTTCTCCCGTACTTCTCCATCTCCTCTTTAATGACATTCATTATGTTGTCTCTCTTATCATAAGTACTTATGGCCACATTTTATCTTCTGTCCTGGATATAAGCTCCCTGAAAACAAGGTTCATTCATGATTTAACTCTTGGGCCCTTCTAGTCCTTGTTTAAATTAAGTGCTTCATAAATCTCTGAGTAGGGGTCCCACTTTGTGTTAGTGCCTTTCCAAAGTCTTTCATGAATGGACAACTCATTAGATTTCCTTTTCCTTTAAAGGGCCAAGGCATTTGGAAAAATTAAATACTATCCAAGTTCTACTTTAGAATAACTATAACAATGTTCAGTGTTTCATTTACATTTTCAAAGTTTTCAATCATTTTATTATGATGAGTCTTTTGTACACCTAGTAGTGGAGTGTTAAATAAGAAGAAAACCTGTGTACTTATAGCTATACTGTTTTGATGGGGAGATTGTTAAAAGTATTTTTTAGCCTTAACTTACGACTAAATGTTATGACAGTCTACACTCATGTTAGCAAATTTTTGAAACAGAGCTATTAACTCTGCTTTATTTATTGAATTCTATTTATTTTCAATATTACTTATCTCTATGTCTTATTTATTTGAAATATTTATTTAATGTGATTCGACTTTCAGAAATACATTCTATTCAGTCTTTGTCTAGTTGAATTATCAGATGGCCATAGCAATTTGTTGGATTAAAATCGTGTCACTACTTTCTGCATCTTTCTGTCTGGTCAATTGCTTACTGTAGTTCTGTTTATAAAGATATATATTTGAGCCCGGGCATGGTGGCGCACACCTTTAATCCCAGCATGCCAGAGACAGTGGCAGGTGGATCTTTGAGATCAAGATCAGCCTGGTCTGTGTAGTGAGTTCAGTGAGTTCCAGGCCAGCTGGGGCTACAGGGAGACCATTTCAAATAATAATAATAATAATGATAACAAAAAGATATATATTTGATTGCCACATAAATGATGATACTTAAAAATAAGTAATTTCAGGTTTGAACAGACTTGTTTATTCCTTTTAACACCTAAAACAAGCTTAATGTATTCCATAGTATTCTCCTTTTTGTTCCTAGCC
Organism: Nannospalax galili; assembly: GCF_000622305.1. Lineage (NCBI taxonomy): Eukaryota > Metazoa > Chordata > Mammalia > Rodentia > Spalacidae > Nannospalax > Nannospalax galili. The sequence goes on from NW_008343973.1 coordinate 386,360, forward strand.
AGATAGGCATGACTTAACTTAGAGCATCATTGACTTTAAACCCAGAGTTCCTAGAGCAAGCTTTGAGGATAATCAGCCCCAGGCCTCAGTGCTGGGTCACACAGCCACGATCAGTGCACGGTGCCTACTTGGTGCCCATGCGTGCTTGTTCTGTACTTAGCCTGAGCTTGGTAAGTATTTGTTGATCCAATTGGTGCTTTATGTATTTCTTCAATCCCTTTAAAATGTAGAACAAAAATTAAAATAAGACAAAATGTAAAACATATATTAGAACATTGGTGTTTGTCTTTACCTCCCTTTCTTTTGTGAAGTTCTCCTCTCTGCTCCCTCTACTGATTTCCCTTTCTCCCTTGAACTAAGGAGAACTGTGTGGTTTGTTTGTTTTGTAGTTGTTTGTAAACTCACTTTGTTTTTGTTGGTAGTGGTTTTCTCTAGTTCTGACTTGTACATGGTTGGTTTCTTGTGGCTCCTGCTTCTGGGAGTCTCCTGTATTTCTTCCGTTCACAGATTTTGATAAATAGGTGATTGTAGCTACAGTGAAAAAATATAATGTATTTACTTTTGTACAAGTTTTTAGTTTTTAAGTTCACCTCATTTCCACTCTTGCATGTAGAGCGAAGTTAAAATAGTTTCACTCTGAGAGAGCAGTGTTTGACTCTGTATTTTATGTGAGACTTCTCCTGTGCTCCCATTGAGAAGTCTTTAAAATGGAATAATAAAAATTTAAAGAATTATCCTTGCAGAGTTTTATGTGGTGACAATAAAAATTGAATTACAAGAAGTACAATAACCCTTAAACTATAAACAGAAGTTACCAGGAAATCCAAAGACTAGATTGAACCTGGGCAGGTAACTCTGCAGCCTGGAGTCCAAGCATGGCTTGCCTCTTGCCTTTGTATGGTCTGTGGCCTGAGAATGATTTCCCATTTTTAGTGAATAAAACCTAATCTAAATAAGAACAAAGCAACATGTGAAACTGAATGAGATTCTGGTTTCAGTGTGTGCAAGCAAAGCCTCATTGACACCTGGCCATACCCATTCGCTTTTCTGTTACCTATGGCTGCTTTGGCACTGAGAACCAAACTAAAGTATGATCTGCAAGCTAAAAGTATTTGTTATTAAAATGTTGGCCATTCTCTGGACTATGCAGTCTAGGTGATCCCTGTAGCACTCAGGTTGGGCCTCACAAAAATCATCAAAGTGTCCCTTTGACTTTTCTCTCCAATAGCTAATACATTTCTTGATACTCTGAGGTGGGACCATCATCCAGGGCCAAGCACTTCCAACTATTCATGTGAATAATGACGTCTAAGAGGCCTTTTTTTTTTTTTAGACTAGCCACTTTGCTAGTTGATTCCAGTTGCTCATTAAAGCATAGTCATGGGGACACAGTATTTTCTACCAGCTGACGGTCACATTGGGCACTGCATGCCACTGCCTATGTTCCCTGGAAGGGCACTACAATAAGGACTCCTGTGACTGCCCTTCATTTAATCTTCCTTCCTCTTGCTCGTGGAACAACTGGGCAGATTCAGTAGCTACTGTCCTACTTCAAGGATGGGTCACTAAGATCTATTTTGACAGCATTTATAAAACAAAAGAGAAAAGATTTGTTTAGTACGAATTTATGTTCCATCCCCCAAGTGTCCCTGTTTGTTGCTCTTTCTGCTTTTGCTCTATGGTGATTTTCCTCCGCATCCCTTCCTAGTGCCTCCTTGGCCCTCTGCCTCGTTGCTCTGCTGTTCTAATTGCATCTGTGCCTACATTGCTGTATGCTGTTTTGCTTCTCCTTGGCTGTTTCCTACTGGTTAACGACCTAGTCAGAACCTAGCACGTTGCATGAGCTTGGCAGGCATTATCATCTGGGTTACATGGATACCGTCTCTGTTTCTGTACCTTGCTTTAGTCTGTGTTTCCGGTTCTCCACTCGTGGGCATTAGAAAGTGCATTCTACACAGGGAGGAGCAGTGCTTTGTGAGACAGCCTTAGGTCCTTGAGGCTGGGCTAGTACAAGAAAGGAAAAGACAAGAACAGGAGGCGGGTGTCTCAGAACAGGCCTCCTCCATTTCTGCATTGCCTCTAGCGGTTCATTGTGTTTGTCTGCATCTCATTACAAGTGTTTGTTTTTTGTTTTTTTTTTTTCCCTTGCTTTTTCCTATGAAGTGGAGGAGGCAGCTAAAATATGGGGCATCAATGATGTTGCAGACACAGTGCGAAGTGCTGTGCTGTCAGCAACCCAGTCATTGTTGCAGATGTTTACCTGGGAGCTGCATATTTCTCTATTTCACAGATGAGTAAGAGGAGCTTGGCTGCGCTGGCAGCCCATTCACCGTCACAGGCAGATCGGGAGAGCTGGATTTCAAGCTGTGGACAGTGGGCAGATGGCAGCCTTGGCGGCCCACCGCAGGAAACTTTCAGCTTGGGCCTGGGTTCCAGAAGGGAGTGCTTGGATCCTGGCTGCCCCAGGAGGCTGCTGCCCTTATCACACAGGAAGTGCTGGCTGTGAAAGGAGGTGGCACGCAGGGAGATTACAAAGATGGCACTTTTAGAGAATTTCTTATTCTGTTTGACAGTGAAGTCAGTGGGCTGGTCAGAGGTCATGGGTAGGGAACAGCTGCAACCATTGGATACATTAACACTTCACTTGTTACTCCTACATTACTATAACTTGCTCTAGTGTCCTAAATAAATAACCAGCAATGGAGAGATGATTTGAATACCCCACATACAGATGCTCATTTTATTGTTTAGAAGTCAGTGGGTTTTCTTTCCTTTAAATTGTTTTGCTTTAGCTCACAAAGTATTTCATGCTGTGGTTTTAGTCTTGTTTGTAATAAATTTACTTATTAAATGGCCTGTGACTATTAGTGTCTGAGGACTTACTTTGTCGTTTCAGTTCTACTCTCCTAGAATTCTGATACATTTCCACCTAAACTGTTCCTGCTGCTACTACGGAATACCATATCCTGGGTGATTTAAAACAAAAGAGATTTTCTCACAGTTTTGAAAACCGGAACTCCAAGGTCAAGATGCCTGAGCTTTTGGCCTCTGGTGAGGGTCTTTCTGCTGTCTCCTTACATGGCAGATGGCAGTAGACCAGATTAGAGTTGGTGAAAAGCAGTCTTACCAAATACTGCAGGAAGCCTCTTCTTTAAGAGTTTTAATCTAGTTCACAAAAAAGGACACTCCTGCCCAATTGAGACAGTACATTCTCCTGTCTCCAAATGGGTTCTCATCTTGCCCTCCTGAACAAAGGAGCCAAGGGTGAACAAAGGATGAGCGCCTTGGTGACAGCAAACTACCAACGGAGAGGTGGCCAGAGAATGTTACAGTCTAGGTTCTCAGGGATTCCAACCATAGCAGCTGTTCCTGGAACGACCATGGAGAGAGCAGGTCTCAGAAGCAGTGTATCTCACAAGGCAGGAAACAAAGAGTAGGTCAATCCCCAGAGCAGGAGTGAATTTCTGTCTGGAGTCAGAGTGCTCAGTCTGGGAGGCTGAGGCAGGAACAAGTCTCTCTGCCTCCAACCACAGGTTGAGTTTTCCAAGTTCTGTCTCCAGCGGTCTCAGAGACAGGAGCAGTCTTCCTTCTTTTCCTTCTTGGATGAGTGACGGTCTTGCCTGAGTGGACTAGCAAGTTAACAATCCAGTGCACCATGATATAAAGACCCAGATGGGTCCTGGTTGACTTGGGGTGTGGATAGAAATTAGGTATAGAATGAAGACCAGTCAGGAAACGCCTGTCAGATGGGGCAGGGTGGTGGTGAGCGATGTCAAACCCACTCAAAGGATTCCCATTCGTGTCAGAGACTCCATTCCACTCTCCACAGCTGCAATGGGAAGGAAGCAGACACTTGGCCGTCAGAGGGTGCCACAGGACAGTCTGCACCTCGGAGTTCGAGCCATTTTCCTGCTATTGTGTGGACTTTCTGGTCATCTTTGCCATAGCATCTCCTTCTGGAGTTTTGTGTTGCTGCCATGCCAGCTCCATAGATCATTGTCACTGGAGCCATGCAGTGCATCCTGTTCACACTTGAAATCTCACTGGAGACTGCTTCTACCCATATCAAAATCACCTCCCAAAGTACCACCTCTTAATCCTGTCATATTGGAATTGGGAAGCAACTCATTCAATATCATATCATATCATATCATATCATATCAATCATATCATATCATCAATCTCATATCCTGCTTTATTTCTAAACTTTCCACGTGGCGCTCATGCCCTTGCCCTAACAGTATTCCTGTCCTTTTTCTGCCACAGGCCTCTGCTCAGGTGTTCTCTGTGTTTAAAGCACACTGGGCTCCACCATGGAGTAGGAGATAGATATTTCCTTTCTTCCTTTCTTCTACGCCTATTTTAGTGCCTACTCGTGTTTGAGATCAGCATGGATACTGCCACCCCGGGTGTCTTCCTCAGCAGATTTCCTCCTCCTCTGTAGTCTCAGAGCTCTTAGGAGAGGCTTGAGTCCACTTTGCATTGGCCTGGAGTAAGTCACAGATGCGCCTGTTACTTCACTTGTTTGGGAGCCCTTCCATATGGGAAATTATTGTTCATATCCTTCATGAAGGAGTTAATGCACCTTGATGAATTGATTAGGTTGGTTCTGCAGGAGCCTATATCTCAAAAAATTGAACATATTCAGTATTAAAAATGAAGGATTCTGAAATTAAAAGTAGAGAAATTACTAATTTTGGTGAACGGCAGAGAAAGCAATAGCAAACTCGAAACTGACTTGTGATCTTGGTTTGACCTCTGGAGGGCTCTGAGCTCCGCTTGTCACTTCTGTTTTGAAAAGTATAAAAACCCTGCCATGCCTACTTGCTAAGGTTTTTGTAGAAAGGAAAGGAAATGTTGCATCCGGTGAAGTTCTAAAAAGAATTAAATTGTTTCAAGTATAAAGTTGTGCTGTTTGGGGCTGGGGTGATGGCTCAGTCTGTAAAGTACTTGCTGGGTAAACAGGAGGACCTGAGTTTGATCTTCAGAATTAAAGTGAGTTGGGTGTGCTGGCATGTGCTTGTAATATCAGTGCCTTAGAGGCAGAGACAGATGGATCCCTGAATGCACTGACCAGTCAGCCAGCCAGCCAGCCAGCCAGCCAGCCAAACTGGCAGCCTCTTAGAGACTCTAATGCCAGTGAGGGACCCTGAAGTCTCTTAAGGACCAACACCAGAGGTTGACCTTTGATCGCCACATGCACTTCCACACACATGAACACCTGCACATACACAAACGTGTATAATGTACACACCCAAAAATTGTATTATTTTATTCCAACTCTGTAGTGCCAATATTTAAGAAAAAATAAGTTTATAGAGAGACGAAAACTATGCTATATGGATGATGAGTACCTAAAGCATTCTAATTCTGACTTAATCTCAGTTTGTGCCTCAATAGGATGTATTGTATGTATGTAAATAAATAAGTGCAAGTGGTTGAAGGGGAATCATCTTGCAATCTGGAGGCCAATCTCTAACCAGACTTGGGAATTGGACCCACTGTTTCTAAGAGGACTGATTCCCATTTTCTCCAGCTCCTGCATAACCTAGACTTTGTGTCTGTGCTTCTTTTTACCAGGCTTCCATCTCTACCATAAGTTGCCCACGATTGTGCCTGAGAGCTGCCTTCTCATAATGGTTGGACTTCTACTAGGAGGGATTATCTTTGGTGTTGATGAAAAATCTCCCCCTGCAATGAAGACCGATGTATTTTTCTTATACCTCCTGCCCCCCATCGTTCTGGATGCTGGCTATTTCATGCCCACTCGCCCCTTCTTTGAGAACTTTGGCACCATTTTTTGGTATGCTGTGGTAGGCACACTGTGGAATTCCATTGGCATTGGGGTATCTTTGTTTGGCATCTGCCAGATTGAAGCGTTTGGCCTCAGTGACATCACTCTGCTCCAGAACCTGCTCTTCGGGAGCTTGATCTCAGCTGTCGATCCTGTGGCTGTGCTCGCTGTCTTTGAGAACATTCATGTCAACGAACAACTCTACATCCTGGTCTTTGGAGAGTCACTGCTCAATGATGCAGTCACAGTGGTGAGTAAAAAATGTATGCAATAGCACTGCAATACATTGATGCTAACTGGCATCTGCATCTTAAAAGTTTCCTTCTAAGGACGAAGAGTGAATAGTCAACCAAATTCACTTTCTCTCACTATACTTCTACATAATTCTTGCGATGCCAAGCATATGGAGGTGTTTCCATACATAACAAGCAAGTGATCAAATCTGTAGTGGATGCCAGCTGGCTACCCCCTAAATCAAACAATTTCTGATACTGTCTACGTAGAGATAGTATCAAACTCCATAGCTCCCGAAACTGTCCTTTGCCCATCTTCAGGTGGTAACTGCAAGCCCCACCTTGCTTAATTTGTATTTCTGACCAACAGGCTATACGGTGGAGTTCCGCTGTCCTCTTCCTTGGTAGAACAGCTCACAAAACTCAGAGAAGCATATGCTTTGGTTTAATGTATAGGATATTGCAAAGGGTGCAGATGAATGGGTGAATCAGGAAAGGAATGTGGGAAGGGGCATGAAGTTTCCATGCCCTCCCCAAGGTATCACCCTTGAGGAAACTTCACATGCTCCGCTATCCAGAAGCTCTCTGAACCTGTCCTTTGGGGTTCTTCATTACATGTCCATGATTGATCACATCATAGGCCATATGTGATGAATTTAACCTTCAACTCCCTAACATCTCTTCCTCGAGGTTGAAGGATGAAAGTCTCAGTTCTTGAACCTTGCCTTGGTTTTCCCAGTGACTATATCTCATCTTGCTGAATCTATCAGCTATCAGTAAATCATTAACATGCAAAGACTCTTGTCACTTAAGAGGTTCCAATGATTTTAAAAGTATATCAGGAAAGGAGTCAAAGACCAAGTACATGTTTCATAAGCACAGTCCTTTACTTTGGTAAATGATCTTATGTCATCATCCTGAAACTCTTAATATATATTTTAAGTAATTCCTTGTATTTTTATTTGTCAATGTACAATTGGCTCCTCATTTTCATTTTTCTCTGGGCCCCACAAAAATTGTGTAGCTGGTCATTTTGTATACTACAAGGCAGGTTTATGCCTGAGGAGCATAAACACGATTGTGGTCTTTGTGTCTCTGATGGTTTAACCACTTTGGTGTTTTTCAAAGTAAGGTTTTTTGGTTGTAATTTTTTAAAGACTTCTCCCAGAAGCCTTTGTGAAATGTAGTGCCACTGATATGGCATGTGATGCTTGTGAAGTGACAGTGCTTACTAAGTGCCATTCTCTGTCTGGGCATGGCTTGTCCTCTATGTTAATGGTCTTAGGAGATCTTTTCTCATTTGCTCACGTTCTGCTACTAATGAACTAGCACATTCCCTGTCCTCATTATGTTCCCATATGTGGGTATCTATTTAGAAAACATGAATTCTTTTAATTTTATCTTAATTGCCTCATAATTAGAGCAGGAACTGTTATGCTTTTAATGTTAGCAGAATTTACTTCTGCGTTGCCTTCTGATGTCAGGCAAGGTGGGGGAAGAGGAAGGGTGAAGAGGATCTTCCTTTGACCCACAGACCTTCAGAGAGTACTTCCTTCAGTAGTTACAGACATTCACATGATCCCAGATGGCTAACCAGCTAGTTAGCACAGGTGATGCTTATAAGGGTGACAGGAAGGACACCTGTTAAATACAGTGACTACTCTTGTGCTTGAGTCCTTCAGAAACCTATGAAGGAGATAATCCCATTTTGCAGATAAAATTGAGACAGAGTAAAGTGTATTTACATCACATAATTTTCAGCTCTCTCTCCATTAGCTCTTATCCATAAAATGGCTCATTTGAAAGTATACGTGGAAACAAATGTAATTCTCTGTTATATACCACTGCAAAAGCAGATCCCTGAATTAAATATTTTCACTTGTATAGATGCCCATTAACACCATGTGGATATTATTATGTAAGAAATAATTTGATAGTTAATAAGTCATAATTTTAGAATAGCTGCTAAGATATTTTTAAGACAAATTAACAAATTCACTTCATACATTCTATTATTGATTAACAGTGCTTAGTCATTAACTTTGAATTTTAAATTTTAACTAAGAAACTACCATAACAGTAGACTTCTTATAACTCATTCTAATTACCTGGTCATCAAGTTTTCCATTGAAAATTACATTTGCATGTAAATTTTACCCTTGCTGGAGGAGAGTGCAGATGTGTAAATGTGGAATTCTTAGAGTGGATCTCTAATGTCAAACAAGTTTTGTAAGACAATAAGAACATTTGCTCCATTCCGTCTAAGGCACATCAACAAAGCCAGGTTGGTTTCAAAATGATGCATTTGATATTGCTGTCCTACCTCTTAGAAGATGCCTTATTCGTGCACTTTAGTGTCATTCTTTGAGCTTTTCCAAAATCAAGTTTGAGCAAAGAATCTGGCTACCTCTCTGTTTAGAACGCACAAATGCACTGGAGGATCTAGAGGCTTGTCCTGTGCTTCCTCTCAAGAGACGCAAAGCCACCAGCTGTTTTGAGGATGAGATGACTAGCCAACAGAAGGAAGGGGGCCAAACAGAGCTGCCCTGTCAATAAGGAAGGAGGGAAAGGACAAAGAAAGGACGTAGAAGCCTTTGTCTGTGGCCAGAGCCTGTAAGTCAGAACAACCTAATAATTTGGTGTGAAAGACCACACCCTTGGTTGAAAGTGCCCTCACATCACAAACGCATGGAATATCAGAATGTTCTCACAGGGCTTGCCTACCTGACAATAAAAAATAAACTCCCCCATGTTTCTCTCCCAGAACTGGCTAAATATTGCAGTGAATTGAATGCATGCTAGGAATAGAGTGATGATATAAAGGTTATTTGCCTTCTATTCAGATTCCCCAAGAACAGATGTGGAGGTGTTTCTGTGGAAGGTCCTTTGGTTCATTCACATTATCTTATCCTAGGAGAGAGGTTTAAGTAATTCAAGGAAATACAAAAAGGCGTGAAAACACGGATCATGGTGCTGACAACCAAAATTCACATCATCATGATTGTAGACAGAAGGATATAGGTAAATCAGAGAGAAACAATTCTAAAAGTGCATTTTTACATCAATTAACTACTTCTTGTATCATGATAAATTCAGTCTTGACTTAGAAAGGTTAAAGGGAAGAAATTCTATCACAAAAGTTTCTTAAAGCAAGAGAAATTTCTAATATATAAGTTATAGGCCAAACTCTTCATGCTGTTGTCAAAGGCTACAGTGAATCAGAATCAATTCAAAGAATGTCAATTGAAATAAAACTTAATTTTAAGTAGGACTTTTATATTATCCCTTATGATTTTATTTTGATTTTTTAATTTTTATTTTTCTGTGTATGAGTGTTTTACCTGCATGTATGTAAGTGTATCATATGTGTGCAGTGCCTGTGGAGCCCAGAAGAGGATGTTTGATCCCTTGGAACGTGGTTGTTAGCCTCCATGTGGGTACTGGGAACTAAATCTGGTCCTCTGCAAGAACAACCAGTGTTCTTAACTGTTGAACCATCTCATGGAAGGATGAGCTCCCCCATAATAACTTTTTAATGAAGATGTTTCCAAACCCAAAGACTGGTCAGGTTTTTAATTATCAGAGAAGCCCTGCTGTTTTCACAGCAGTTCATGACTAAATGACTTGTGTTCCTATGGTAATGGATACCATCATTCCTGGTACCTGTTAATGCACCCATTGAGTAATCTAACAAATTTACCAGGAAAACTTAAGGAGCTTCCCCAAGTGTTTCCTAGTTATCTACCTATAGCTGGGCTTGATGAAGGAGAGCTGGCTCTGGACAGAAGCCAGTGATGAACCTAGGTGGCAAGTTGTGGGCTGTGGGGTGGAATTTAACTTTATGAAGATAGGTGAGCAGTGAACATTTTGCACCCCATCTAGGTTTTGCAAGTAGAAGGATTATCTAAAATTCATGATGCAAAGTAATCATTCTTTATGGTTCGTAACAAGGTGATCACAACTCCGTTTTACTGGAATTGATGAATTCTAATAAATAGCTCTGTTTGCCCAATTTGCATCCTTGCTTTATCAAATTTCACTGAATTTGTGCAGATTTTTATTCAAAATATACAATTCATAATTTTCACATATATGACTTTTAAATAACCATAATAAATGAGCCTTTGATTATGTGACAGGCTGGAAAACAGCTGTCAAGTTAGTCCATTAATAATTTAGCAAAGAGGCATTACTGGACTTTTAATACTTTAAAAAATGTTTTTAAATATTTTATCTTATTGTTTAAATTTTTGATTTATTTATTTTTGTTTTATGTGTATGATTATTTTGCCTGTACATATCTAAGTGTATCCATGCATACAATGCTAATGAAGGACAGAAGAAGCTGCATGGTCACTTGGAACTAGAGTTACAGACGGTTATTAGCCACTGTGTGGGTGCTAGGAACTGAACCCAGGTCCTCTGCAAGTACTACCAGTGCTCTTAACTGCTGAGCCATCTCTCTATCCCCAATTTTTAATTGTGTGTGTGTGTGTGTGTGTGTGTGTGTGTGTGTGTGTTCACACGAATGCAGTGCCCATGAAGGCCAGAAGAGATCACATGGAGGCCACAAGAGGGTGTCAGAGCTCCTGGAGCTGGAGTTACAGGCCCTTATGAGCTGTCTGATACACATACCCATATATGAAGCAAAACTCGAAAGCTCCAGACTGTATATGTTCCCCTAGATTAAAAAAATTAGCTGGAATGAACTATCTATGCGGCTATAACTAGTTGTAATTAAAAGAATTTTATCTCATCCTGGATCTCTCAGTATCAGGTCCAACGCAAAACAAGGTGGAAGTTGTAGAAGGCTTTCTAGTTGTGGACACAATGCTTGTACCTTGCCATTTCCTCCAACATGGCACCACTGGCATATTTGGCAGTAGACTGGTCAAATTGGACCTTTAATGGCCTGAAAATAGAGTCTATGACTCAGCTTCACTTTTTCAATATTTAAAGAGATTTTTTAATTATTTTTATTTTACATGTGTGTATTGCCTGCATGTATGTAAGTGCACCTGTGTCATGCAATGCCTGTGGAGGACAGAAGAGGGTTTTGGATCCCCTAGACCTGGAGTTAAGGACACTTGTTAGCTGCCGTGTGGGTGCTGGGATTCAAACCTGGGTCTTCTGTGAGAACAGCCAGTGTTCTTAACCGCTGAGCCATCTCTCCAGCCCTTAAAGAGATTTATTAAAAATAAAATGCATCTTTGATAGCCTGAATGGGTTGAGCTGCCAGGAAAGCAGCTTTGTAAGGGGCATGCATGTACCACCGTCTTGATGCCAGTTCCTCTGTGGACATGAGCATGTGAGCATCCTTTGGGGCCTCATTAGTGTGATAAGTGGGGAGGTTACAAGATTGGAGGAGGAGCAGACCCTCTCTGGCTCTAGAAAAAAGAAATTTCTAGTTTTGTTGAGGAAACCTGGTCCTCACTTGAGGAAACACCACCAGTATGAGATCACATATCCCAAAGTGCTGCCTGGTGTGGAAGTACACCGGTGTGTTACAGGTTATTGTAGGACTCCATTCCTTCCTCTTGGAAGGAATGGCAACTTTAGGAAAGTTGCCTCTGAAGACAGATAAAGTTTATCCACGCTTAGGGGTTTCTTTTAGCCATGGAAAATGTTAAGAAATAAGGTTAGAGGCAGAAATGATTAATACAATGTGTCTGTGGTCTAGTGGTGGAGCGCTGCCCCAGACTTTTCGGGGTGTTGGAAATCAGTAAAAATAAGAGAGGGAAGGGAGGGAAAGATGAAGGAAGAGAGGAAGGGAAGGAAGGAGCGAGCCCCATGTATATTGAGACTATCAGGCCTTCCCAAAGTCAGGTAACCAAAGACCTTGAATCTCGGGGATAGAAAATGGAAGGACAGCATTTAAAAAGAACAAATATTGTTGGTGGTCCTAGGGGAGGGTAGATTAGACAGAGGGTGATATGAGACTCCTGGGTGAAGACGGGAGGCAAGCAGGCAGAAGGACAGAACTTCAGTATCTAAGTGGACCTGGAGGGAGACTTTCAATTCAATACCTAAAATGGCATACCACCAAACAATCTGGGAAAGCCGCCTCTCTCCAAGATGTTGGTGACTGTCACCTTTGGCTTCGGCAGTTTGGAGGTAAGGAGTGTGTATATCACCTCTCCAGTTCCCTCTTAGGAAGTGATTGTGGAACAGAGCAGACAGTAGACATATGCTGATTCCTGCAGCAAGTTGAAAGTAGGCAGGGGTGCCTCCACTAGGGAACACGGAACATAGAAATTGTAATAAAGGTCTGGTTGACCCCAAGGAACTTATAATCCAGAAGAAAAGAGGAATAGATTTCTGCCAAGCCTATGATAACAGTGGACTCTATAAATGGCCATGAGCTAGAAGCAGCGATGTGGGATCTGCTGGGACACAGGCTGGTTATCAGGAGCCAGCTGACTCCCTCACACATGGTTGAACCTTGGAAACCTTATCCAGGTCAAGAAACCTGCAATCTAGTATTGCCTCTGACATTTTGTGTCATTTGGCCGTGGACAAACTGCATCAATTTTTACTTTCTCAGAAGCCAAATGAAGGTATGGCACAACCCTTGGCTCCGTTGTCCTTCCCAGTTAACTCTCCTGAAGATTCTGGAAAACACACAGGAAGCCTGCTTTACTTACATTTGACTCTCTAATGCTGTGAAAAAAAAAAAGTGACCAAGCTTAAAAGCCAGTCCATCCTCTTCCAGCTGGCTCCGTGGCTTCCACGCAGGGATGAAAACATATTGCCCATGGAACATGAAGTCAGCAGCATTCTGGAAGCCTTAATTAAACCCACCCTGCCCAGAAACTAAAAGGTAGCGGTTTCATTACTTTCGAGGCATAAAACACACATGAAATGATGGCAGAAACAAGAAACCTCCTTCAGACTTCATATTATCATGCATGCTGCATATGTGGGTGGGACAGGAGGTGGGGATATGAAGTGAAGACTGGTTACCTAGGAGGAGGACTTCAGTTGGCTACTGGTATTGAAGGGTGTGCCTCTTCCATGCTGTGAAAATGTGATAGGACCTTGTAGGGTAAACACATTTTCACTGAAGGCCAATAAGCTTCCCTGTGATACATGGTTTCTGAGCAAAGACAATATGAGCTGGGTGTGTCCCGTGGAAAGCATTTTAAAATGTCATCCTAAGGGGCTGGAGAGATGGCTCAGTGGTTAAAAGCACTGGCTGTTCTTGCAGAACACCTGGGTTTGAATCCCAGCACCCACCTGCTGCCTAACAACCATCCATAACTCAGTTCCAGGGAATCCAACACCCTCTTCTGTCCTCTTCAGGCATTGCATGATGCAGGTGCACTCACACACATGTACACAATACATACATACACATAAAATAAAAATAAGGCAAAAATTTCATTCTAGATGTTATCTGTAAATAATAATGTTTTAGGAAGAATTTGGATAATAGCTTTGAAATCTTCTTTACTTTTAAAATATAGTTTGCCTGATTATACATTTTTACCAAAGATTTTGATTATTTAAAGCCACAGCATTAAGATATGTGAGAAATAACTATACAATAATTGTCCTTTATCATCCACTTGTGTACACAAAAGAAATGCTCTTCTCAGAAACCCAGGAAGGTTAGTCTGTGCACAGGATCATAATGGGGAAGTTATATGGGTTTTTTTTTCTTTTTTAAAAAAAATTATTATTCTTATCTTATGTGTATGAGTGTATTGCCTGCGTATGTATAAGTGCACCTGTGTCATGCAATGCCCATGGAGGTCAGAAGGAAGAGAGTGTCAGATGGATTTCCTGGCATTGGAGTTACAGATGGCTGTTAGCCAGCACATAGGTACTGGGAACTGAACCCGGGTCCTCTGCAAGAGCAGCCAGTGCCCTTAACCACTGAGCCATCTCTTCAGCCTTTCTTTCTTTCTTTCTTTCTTTCTTTCTTTCTTTCTTTCTTTCTTTCTTTCTTTCTTTCTCTCTCTCTCTCTCTGTGCATGCTTGTGTTTGTTTGCATGTGTGTTGTGTGTACATTTGTCTCTGGGTATGTGTGCACATATGTGCGTATGTGAAGGTCTCAGGTTGACATAGGGAGTCTTTCTTGAATACTCTCCTTTGAGTCGGCATCTCAGTTGAACTCAGAGCTCACTGATGCAGGTACTCTGGCTAGCTAGCTGGCTTTGGATATCTCTCTGCCTCCAGAATGCTGGAATTACAGGCTAGCTCAGCACACCCACTCGGCATTTGCTTGAGTGTTGGGGATCCCAACTCCTGTCCTCAGGCTTCTGTAAGCAAGTGTTTTAACTACTGAGTGGTCTCTTCAGCCCTAGAGAGGATCTTGACTGTGTTTCTCTTTACTCCCATAGGTCCTGTACAACTTGTTTAAGTCCTTCTGCCAGATGAAAACCATCGAGACCATTGATGTGTTTGCAGGCATTGCTAACTTCTTCGTGGTGGGAATTGGCGGGGTGCTGATTGGCATCTTCCTGGGATTTATAGCTGCATTCACCACTCGTTTCACACATAACATCCGAGTGATAGAGCCACTCTTTGTCTTCCTGTACAGCTATTTGTCCTACATCACAGCTGAAATGTTCCACCTCTCAGGCATCATGGCGTAAGTATTTCATTGCTAAATGATTAGTACACGTCTTCTAAATTAAGACAGTAAAATTGACTTAGTAGTGTAGAGGGCTATATTTTCTTATTCTAATAATTAGAATTTGATTTTTTTTACCTTTGTTACACAGGAATGAAAGTATATATTAGCCAAATTTATTTTACTATAATCTGAAGCTAGCATGGAAAGCTAGCTAAAAGTTATTTCTTGAATTTCATATAAAACACGACAATGAACTTAGGTTGATCTGTGTCAGACACCAGTATTTTATGAGTCTGATTTTCATGTATTGTGTTCCATGTGGGAGGCTCTAAAATATCCCAATCAGGTCACATCGCCTGAACTGCATGTAGCATTCTGGAGTTGTTATGTGTGTCCCTATAATACTCTTAGTCATAGAATGGTTTATGCAGTCGATTTGATTGGAGTAAAATACCTTAAGGGCACTAAAAGCAGAATGCAATGAATAAGGGATGTGAGCTATAGTTTTTAAGGTATGGAGGTAAATAATGATTCATTTGTTAAAGACATAGCTAATATTTCATTTGCCAACTGACTCTGGAGAAAGTCCTCAAAAGCTTCTACAGATGTGCTGCAGGATGGTAGTGTGTAGAACTCAGGGTGGCCTTTGGGCTGCCACTTCGAAGGAAGCTACTCACTGGGGTGTCATTTTCTTGGGTTGCCCCAAACACTCTCCATAGGGCCAGAGAAGAATATTGTAGTAATGAATAATGGAATGTCTGTTGATCTTGAGATTTACTTGTAGCCATAAGAGCAGGAGGCTGTGTGCTAGGGCCTGCTGAATGTATTTAGAGGTTTCCTGCTGTAACATAGACATCATTCCCTCTGAAATTTTCTCTTCTGACCTGATGCAAGAGATACTTTGATTAAAGACTAATTTCATGCCTCATAGTGGAACTTTCAGGTCAGAAGAAGTTTGTGGTGGAGGAAGTCAAAGGAAAGTGGGACTGATTGTCATAAAAGCCATGAGTTTAAAGGTTGTGTGGTTTTCAGTTTCATAGAGATCCTAAATAAAGCAACATATTAATCCAGTTTGACCCAGTAACGAAGCATTCCTGGTTGCTATTCATATCATTTGTCTGACTTCCAGTTTCTTCACTGTTCTTTGAACAGCACATCATTGAAAATGTGCGATCAGTGGGTTACAAGGCCTGTAAAGAGAGTGTGGGTTGAGCCTGGTGTCTAGTTTCTCAGCAAGGTTGTTTTAGAAACGGTTTTGAAGGAACCTTGGATTTCAGAATGTCAATCCCTGGACCATGTACATATAGTATGTTCTAGAACAATCAGCAGAGCTATCTAAAATGAGTCATTTTTCCTGATGTTCCAGGATGGAAGCTGGGTTGACGATCCATCATAGCTGGAGTTGAATAAGGTTAGAATTGGGCACATCAGAAATTTGAAGGAGGCCTGGGCTTGGAACGTTGAACTACATCAACTTAGGGCCTCTTGTAAAGATGGGATTGTGGGTTTACTTGCAGTGGGGATTCAAAAATTGGACACACATAGAACTTCATATCGTTGCTGAACATCACAAGTAATTCTTTGTTGTGTGTGGATAATAAACAGCTTTTATTTCCAGATTCATAGTGAACATTTATTTTATAACATAGCATGGGGAAAATTCCCTTATTATATTTATACTAATACTGTCATTTTCCATGGTATATCAGAATTGTAAGAGAAGCCTTAAATAAGAAATTCCAAGAGATGAACAGTTTTGCGTCTAGGATTCCCATGCATACCCATTTTCATATGATAGCAAATGAAGGGGCCCATTCACATAGGTGATTCACACAGGCACAGCATTTTCTCTCAGAAGTGGTGTTCTGTGTTCAGTATGTGGGGTGATATGGGGTGATCGGTATGCTATTTAAAGCCTGAACACGTGGGAAGCTTCTGGATGGAATGCTTACAGGTGTGCTCACAGGCACTTTGGAATCCTTCCAGGCTGTAATCACCGTGTCGACCTTAAGAGAAGTTGTCAAGTTTTCTGCATTTAAATTGCACTGGATTTAGATATTCTTATCATATTTCCTGTTACTTCAACTCTTTCTCATCATTAAAAAACAAATTTGAAGGCTAGAGTGGAGACGCTGGGGTCACTGAGCATGCTGAGCACTCTCCTGGTTTGCCAAAAAGAAGATGCCATCGTACAAGGGGCAGGGAGGTTATCCAGGTGGACTGACAATCGAAACACTCCTCCAAGGATTTGTATAGTGGTTACGAAGCATAGCCCACTTCTGTCTGAGGTCCTGGTCCTCCCTGGCTCCCTTCCTTACCTGCTTCCATCCATCCCATCTCCTCGCTCCTCATGTGGCCTTCCTGACCGCTAACTCTTGGTTCAGGAGCTTTGCCTTGGGTGAACTCTTAGACTCTGTCCTGAAATTAGCTCACTCAGTGAGCAAGTAATAAAAGAGTCTGATTAGAAAGAAATTTCCTTCTGTAGAGTAGAGGGCTGGACTTTGGATTGAAAACATAACCAAGCTCTGAGGTTGGAAAGCAGGATTTGTGTCTTGATTTTGGTGAGATGTCAGAAGTAGTGCTCTATAGGTATTCAGAAAGCTTATTTCTGCTGTTTTTTGCTGACATGAGACTGGCTTTCCAAGCTATTCACTGACAACTAAATCAAATACTACGAGATGGAGTTATAGCTTCTTCTGACTCTCAAGTATTTTAGAGATGACATCTGGGCAGTATTAGATTTAATTTTCCCTTGATAGTCTTGCCTAATACTTCAATACGTACTTGAAAGTGAAGGAATTATTTCTACTGTTTCCCTGTTTTCAGGAGTATTTTGGATTCAAACAGGAAAACAAAGATAAAATTACCAGTTAAGTTTTTCTACTTCATTAAAACTTTTGTATTGCGTCCATTTATTTTGTGTGTGTCTGTGAGGTCAGAGCGCAATTTTCAGGAGTCTGTCTTCTCCTTCTACCAAGTGGGCCCCAGGGATTGAACTCAGGTTGTCAGGCTTGTAGGCTAAGCACCTTTACCTACTGAGTCATCTTGATAGCCCCCTTTCTACTTTGTTAATGAAATAAATTGCCACAATAGGGCAAACTGTGTATATTGTGTGTGTGTGTGTGGGGGGGTGTATCTGTGTATAGTTGGTTCCAAGTTTTTTCCCCATGGCACTATTCCTAAAGCTAATGGAAAATTTATACAACCCCCTAAACAAAACATGTTGCATAGCCAAAGCTCTGGACACTTTTCATTGTCAAGCACTATCTAAGTGGACAGAAAGGCAACTAACAGTTATTGATTTTAGTAATTCTTAGCTTCATGCATGAGTTTGGGACTTTGCATTCAGAAAATATTCTGAGAAAAGAAAGTGACAACTACGTTGGTGATAAGGGATTTTATCTACAGCCATACCACCCTGAACGTACCTAGTCGCCTATGATGGTGGGGCATTTTAGCTCATCTTACTTTCTTTAAAAAAAATTTTATTTATTATTATTGTTTTAATTTGTATGGGTGTATATGTAAGGGCAGACATGTTATGTAGTGCTCAGGGAAGTCAGAAGAGGGTATTGGATCCCCTGGAACTGGAGTTATAGATAGTTGTTAGCTGCCATGTGTGTGCTGGAAAGTGTACCTACAGCCTCTGCAAGAGCAGCCAGTGCTCTTAGCTGCTAGGCCATCTCTTCCTTGCCCCTCACCTTACTTTCTTTATCCAAGTTACTATCTGATGGCTTGAATCACTCCTAGAAGTCAAATGCATAAAGAAAGGAACTTATGTGGAAGTTTGTACCCATTTATTTGAGACTAGGGAAGGATGGGATGGAAGTAAGAATGGAGAGACTGAAGAGAGGTGGGAGCTGCTTCTCAGGTGGTTTATAACAAGTAAATTGTTAAATTAAAATCAAATTGTCAAATTTAATTTGAGAATGAAAGCCTTTTATCTAAAATCTACATTTAGTCCCCTACCCCAAGTGCTAAGGATTGAAGCCCCTCAAGGTTTTAATGTGGACATCACTAAGCTTAGCTGAAGAGTGTAACTCTCCCCTGGGAACTCCGTGACTCCTGGACATATTTTCTATGACTGAAGTTGTAAACTCATATAATTTTCAATATTAAAAATACATGCATTGCCTCATCTTCTTGGGGTAAAACAATATCAGAGACATTGTTATCATCTGGGTGTGGTCCTAGTGGCCGATACCTGTAATTCTAGCACTTGGACAGTGAGACAGAAGGATGTCTGTGATTGGAGCCAGTCTGGGCTACAGAGTGAGACCCTGTCTCAAAAACAGAAGACATCATTCTCATCTCTATTTCAAAGATGGACTGAAAACCATTAGTGGGGCCTATGTACAGTACAGTTAACATTCTAAGTTGTCCCAAATGACACATTCTTTTTTTTTTTTGATAGAAACGAAAACAAAATCCAAAACAAACAAATGAACAACAAAAACATTCCTAAATAAAGCTGTACACTCCATTGTTGAAGAGAATCAGGGCTAGACTTCCAAGCTGATGATCACTCTTTCCCCTTCTAACCTGCCTCTGATGCTTCTGTTTATCAGGCAGATTATGCTGAGGGAACGATAGGTTTCCCACTCAAGCATGAGTGAACTTTCCAGAATGCTTGATAGGATGCAAGATAAATCCAATACTCATTGCTTGGCCATCTTATGAAAATCAACACATCATATTCCCATGATGATATAAATTTACCCCAAACAGCAGAACACTGAAGCTGGTTTTCTGGTACATTCCGCTGCAGAATATCCTACCAGATTCCTTTAGTTCTGTCACTAGGGTGGATTTAGAAGTTTGCGAATTCTTCAGAGAGGAAAAACATAGTGGTGTTTGCCTGACAAATTAAGGTGACATAAAAGTTTAACAAGTTGCCCTGTTTCTCCTGCATCCACTTCAAAAACAGTCTACCTCACTGGATAAGTTTGGTTCCACTTGGTTTGGAGACAGTTTTTTAACTAATCTTCACATTCATTTAAAGAAAAGATGTGTGATGTCATTTACTGGCATATGTTTCAGAAATTTGGAATTATAAAAAACATTACTTTCCACGGGCATGTAGTCTAAAATGTAAAACAAAATATCAATCATGAATGAAATTATTCCATTATTGCTGAGAAATAATTATCTTTTCTTTCCAAATGTTTATTTTTTCCAAGAAAACTGATCCTGGAGTGAACAGTCACTACCCAGCTAGGACTTGTGAGAATGGCGTGTTTTGCTATGTTCTAACATTTATCAGTTGACTATAATAGTTTAAACCACAGAAATGGGGCCCAACTCTGTAGTTAAGAGTACTTGCTGCTCTGGTAGATGGCTGGAGTTCAGTTCCCAGAACCCACATGGAGGCAGGCACACAACTGCCTATAAATCCAGTTCCGCGGGGTCTGACGCCCTCTTCTGGCCTCTATAGGTCCTGCACAGGCATGGTGCACATAAACTCACACAGACATACATACATACACTTAAATAATAAATAACCTTTACACCACAGAAATAAATACAAGCAAATTTCATGCTTCAGTTAGATCACCCTAAATAGTTTAGAGAAAGGAATTCAAACACAGTGGTGTTGGGGTTGGAATCGTAAATGACCACCTAAAACATAGAGACTGAAGGCCTGACTGCCAGCCTATAGGAAACCTCCTGTAGGTAGGGCCTCGTGGAAGGAAATTAAATCTCTGGGGTATGTCTGTGAAGGGGTAGTGAGACACCTGCCCTTCCTCCCGTTTCTCAGCTGCTGTAAAGTGAGCAGCCTCTCTACCATCATGATACACTTTCCCATATGCCTTGAAGCAATAGAGCCAGGTGCCCACGGGCTGAATCCCTGAGTCCAAATAAGCATTACTTCATTTTAGATTATATATTTTGTTGATAGACATCTGAGTAACACACAGACACCTGAATGACACAAAGAGTCAAGGCTTGCTTCTCCCACGACCTGTTCTCTTCACCTGAAGGTGATCCCTTCACCTTGATCTCGAAGACCTTCAGTTTGCTTCTCATCAGTTCTCTGGGTGGGGAGGACTCTGAGGAGGACTGGGTGGGTGCCGTGGTGAGGAGTGCCTCACATAGCTCCATTCTACACAGCAGCACTTGCCCTTGTCTTCTCTGCCTTTCCCTCAGTCTAATGTAAGCTCTGACTTTCTAAGTGTTCCCAAGAGATCTGGCCAAGTGCCTGAGTCTGCCTTTCCACGTGTGTCCTCACAGTTAATCCCTAGCTATTTGAGGTAACTTGAGTCATCTGAAGTCCTTGTAGCCAAGAGCCCAGCTCAAACAGTAGATCAAAGCTGTATTAATAGGAGGAGCAGTGTCAAACTATTGTAAACTGAAAATGAAGGTTACTGGGTTATATGAATAAATAAATTCCTGACAAGGACAGGTGTGGACTCATCAGGGTTCTGAGACCAAGGACTTCAATGTCTACCAGATCATCTCTTTGTCAACACTGTCTTCCTTTGTGTGATGGTTAGACACCTCAAAAGCCTAAAAACAGGGTTATGTATAAATTGGGCTTTTTGTGTCTACAACCTGGTCACTGGAGAGTGAATGAGATCTATCCACCCAGTTCTTGTTAGAAAAAAAAAATTAAAGGAAGTACAGTGATTAGCCCCAAGCTTTGGAGAACCGACTGGATTAAACGGCTCTGTTTTATGAGAAGTAAGGCTTGTAAAACTAGTAGACAGCAGTGATTTCACAACCTTTCTTGGACTGAGACAGCCACCCAGTCTATACTGACTACAAGTTATAAGTTACTGAGGGAAAAAATTCACTTTTTATAGGGTGGAAATGATGATGCTTTCAGTGAAGTCTTGTTGATGAAAAGAACATTCTGGAAAGATGGGGGATGTACAATGTAAGGCTCCAGGGTGAAATGCTCGGTGGCTTCCAAGGAACTGAAGTCTGAGGAAGGTAACAGAAAGGAGACTGGGCAGGAGCCATTCAATGCTCGAAGCACAAAAGCAACACAGTTATGTTTCTCTGTTACAATGAATACATTGGGAGAAAGCGTCCACATCTATTTTATATCATTGTTTTGCATTCAACTGATATTTGGATGGTTCTTTTGGTTAAAAGCTATAGGTCATAGCCCTAAGTAGGCCGGCTACCTCCAGAGCTGAGGAATGTGTGTCAGGAGAGGAGGCAGCAAGGTGAAGGTGCTTAATTGTAGACTTGGAACAGAGAATAGTTAGCAAAACGTAATAAAAACCACAGTAGTTCTCAAATCCTGTGTTAGCCTTTAGGTTCACCTTCTGATTATATTTTCAATAAAATGATTCAGTTCTTTTGCACCTTCCTCATTTTTTGAACCCTCTGTCTGTATCCCACTTACTTCCCTAAAACATTCATTGTATTTTGGAATCATGTAGAAGCACCATTCCATGTTAAAATCCTAATGCTCTTGGATGAGGCAAGACATTTGAGTCTTTCCAAGGATTTCCAGTAATTACATGGTCCACAAACCACACTGCTCTAATATGTGTGCCGAGGGCCATGAGGCATTTCCAGAAATGTTCCCAGGACCTGTGCTCAACCCTGGAAATACTCCTATACACAGGTGTTGCGAGGTGCCTGCAATGGCAGGTTCCAATCCCAGTACCCAGTACCAGTGGTCTTTCTCCAGCACATACCAGTTTGGAGTTCTCTTCCTAGAAAACTTTAATGCTGTGGTGAATACCGACCTAATCTTACAGGCTCACTGAGCCTTTTCTCAACTGTCTTTAGCCAGAGTCAGTGGACTCTGTGGCCCTATGATGCCTTGCACTTCACTACTCTGTGGACAATGGCTTGTGATTCTTTGTGTGATCCTTCTGCATGAGCTCATGGCTGCTTTGTGTGCCAAGAGGTGATATATAAACATTAGTCGAGCTGAAAACATTTATGAAGGACAAAGTTTTTAAAGAAGTGCAGAGTCTATGAAAGGGAGAAGGCGGTATGAAGAAGCCTGCATTTATCATAGTCAGATTTACTTATTTCATTTTTGATACTTTAGGAAAGATCATTTAGTGTGCTTGGGCCTTTCTTTGAAAACAATTTTTATTTTAATTTTATAATATGTCAAACTCACTTTCTCTTGGTTGATGGATTTTCTGGAAGAGAAAACCCATTGTATAGTAAATTCATGCACTGGAATAATTAATTTATCTCACATGAGCAGGTTCTTTATTCCATGGGCATGAGTTACCATAAGACCTAGCTTTAATCAATACAGAGAAAACTTTGGATGGATCTTCATCACTGAGCATGCCTTCATGCTTGGCAAAGTTTTAATTGAGAATATATAAAAAGTTAATATTTAAGTTATATTTCCTGGAATTTTATCTGTACTTATAGCTTTTTTATTCTTATTTTATGTGCATGAATGTTTTGTCTACATGTACATAAGTGCACCATGTGTGTGCAGTGCCTGCAGAGTCCAGAAGAGGGCATGAGATCTCCTAGAATTGGAGTCATGGATGATTGTTAGCCATCATATGGGTACTAGGAGCTCAACCCAAGTTCTCTGCAAGAGCAGCAAGTGCTCTTCACTGCTGAGCCATCCCTCCAGCCTCAACATACACATTCTGATAAAAGGAAGGACAGTCTCTGGAAGGCCAGCTCCATGGGATGCTGTGATGGAGTCATGGTGTGTTGCAGAAGAAAGAACTTGTTGGAAGAAATTTCTTCTCACTAGATAGTTAAATGACAGATCATTTAAGTAGAGAGTCTGTTTTCTCCCTAAAGGCTTTGTTAAGGTAGTATTAGCTAGTCTGATTTTTGCTTATGCTATATTTTAAGTGATAACAGGATGAAGAAAACCTCAATTGCTGGTGAACGCAAAAACCACTAATTACAGTGATTTTACTTCTCCATCTCTAAATTGGTGATAATCACCATACATCTATGTTAAAGTGAGGCAAGATAATCACAAAGCAGTATCCACCAGTGAATTCTATACACATCTGACCTCCATGTGATCTCACAGAGTGAAACCTAACACCTGTCAAAACACAGGCATGTTTTTGGTATGTTATATAGGCCAGGCGCTAGAATGGATTTTGAAAATAAAATGACAAGCTGTTGAAGAAAGAAAACAGATTATCAGCATCCTTTAGGTTTGTGTCTAAATCTGTTTTCCAAATATGTGAAACTCCTTCAGAGCTCTCTTTCTGAAGTACAATTTTGTGTATCAAACTACCATTCCTATTAACAGAGCCTCTACGTATTAGTGAGTGTCCTAATTAGCTTTAATTGTCAACCTGACACAGCCTTGAATCATCTGAGATGAAAGCCTTGATTCAGAAATTGCTTATATTGGATTGGTCTGAGGGCATGTCTGTGGGTCATTGTCTTGATTGTTAATTGATACAGGAAGGCCCAATCCACTAGGGGTGGTACCACCCTTAGGCAGGTGGTCCTGAGATACATACAAAGCTAGCTAAGTATGAGCCTGTTTGCAAGCCAGACAGCAAACCAGCAATTAGCGTACCTCCATGGTTTCTGCTTCAAGATCCTGCCCTGACTTCCCTCAAAGATGGACTGTGACCTGTAAGACAAAATAAACTTATTGCTTCCCCAAATTTCTTTTGCTTGTCACAGCAATAGGAAAGCATCTGATTTGAGATGTGTTAATGACATGCTAGACAATATACGAAGCAAGGAGGTGCTTTTCTCTTTCCTAATACTTTCCAGTTGGGTTTAGGAGAAATAGAAATAGAAATGGTAGAGATTAGGGGCAGTTATCATTAAAAGATGTATTTTCCTATTTTCTCCCCCGCTTACAGAATCCAGTTGAAGCTCCTGGCATTAGGTATAACTTGTTCTTTGACCCCCTCCTTCTTTCATGGCTTCTTGATGGTATGATGTGATTACACATTCTCTCTTCTGGCTAGCAGAATCATTCAGTGGTTTCCTGACCTTGCCAACCTCCCTCTTTCTTTCAAGCCTTTGTGCATGTCCAACCTTTTTTTTTTTTTTCTTGAATTACAGTCATCTCTATGAGTTCACCTTGCATGGACTCAACCAATCACAAATCAAAATTATTTGGAAAAATGATTGCATCTGTACTGAATGTGTAGACTTTTCCTTGTCACTATTCCCTGTGAAATAGATTATAATGAACACTTAGTGTTTATATTGTAGTAAGAATTATAAGTCACCCAGAGATGGTTTAAAATGTACCGGGGGATAAGCTGCGGTTGTGTTAGACACTGTCATTTTATTTAAGTGACTTAAGTGTCACTGTAGTTTAGTATTTGCATGGGGCTACTAGAAATGCACTTCTGCAGACACTGAGGGACAAATATACATCCCTCTTCTTTTTTTTTCTTGGTGACCTTTTATTTATTGATGAAGATTTTGCACAAAGTACGTTTTTCTGTGGTAGAACTAACAATTTCCTTCCATGAACTTCCAGCACATTTATTGCTGCTGGTGAAGTTGTTGGATTTCCAGTCACAGTGTACCATTACCTCAAAATCTCTTTGCAATGGAAATACCTTCAGGCTTCTGCTTGAGTGATCATGTGCATTGAGCTTACATGAAAGACCAGAATGGCAATATCTGGAACCTTTGCTCCAGCCCCTCACACATATTGGTATGATAGATGAGCACATACTTCCTGAGTGCTTCTGAGTACCAGGCCTATAGTACCCACTGAATGTGTTTCCCTCGTGAAGTGATGCTGGTAGGGAAACCATTCAGTTCCAATCAGGGGTCTGGCCAGCAGCAGCATCTCTCCTGGTGTTGTGTGAATGGCATAACTGGTGGAAAATAATTCATTTGTCATTCCTACACCAAAGCTATGTTTTATATCACCTCTGGATGACATTTGTTGAGTTTCTCCCCACAGTGAGCTAAACATTCATTTGGCCTTAATCATTCACTTACTGCCTGTGTAATAAGGTAGCACAGGTCAGAAGGCATGTACCAGTGTTGTTTCCAGCCTTGCAAAAAATTGTTTTTCAGATGATAAGTGAAAAATTCCAAAGCCAAGGAGTGAAGGAAACAAATCTAGGCTAAAGAACCAAGGTGCTTGGGGCTGGAGAGATGGCTCAGCAGTTAAGAGCATTGACTGCTCTTACAGAGGACCCAGGTTTGATTCCCAGCACCCACTTGGCAGCTAACAACCATCCATAGCTCCACTTCCAGGGGAATCCAATGCCTTCCTCTGACCTCACAGACATTGTACAACACTGGTGCACTTACACACATGCAGGCATAACACTCATATACATAAAAAAGAATAAAAATAAATAAATAAAAGATTTTTTACAGAAAGAACCAAGGAGTTTCAGCTCTATAGCTAATGGTGATTTAGTTTTCAAATAAAAGTGACTGGAAAAAAATGGGTAATGAGTAGGTGGTATTTATTATTCTCCATATTTGTCTATAAATTTAAACATGTCCTTAATTTTGAAGCATCCTTACATAGGATTAGAATACTTTAAGAAGGAATACAACCATCATAAAATATATGTCTTGCTGGTTTTCTACTTTTTACACTTAAGAAAGGCTCATTAGTTCTTGTTGCTGTGTGCGCCTCTCTATAAATCCCGTTACTATCCAGATTCTTGATAATTTTAGTAACACTTTTGCTCTCATTATTTTTACTAGGAAATCATAATTTCTAAAAGTTAGCTAGGCATAGTAGTGCAGGTCTGAAAACTCAGCTACTCCAGAGGCTAAGACAGGGGCACTTCAGGTTCAAGACTGGCTTAGGCAATAGAGAAAGTTCAAGGTCAAACTTAGTGAGACTTTGTTTCAAAATAAATGTAGGAAGAGTGCAGGAGATGAAGCACAGTGGTAGAGTGTTTGCCTAGCATGGAAAAAGCCCTACATTCAATCCACAGTTACCTCTTCCCCTGCCAAATTAAGCCAAAGTATGGAAGATG
The DNA here is from genome assembly GCF_000622305.1 of Nannospalax galili. Classification (NCBI taxonomy): domain Eukaryota; kingdom Metazoa; phylum Chordata; class Mammalia; order Rodentia; family Spalacidae; genus Nannospalax; species Nannospalax galili. Next base: position 412,862 of record NW_008343973.1, read on the forward strand.
TACATTTTCTGAAATGTGATTGACCTGGTACCCTCAAAGATATCTGCCTGTTAATTTATAGAAATTGCTAATAACTTACCTTATAGAACAAGCAGGACTTTGCAGATGCAATGCGATTGGATTCTTAAGATGAGGTGATTGAAATGGATTATTGGGTAGACTTGATGTAATTGCAAGGACCTTTAGGAGGGTCAGAATCAAGGGGACGTGAGGGACAGAGTGATGTGGCCATAAGCCAGGGATTGTAAGCAGCCTTTAAAAGCTAGAGCACACGAGGAACATAGCTCTGTCAACATCTTGATTTTAGCAGTGAAAATGACTTCTGATTGACTTCTACATGATAAACCAGAGTCTGAAGTCATTGAAATTGTGCTAATTCTTTACAGGAGCCATAGAAAGCAAATACGTAGATCTGTGTGCTTGACAACAGAGGAAGTAGGGCTTGGCAGGGCATAGAAATCCTCTCTCACGTAGGACCACTGGGCTCACTCAGAACTCCCCAGGGTGAGGGTAAGGTCTGCCACAGCACTGAATTTGAATCAGACAGACTTCCTGGATAAGCATCCTGGCACCACTTACCAGCTGTGTAATCTTAAGTCTACCTTTGTTCTCCCGTTTAATAAAAGTGAGAATGATAATAGAACTTGCCTCATAAACATGTTATGAGGTTTAACTGATATAAACCATACAAAGCATCTACTCAGTACCTGGCTCATAGGAAAGGGTCTATAAACATCAACTATTATTGTATAAGCCCTCAGCTATTCAAAGGCTGTGCAATGTGTTGTTCCTGCTCACTTTTATTAGCCCATTTAATAAGGCCTTTCTTTCTTTTGGAAACCACATAAATTATACCTTCTTCACCCATATAAATCTAAAAGACATGCTTTCTTATTCTGGCAGCAATGTCATTGCATGGCCCTTGTGTTGGTGGAGTGTTTTGTTTTAATATGGGGCACAAAATAAATACATGTGTTGTTTGTGTGACAAACAGGTCTGTTCCTTGCAAAGAAAGGCTTGTGGTTACTTGTTAGGTCTAATCTTGGAGTAACTAAGGTATGCAACATTCTCCCAGACCTACAGAGGGTTTCCTTAGGATGGGAGAAATCTTAGGGTGAGGAGGACCATGCTGCCCAGGAAGAGGGGCAGGGCACTCAGTGCCAGTGTGGCTCTAGAGTTTTAGGAACATGGGAAACAGATCTGTCATGATTCACAGCTGATTTATGGCTTGGTTCTCACTCAGTGTAAGGTAGGGAGGCTTAGTAAAAATCCCATCTCCCTGTTTCACCCTTCAGCATCTTCTGGTAATGAAGTCTTTTGGTACTTTCTGGTAACTGTGACTCCAGATGTGTCTTAGAGTATGCTAGATCCTGCTAAACTTCCCTCCTTGGGTGGCATTTGAGTTGGTTGGGGGTGATATTCCGAACAGGCAGGAACCTGTATGACCAGGAAAGTGGAAAAACGTCAGGAATGAAGGCATGTTTGGCAAATGATAGCCATAAAGGCCTAAAATGTGTGCCAGGTGGAAAGAGTGCAGGATGTGAAACTGCTACGGTCCAGTGACGAAGGTGGGCAGAGCTTGTGGTACCATACGCTTTATCTTCGTCCACAGTGTGTAAAGGCCATGTCAAAACAGTTACTACGTTAGTGGAAGTGAAGAGCAGTGTGGCCCCAAAGGTCTGGGAGGAAAAGACTAATACAAAGAAACAAAGGAACTTACTTCACTTAGAAGTTATTTGGAGCCTATTGATACATTTTGAATTTCACAGAAGTAGACCCAATTGGGAAGTGGAAATGAGATCCAGAACTAAGGCAAGGTGATGAGGAAAAGGCTCAGTGGTCCAGGGAATATTCAGGAGGAATAATTGAAAATGACTGGCATTCAGCTATATGGAGAGGGATGTGGTAAGGAAGTGTGATGTGGAGAGGAGCCCAGTGCAACTCTAGCACCAGGTGTAGGCTTTTATGTGATGGTTTAGGATTGTTAGATAATGAAGGAATCTAGTGTGTGCAGGTGGAAATCTATTTTGAATTTGTTTTATTTGGGGCGCTCAAAGAGAGTTAATGGTGCTGGTGACCATGAACTAGATCTGGAATAAGCCAGCTGAGGGGACTGGAGAGCTGAATGGAGCAGAGTACCGCAAACCTTGGGTATCAATGAAGACCTTCAGAGAGAGTAAGATGTTCAAAGTTTGCATGCAAATAGCAGTCACTCATAAAAATCAATCAGCCCCAAGTAGAAGGGAGAATAATTATGTAGTGTCTAGGAGCTGACTCTGGTATTCTGATTGGGATCTTGGCCGTGTTTAAATAGAAGCTGCCTCTTCCCTTTCAGAATCACTGCGTGTGCCATGACTATGAATAAGTATGTAGAAGAAAATGTATCGCAGAAGTCTTACACAACCATCAAGTATTTCATGAAGATGCTGAGCAGCGTCAGTGAGACCTTGATCTTCATCTTCATGGGTGTGTCCACTGTTGGGAAGAACCATGAGTGGAACTGGGCTTTCGTCTGCTTCACCCTGGCCTTCTGTTTGATCTGGAGAGCACTGGGTAAGGAGCACTCTCGGCATTGGCATGAACACAGTGGAACTTCTCGCCTCTTTCTGCTGAGGCGGCTTCTTGATCTTCATTTCCTCTTCCTCTGCCCTGCTTCTGGCTGTGCTTCCTCTCACTTCTCCTCTTCTTCTCACTGCTCTCCTCCTCCTCCTCCTCCTTCTTCTTCCTCTCTCTCTCTCTCTCTCTCTCTCTCTCTCTCTCTCGTCCTCCTTTCTTAAACCTTTTTCCTTGAGTAACCCCAGGCCTTTACTGTAGGTAACATTAGTTTTTCTTGGTTCTCTGATTCCTGTAGGTGAAGACGTGTTATCCCTGAACAGTGAGAACAAGGCCTGGAATATTAGCAAGCACAGAAACCAGGAAGAGTTCTGGGCCTTTTTTTAAAAAAAATTTATTTAATAACCACACAAACAGAAGAAACATTTCATTACAACAGCACTGACATATTCAATAACAATTTCCAGAGCTAAGATGCATCTCTTTCAAAACTGACTGTAAATTTTTAGGTTTACCGTTGAATTGATACAGTTATACAATATTGTACTCCGTATAACCCCTATAAGACATAAAATTAAATAAAGTTTTAAACTTTAAAAAGATCTCCATTTCATTGTTAAAGTACAGTGTCATACAGAAAAATTCATTTTTAATACAGTTGACACTATGATACACATGTGTTTCTGTTCTGGTTTGTTTCTTCATTGCTGTGACAAAACACTCTGACCACTACCAACTTGGGGAGGAAAGGGTTTATTTGTCTTACATTTCCAAGGTCACAGTTCATCATGGAGCCCAAGGTAGGAACTCAGGGCAGGAACCTGGAAGCAGGAGCTGGAGCATAGGCCA
>NW_008343973.1:416588-447221 GCF_000622305.1 Nannospalax galili
CCCCCATAGCCCCCCCCCACTAGATCCCTTATACTCTGTTATCCCTGCTACTGGCCACTGTGTTGTCGGCCCCCTCCTGCCATTCCCCACTACTTGTCCGTCTGGTGAATCTAGACAGCCTATCTAGAGGTCTTTGTTTTAGGAAGGTCCGCTGTTCCTCATCTAGTAGCAATCAGTTGTCAATATTCCTTTAGATAAGATTGGGGTCTGCTCTTCATTTTCCCAGTTCCATGCTGGGTCACTATCTGGGAGTCTCTTGTGCCACGTTGGCCAATAACTCAAAGGAAGGTATCTCCTGTATGGCATTGTTTCTCGTTATGTAGCCTTTAGCTATACATATGGATTCTTTAAAAATTATATTGACCCCATTAATCTTTGGTTATACTTTCCTTTTGGGTGTTTACGACCCTACAGTTGGTCCGGGCCTTTTCTTAACCCTTTCCCCAGTCACAGAGACTCAGAAAACTAGTGTGCCTCTGTCTGCATTCACAGTCTGCTTTCTCTGGGTTTGTCTTTGTCTGTAGGCGTTTTTGTCCTGACTCAGGTGATTAACTGGTTCCGGACCATTCCCCTGACCTTCAAGGACCAGTTCATCATTGCCTACGGGGGGCTCCGAGGTGCCATCTGTTTTGCGCTGGTGTTTCTCCTCCCTGCCACTGTGTTTCCCCGAAAGAAGCTGTTCATCACGGCCGCCATTGTTGTCATTTTCTTCACTGTCTTCATCCTGGTGAGTCAAGTTCTCTCTCCTAGAAATGACTCTCCCTTCCTCAGGAGAAAAGGTTGGTCGTTCAGACTACTTGAATGAATTCTGTTGGTGGATGCAAAGTGGCATGGGGTGCTGAAGCATTGGGAGTCATGCTGGCCTGGAACGTGATATTTCCTGTCTGGGTTCATGTCACTGGATTGTGTAGGGCACTACAAGAATCCAGTTTGGTCACTTGGCCCCCTCAGAGGAATGGTTATTTAAAGAAACTCAGCTGAGTGAGCTAAGCTCACGGTCGTTCAGACTACTCGAATGAATTCTGTTGGTGGATGCAAAGTGGCATGGGGTGCTGAAGCATTGGGAGTCATGCTGGCCTGGAACGTGATATTTCCTGTCTGGGTTCATGTCACTGGATTGTGTAGGGCACTACAAGAATCCAGTTTGGTCACTTGGCCCCCTCAGAGGAATGGTTATTGGTCGTTCAGACTACTTGAATGAATTCTGTTGGTGGATGCAAAGTGGCATGGGGTGCTGAAGTATTGGGAGTCATGCTGGCAGGGAACGTGATATTTCCTGTCTGGGTTCATGTCACTGGATTGTGTAGGGCACTACAAGAATCCAGTTTGGTCACTTGGCCCCCTCAGAGGAATGGTTATTTAAAGAAACTCAGCTGAGTGAGCTAAGCTCACTACTGGAAACTCACAAACCGTGCTTGCTAATCCTTGTCATTTGCCTTGCTCTCCGACCTAGTAAAGGTACTTGTACTGTGCTGGTTGTATGCCACGACCTTCCAACAGTTACTTGACAGTAGTTGGCTGCTGGTGCAGGGGAATGGTGAATCTAGTGTTATGGGGAAGCAGTAAGTGTGGCTGACTGATGCCTGACTTTGTAGCTTAGTTAATATGGCAGCTTCAGGAGATTGTGTTTTGTGACTGTTTATTTAGCAAATATTTGTTGTCTTCTGTTACCCACATGGACCAATTTGGGAAAGCAGGATCATCTGTACATGAGCGAAACAAAACAAAACAATTCCTGTTTCTCCGGAACTTCCATCTTGTGTGGGGTTGGGGAGGGTCACAAATGCTAGAAGAAGGAACATAATATTAAGTCCAGAGTGTGGTAGAAGGGGAAAGAGGCTGCACAGCAAAACAGATGGGATCAGGAACTGGAGGCAGAATATGCTTGGCCAGAATGTAGGGTGGGCTAGGATAACAGGAGGACACACTGGAGTCATGTGTCATGTAGGGCTGTGCAGGTCCATATAATGAGCTTAGTTCTTGTCCAAGGGAAGTGTATGCACAATGGGGGCCAAAGTAGACCTTGCATAGGTCCTGGTGGAAGCAGGAGAGGGATAAAAAGTGGTATAATCCTAAGGGTCCATTTGGAATGGACCTGCAGGTCCCTCTGGGTGCATGTGGGGAAAGAGGAGGTTTGGTGACCCCTGGAGTGGGGTGTGAGTAAGGAAAAGAATGGGCTCACCCTTAAGTGAGAGAGTGAGTCTGTGCCTGAAGGAGACCAGAGCAGGGAGGTTGGCCACTCAAATAGAAGATTATTGGGCTGGAGGCATCTATGAGACTTACAAGTGCAGACACTGACTGGACAGGTACTAAGACCCTCAGTTCAGGAAAGATGTCAGTCCTCAGCAGCTTCTGTTTGAAGCCATGAAACAGATGGATTATCTAGAGAGTGAAACCATACATTGAAGAAACAAAAAAGAACAAAGATTGGGCCCGGGAGCAACCTAGTCTTATGCCTTTGGAGGGGAAGAAGGAAACAGCCAAGGAGATTGGCACATGATTTTCATCTTTATCTAACCATCTGACAATGGTTCCTAGGCACCGAAATCACATATTGTCATCTTGTTTATTAGCTCCTCTAATCCTCAGATCAATTCCCTGGGATGTAACTAGTTTATTATTCCCATTTTTTTTTGGTGAGAAAAGTGAGACACTGTAACTGTAGTTAAACAGTCTTGCAAAATTTACATAGCTAGTAAAAAGATACAGTGGGTAGTTTGGCAGCCAGTGGATCTTGACCTAGAGACCCTGCTACAGAGCCTGGTGTGCACTGAGTACTCAGTATTGCAGTGTGTCAACAGTCTCCTAGTCAGTTCTCTGCCGGACAGCTCAGCTTTGCTGTGTTCAGGAAAAGATACAGTGGGTAGTTTGGCAGCCAGTGGATCTTGACCTGGAGACCCTGCTACAGAGCCTGGTGTGCACTGAGTACTCAGTATTGCAGCGTGTCGACAGTCTCCTAGTCAGTTCTCTGCCGGACAGCTCAGCTTTGCTGTGTTCAGATCTCCCAATGTGAGGACACTTGCTGTGTAGACTCCCCTGTCTAGACTGAAGAGACAGCCACTTTCCATTCCCATCTCTGTCACCCATACTTTTATAATGTCAGTTCCCTCCAGTAATTTCCACAGTGTAGCAAGTATATCTGGTGCCTGGTGGGAGTTTTCTTACACATGTCATCTCATTTCATCCTCTAAACAGTCCTCTGCATTGGAGACCCATGTCACTGCCCACAGAGCAAATTCATTTTCAAAGAAGGAAACAGACCCCAGGATATGCATTTGAGGCGCTGAACCCGAGACTGACTTCATAGGCCAAGCTCATCACTGTCTAGTGCTATTGACTCCTGAAAAAAGCTGCTTTGCTGGGTTATGGCTTCTGGTGTTGTCAGTGAATGATGGGAATACATGCCAAGAAAGGCAATATTAGGAGTTCACACCATGCTGTGCTAACCTCATGCATTGTAACTACACACACTTTTCACATGGCTGGGTTGTCATATAGCCTTTTTTAATGTTCACGTTTTCATTTATCTTACACTTTTTTGGTTAAGGTATGACACAAGTATATACACTGGCCTAGGTCTGCACAGGGACAAGATCATCGGCAGCTCTGTGTCCCATCTTTTTATCTTGTCCCACTGGGAGTTTGGAATAGACAAGGGTACACATGGAGCTGTCACCTCCTTTGATATCAAGGCCTTCGAGAATATTCAGTGGAGCACATGCCTGAGGCTATTTTCAGACATCTGTTTTTATAATGTGTAAGAGTTGCCTCTAAAATAATAGTGAAAACTATGATGAAGAATATCAAAACAATTAATATGGCTATTGCTGCTCTCAAGTGCCATATGCTGTACATAGCTGTGTGAGCCGTACATTATATGACCAGCAGCACAGTAGGTCAGTTGACACAACCTTCATCACAGACAAGTGAGTGATGCTTTCAGGTCTGGAGTTTGAACTGTGAAGACATCCCTAAGTGAGATCTTTTAGGCTCTCTGTGGTGTATGTGGGCTACAGTTGAACACACATTATGTGACATCATGTGACGTTACTTTAATTTCAATCAAAGTTATACTGGTTTCTGTTCAAACCACCCATCTTGGTTTGAATGCCCTCCTTGAACTTTAGGAACACCAAGCAACCTTCTGTATATTGAGGGGATGTATGTTTCCAGGTCTTTGTCTTTTCTCTTCACAGTGTATAGGACACTTGTAACAAGCCATTCAAGCTGCTCATTCCACACTTTGGGATAAAATTGTGAAGAAAAGTACATTTACCTCATGGGTTTTCACCTCCCCAGGTACCCAAGGGAGGAACACATGTAGATATGTACCAGAAGAATGAGTAGTAGAATACATGTAGGTATAGACCAAGGGAGCGAGGGATAGAGTGCATATAGGTATAGACCAGGAAGGGCAAGTGATTCTCCTCTTCTTCAAGGCCTGCTGACCCTCTCCCCCACCCCCGACCCTCCTAGGTGTCCTATGCTTCTGGACTGAGGAACTACTTTTCCTCCTCTTAGAACAAAGGCTTTCAACACTGAGTACCAGATACAAACACAAAATCATACCCGCTTAGCGTTAGTAGGAACTGAGTCATTGGGAGCAATCAGGGCAGCCACCATCTCTAGAACAAGTTCAAATTCCATCAGTGCAAAGCCAGTCCTCTGTCCCAGTCATCACAGGCTTGGGCAGTTAAAACATAACTGGTGTCAGTTCACAGAAAGATGTAATTTAAGATAGGACACATCATACAAACTTAAATTTCTATAGTTATTAGGCTCATCAGTTATAAAATTGTATATCTACAGTCAGAACATTGTATAGAACAAAAGAAGAGTATTGTGAAGTGTATACTGATATTTATAGACTGTGTCTAGATGATTAATGGTAATATATTAGTATAGAGCATTACTAGTATTATTTGGTTATTAGGGATTGAGACTCAATAAGAAATAAATTACTGATTACCCTCATTAAATGCCTACACACTCACTTCAAATGCAATGTATGAGTATTTAATATTTTTATATGTATGAGTGTGTTGCCTACTCCTGTAAGTGCACTTGTATCGTACAATACCCATGGAGGTCAGAAAAGAGCAGCAGATCTCCTGGAATTGGAGTCATAGATGGTTGTTATCTGCCATATGGATGCTGGGACTCAAACCCAGGTCCTCTGTAAGAGTAGTTGGTGCTCTTAACCACTGAGCCATCTCTCCATCTTAAGTATTTAATATTTCTAAAATGACAAATGAGCTTGCTCTTTTGATTTTAACTAACCTTATAGAAGTGGAACTCCTACATCTATCTCACTGCTGACTAGCAGCAAATGGTTTGTGCACTGGTGCTGCTCAGTGTTGCCACATCAAGTAACACTGTGGACTGAGTAGCATTGATCTAGACCTCTATGTGTCATGCATCGGGCCACTATTGATGCCACTAAAGGAAACATGAAAAATTTGTGCTATCAAGGACAGAAAATGTTGGCCACATAAATCTAAGTTAGCAAAGATCTTTCCATAAAGGTGTTGATGAATTTAAGGAATGGAGGGTATGAAGTCAGCTAGGATGCAGGCAAAGAACATTCCCGGTGGAAAGAAGCACTGACACAAAAGCCTAAGACAGGAAATGTGCAGAACAGGAATGATGATCCAAACTGGCAAGAAGACCGTGGACGCAGACAAAGTCCAGTGTGCTTTTCACTGAAGGGCGGCAAGAAGGGCTTGGAGCAGGGATGTTTACAGAGACATTGCTGATTCTTGGATGGGAGAATGAATTATAACAGACAGAAATAGAAGCAGGGAGGCTGCCTTGGGTACCTGTGCATGAGGGTAAAGGTGGCTAAAGGTCCTAATGTAGAAGACTGGGGGAGAGCCAGGGTAGAAGCCATGCATTGGCTGCTTTTGGTATGGGGAACATGTTGAACTAACTAACCCCCTAGTGAAAATGCATTTGGGGGTCAGTATTTAGACCCTGCCAGTATATCCATATCTGTCTTTCCCATGATAAGTTGAAGACCAGCTTGACCAAGTTCATTCTGATGGTTGTGGGAAAGAGGAGTGGCTGTGGTTGTCCACATGCTGGTGGCATTCCTTTCTGAGCTCTGTCCCACCCCTCTGCAAACATAGAGACAGATACATGTATACTGCTTGACTATGACCCCTTCCTCTCCTTCCTGTATTCCCCTCCCAACTGTTGATCCAGACACAAGCACATACATGTATATACATACACACACAAATTTCCATCCTGCCTTTAAAAAGAAAAATGTTTTATCAGAACCTTTCAGTATTTAACTATGTCATCAAAGGAGCCTAGAGAGAAGTACTTAATGGGTTACAGATATGACAAGAATAGCTGATTATAAATCCATGCATAAAATTTTGCTTTTCAAATAAGATTTATGTATTCTTTCTCAAATGACAGCTTTTATGTTGATGGATCTATTATTAAATTTGAAAACATAGCTCTCTCTCCTTATTTCAGAATTTCTTGAAGTATAAATTCTTTCAACCTGATATTGAGTTATGACTGTCTTTAAAAATAGAATTATATGTGACACGTGATTTATTATTTAGCATTATAACTTGTCATGAGAACTTAAACATTGTTTAACTCATGTTACTAATTTGAGCAGCACTTTATCATGCTATCAGAACGTGGTCCTGCTTATAGAACAGTGAATGAGCCAACAATTTTGATGTCTTGGACATCTGACCTCATTTTCTTTTCAATAAAATGGTAATGTAATGTCTATGAAATATGAGCAGTTGCTTATGTTCTAAGATGATATTTGAAATTAGCAGATGTGGAGAATGGAATACCAATGCAGACTTGAACATGGCCAATCTGATCTGACTTTCTGACTTTGTTCCATGTAAGGTTCATAAGCCTCAGTTTACCTAGATGTGGGATATAGATGGTGGTACCTTCTTCTCAGGCATTGTAGGGCACTATGGATATAAAGTACAATAACTGACACAGGTAGATTTCACGTGGAATATTAAGTGGAACAATAATGGAAGAAAACATTAACTTCTTTCAGTCCTCTTTTGTTTGGGATTGAAAATAGGGTTCAATAATTATTACTTGGTTATTCCATATAATCATAGAGAAGATCCTAAGAATTCTATGTTCAGCACTTATCTAGACATTTGTGGATTAAGTGAAAAAACAACAGCTGATGAGTTCTCTTCATATCCACTGAACATTGATGATGTAGTTTACACATCACAAGGATTTGTGTAGACTGTGAAGCAGGTAGGCAGGTAGTGACACAGTCTTCTGGGTCCGAGACAGAAGACTTCATGGTAAAAGCAATAGCCAGAACTTCCTATGGGTTTGTGTGTTTTTCTTAGCCCTTGGTTTCCCAGAAGTGACAAGGAGCTCAGGAAGGACGTCTGCACATATAATGGGCTGTTTTGCAGGAGGGTGACAGTGCTTAGGTGTTTGTCAGTCTCTGGGGGATTCTGTTATTTTTATCTCTCAGGATCATTCATTGTTTGCTACCCTGGGAAAAGCCCTGGGTAAAAGATTCCTTCTTAGCACATGCAGGAACATGTGGGGATGTTCAGGGCCCATGGTGCCCTGACAAGTACACCTTTGTTGAGTTAACTTCTCAAACTGAAGTGGTAATGATCAATGATCACTGTTTATAAACACTGCAGGGATCCTCAAGAATGTTTTCATTTGTTAAACAAATGATCTATGCTCTATGTTATTTAATAACGAGAATACCCCTATATTTAGCATAATATTACAAACTGGGTAGAATTCTATAGAAGCCAGAGAATTTTAATAGTTATAATAAAAGAAGTAAAATGATTAAGCTTTTTTAAGATGGAAAATTGTAAGTGAATAACTTAGGATATGAAGAGAACACTAGAAGATATTATTTACTGCTTTGGGCTGAGAAATCAACTTTAATTTGGTGGTGAATAACTGGGGGAATTCTTAGGTTTTAGGTAGAAAATCATTTATCTATTAGATAGTCAAGAGATGCTGAATAGACAAGCAGGTGTTCAAATCTGGAATGCAGGTTGCTAGAAACAAGGTGGGACATGCCAACTAGGGGCTCAGCAATGTACAAGCACCTTTTAAATCTTGAACTGTGAAGAAATTAACTGATGAGTGCAGAGGAAATATAAGAACAATCTGAGAACTGAGTCTAGAAATGCACCAATATTTGGAACTGAGAATTTGTTGAGGAAGCTGTGTGAGACTAGGAGACTGACCAGGGTGAGTGGTAATGGATGAAGTATGCCAGGATCAGAAGCCACAGATTAGAGTGTTAAAGAGAGGATTCTAGAACCTTCTAGACATTCGTAGACTAAATGAAAAAGCAACAGCTTACCGGCTGTCTTCGTCTCCACTGAACATTAATGATATAGTTTACACATCACAAGGATTTGTGCAGACTATGTGGCATATGCATGTATATGAATATAGCAACAGCAGGCTTTGGCTCAGCTGTGTGGTGAGGAGTGGCATCCTCATGGGAGGTCCTCTGGTGACATGAGGATGGACCCTGACTGAATCAAAAGAAAGACACACTGGAGGGGAGAGAGAGAGAGAGAGAGAGAGAGAGAGAGAGAGAGAGAGAGAGAGAGAGAGGGGGAGAGAGAGAGAGAGAGAGAGAGAGAGAGAGAGAGAGAGAGGCAGCTGTGAAGTCTGGCAGAGAGACAGGTAGTGGGCAAAGGATACCTGCCAAAGTAGCTTTTGTTTCCATTTTTCTGCAGCCACATGCTTGAATGCGGATGGCACAGTGGAGGGAGCCCAGGAGAGAGAAAGGCATGGGTTAGGAGAAGCTAGACCGGTGACCACTGTGAAGGTGGTGAGTGCTGGAAGTCAGGGACAGCCAAGGTCCAGGAACATCGGTTCCAACACCTGTTCATGTTACACCTATGTAAATTCTGTGTGCAGAACATGATTTATGATAGTGATACTCAAGTTTATAGCATGAGAAAGGCCTTATACAAGGAGGCCTGGCCACAGCACTGATAGGTCTCTGAGTGGGCATGTGGTGTGTGTATAGTGTGTGTGTGTGGCATATGCATGTCTGTGTGTGTGGTGTGTGTGGTATATTTGTGTGTGGATCTGTGTGTCCCTGCTTGTGGAAGCCTGAGGAGGATTCCTGCTATTCTCGTGTACCCTCCTCTGTCACTCTGCACCTTATTCCTTTGAGACAGGGTTTCTCACTGAACTAGGAGCTCTGGTGTTTTAGAGCAGGCTGGTGGCCAGTAAGCTTCAGCAACCCTTCTGTCTCAGCTCACCCCTCAGCCCAGCGCTGCAGTTAAAGGCACAGATGGCCATGCCCAGCTTTTTACAAAGGTACTGGAGATCTCACCTCAAGGCTTCATGCTTAAACAGCAAACACCCTTACACTGAGCCAGCTCCCCAGACAGACAGTGATAGCTTTCTAATAAATAAAAAGCAGTCTCTTTCAAGGTTTCCCAGTAATTGTTTGGAAAATCAGCAAGGAAGTATGAGGTGTCCCCACTCTGTTTTGTGAATACTAATTCCACAATCAGTTTTTTGTTTTCATTTCCCCCTGATATTGATAGAAATGGAGGGATTCAGGATGGGAGGAAAGCAGAGATAGAAAAAAATTGGAAACAAACCCCACCACTCTCTAATTCTCCATGAAGTTGCTCTCAGATCCAACCATGTGGTGTTGTGTTTATTGTGGCAGAGCTGAATGAGAGGGGAGAGTTTATTTTTTGGGAAAAAAAAGTATTTTTTTTTTAATTTTTTTAGCCTACATTGATTGTAGCAAGTTATTTTATTCTTTTAAGCTTCACTAAATTATTTCCTAGGTGACCTTAAATCATAATTTTCAAAAACAATAAACCAGGTATTGACTCAAAGGTATCTTTTCTTCCTTCTTATCTTCTACACCAAAAGCCTGGGCTCCTGGAATAAAATATCCTGATTGGCTAAATATGGCATGCTTAAATGTCACATGCTCTACTTCAAAATAGGTGACTGAAGAAAGAGGGAAAGAAGGGAGGCTGAGGAAGGAAGGCAACATCTACCAAGTTATGCTCATTGATCATGCCAGGACAACTGAAAGTAGTTCTAAGAGATGGGTCGATAGAAAGAACGTGCTTGAATAGACACATACATTTTAATAGATTTATTTATTTAATTTTTATTTATGTATATATGTGTGCGCCTGTGTGAGTTTATGTGCACCAGGTAGGTGCAGGTGCCTACAGAGGCTAGAGAGGATACCCTGGAAATGGAGTGGTTGGGAGCAGCTCAGTGTGGGGCTGGGAACCAAATCCAGGTCCTCTGCAATAGCAGTAAGTGGTCTTACCCACTAGGGCATCTCTCCAACCCACTAGACACATAATTTTTAAGTTTTATTAATTATAACCTCATGTATAAAAATTCAATCACTTTTACACACTTGAGTAGATCTGGTGGTAGGCACTTTTGCTTCTTGGAGTTGGTCAGGGTGATTTATTCAGTGAGTCCATTACCTTGCAGACTGTCTACTAGAAGGAATCAATATCAGGATTGTGGAAGGCCCCTTGTTCATCTGTATTTTGGGGTCCTGTGTTTCCAAATATTAGAAACCTCCTTTTTTTTTTTTTGTCTTTTTGAGACAGGGTCTCCCTGTAGCCCAGCTGTCCTGGAACTCACTATGTAGACCAGACTGGCCTCAAACCTCCTTTTTATTTACTGAAATAGCAGTTAGTATTTGAAAACATATGTTTTAAGAATCTTGTTGATTTTGTTGACTTTTTCATTGAGCTATTAGTGTTAAGCTGGCCATTCTATGGGATACGGAACACAGCAAAGTCACCCTTGTCTGGCATTAAGCTTATTGATTCTATGGGATAGGGAACTCAGTAAAGTTGTCATCTATGAAGAGCACAGTTGCACTCAATTCCATTGTTATTTCAAAGTGGCAGACTGAAATACAAATAGATCAACAATAGATATAAACACAAATAGATATCTCTCATACCAGATGTGGTCAAAGCCTGTTTAATAGATACTTAAGAAAGTTAAAAATGAAAGTTAATCTGGAAAAATGTTCAGTGCTGAACTGATACAACAAAACTCATGACCTTCTTTGAAAAATGTGTGTGTGGGGGGGGAGAGACGGAGACAGAGAGACAGAGAGAGATAGAGATTACACTATTAAAGACTTAAAGACAAGTCAAAAGTGGCTGATCACACCTGTAATTTCAGCACTTGGGAGACGAGGCAGACATATTGCTATAGTCTTCTTTCAAGGCCAGCCTGGGCTACAGAATGAGATCCTGTCTCTGTTCTTCCCCATGGGAAATAAAAGACCTAAATACAGATAGAAAGGTTAAATGGAAATGGTGGAAATCAAGTGGCAGGGAATATACTTCAACATAACCCCTCCTCTTGACAAGAAAACAACAGTTTTTTTCCATCTATGTAGGTTTCATGCTGTGTACCCCAAGAAAGAGTCTTGTTGCTCTTTCTCACACCTTCTCCTGCCTCTTTTGGTGACAGTATCACATACTATTATGCATCCTACCTGGTAGATTATTTGTATCCATAAATTCCTATTTATTTTAAGTTCCTATTTATTTTAATTTTTGAAAATTTTATGGCTACGGTTATTGCTGTAGGTTAATTAAAGACTGCTTGCATTCTGTTTAAAAGTCCCTGAATACATTTATTAGAATTGTATTGCATACAGATTCTAGTTAAGAAAAATTGTCATAGCACAAACCCAGCATAGAACGGGGAGAATGGCAGTAGGCCCCAACCCGAGTGACTCTAGATAGGCTGACTAGACCCCAGTGGATGAGCTTGGATAGAAATACTTGACCAGAGAGGACTTAATATATATGACAGAACACCTGAAATCTGGTGGGGAGGTCATAGGGGGTGGGAGGGGGGAGGGGATCTAAATTTGATTAAGTTGTATTGTATGAAATGCACAAAAACTCAATAAAAATAATTAAAAATGAAATATTGCCATAGTAATATTGTTATCCTATTTAGGACTGTATAATGTATTGTTAAAATCCGCATCTTCCAAATAGTCTTCAGTTGAGTCTTATAATGTTGTACATTAAGGATTTATGCATTGTCATATGTTTTTTATATATATGAATATATACACGTGAAAAATTTATATAGTTATTTAGTTTATCATAATATGCTAGTATATACACAATATTATGTACTATTATATGTTAGTCATATAGATGCTCTGTATCTTTAAAGTAATATATAATATAAAAAACACTACTATTGTGTATTTATTCTTTAACATTTGGGCTTTATTGCGTGTTTTGATTTTA
Source organism: Nannospalax galili (assembly GCF_000622305.1). NCBI lineage: Eukaryota > Metazoa > Chordata > Mammalia > Rodentia > Spalacidae > Nannospalax > Nannospalax galili. The sequence continues at coordinate 428,885 of NW_008343973.1, forward strand.
TACTAGCTAGTTTCTTAAGATTTCTTGTTAATTTAACATGAAAGAGATTATCTTAGGTTTTAGAACAAAAATATAAACATAAACTGTCCATGAGTAACAAAGTTCTTGTCACTTCCCTGTCAGAACGTCCTGGTCTACTCTTGCTGGAGGACAACATGCAGAACTACACCCAAGACAGCAGAGAGGAGTGTCCTTCTCTCATCCTGACTCTGATGAAAATTACTTCAGTGTTTCATTATTAGGTCAGATGTTCACTAGAGAATTCAGGCAGATGTCTTTTTTCAGAGTAGGGAGTTTCCTTTATCCCTCTCAGGTTACTTAATGACTTATTGTTGCATTGCTCAAGTTCACCCTGTACCCTTTCCCCACTCTGCTCCTTGGCCATCCAGCAATGATTCCAACGCCTTTCAAATTCCTTGAATGTTTCCTCTCTTTGAAGCTGCTTTGGCCGGACTCCCGGTGTCTCACTATCACTCCTCTTCTGCCTACTTTGTAACTGCTTTTGGATAGCGCTGACCTTGTTTTAGATCTCAAAGACCAAGAGCCAAGGTTGTGCCCAAGCCCCTGACAGGCACACAGAAACAGCTTAATGAGAATTGCCTTAGATGACCAAATGAATCATTGGGCAGTTTTTCTCTAATACAACAAATAGATGATTCTTTTGAACATTGTTAATTTTTGCTATTATGTTTCAACTTCTATTTTTGTCCTCTATTTTGTGTTAGAAAATGGTCTTCTGGAAATAAACCAGTTGTGGAAAAGGAAAAATTAACAAAATTTTGTATTTACTGTCTTGAATCTTTTGTTGTTGGTCACCAATGTTTAGGAGCTGACAAGTTGTTCTTGAATTTTTTTCTTATAAGATCGATTTATTTATTTATTTATTTATCCATTTATTTATGTATGTATGCATTTTTGTGCAGGGAATTACTATCCGACCACTGGTGGAGATTCTTGATGTTAAGCGATCCAATAAGAAGCAGCAAGCTGTCAGTGAGGAAATCCACTGTCGGGTGCGTGCTGACGGGGAAACAGCTTAATGATAAAATGCACAGGAATGAGAGAAACAGCTTCACATTACTGTTCAGTTCCTGCTCTGGAAGGAGGCCAACAGCAGAGGGCTCAAGAGTGAAACACTTTGGGAAGTCTGTCTTGGGTGGTCATAAGCCTTAGTATCCAGTCCAAGCCAGTCTGCTAACCTCCTGAATAAACAGAGGGGCAAGAAAGTCTTCAATCTAAAAATGTTCCTGCTACCCAATTTTTACCATTTTTCATATTTTCAGAATTGTGATCGAGCTTATGATGATCAAATTATTGAAAGTATTATCTAATGAACAAATATCTCAGTTTATTGGAAGAAAAATAATTGACTTATTGCTTTCAATAAAATAAGCAACAAGAGTCACTGGAGTTTAGGCATGATTCAGTGAGTGAAAATTACTGATTTCAAGAAAAAGTCAATCAGTTTGCCTGTTTTATTTCTGTTTTAGTTCTTTGATCATGTGAAGACTGGGATTGAAGATGTTTGTGGACACTGGGGTCACAACTTCTGGAGAGACAAGTAAGAACCCTTACGATGTTCTGTGACAAGTGGCCCTGGGCCACTCTGGAAGCAAAATATACTCACTTCAGAGTTCCAAGTCTTCTGTTGTGCTGCTATGCAGCCTTTTAAGACAAAACTCAACTATAGACAGAAATGGTGATGTATCCCCAGCACTGGGGAGGCTAAGGCAGGAGGATTTCCACCAATTCAAGGGCACCCTAAGCTACATAGTGAGTACAAGTCCAGCCTGAGCAGCGACTTAGTAAGAGTGTCTCAAAGAAACCAAAACCAAACAAACAGAAAACAACAGAGCTGTAACAGAGGTATTAAATGATAGCAACGTAAACAAGCATATATGAACAGCCAGAAGTCGGAGATTCAGGGTTAACAGATGAGCTCTTCTCCGCAGTCCTTAGAGCTGCGTCACCTGCTAAGAGTTGCCTCCATGTCCTACCAGCCCCCAACCCCAGGCAGAATCACTACTTCAGTGTCAGCCATTTGAGGCTGCAGCAAGGAAGAAAGATCACTAAGACACAGGACATTTACTGCCACCACTTAACCAAAGTTGTCAGACACAGTCACACAGTTTTCCCACTCAGATCTTATCGCAAAGGACTAGTTATATGGCTGTTTCTTATTGCAAAGGAGGCAAGGTACAGAGTCTATGGGATAAAAACCAAGAATTCCATTACTTCATTCTGTCACACAGGATGAGGGGCATAATCAAAGGCAGTAAGCCCACAGAAATAACATATGCTAACTATCTGAAAATTTGCATTTATAAAAAAAGCATGGAGCTGGAGAGATGGCTCAGCAATTAAGAGCACTGACTGCTCTTGCAGAGGATCCGCGTTTGATTCCCAACACTCACGTGGTGGCTACAAACCATCCTTAACTCAAGTTCAGGGGAAAACGAAGCCCTCTTCTGACCTTCGTGGCATTGCACAACCCAGGTACACTCACATACAAGCAGGCAATACAGTCATACACATAAAAAAAAAGAAAGAAAAAAACAGAAAAAGAAAAAAAAGTGTGTACATGCATAAACACATACAAGCCTAGCTTTTTATAAAAGGTTCTGTGGTGTTCAGATACAGTATCTGTCTTCATGGTTATTACAGTTGAAATGGGAAAGGTAGACTAGGTATGAGTGATGTGATCAAAACATGAAGAGGATTATGACAGCTGAACTCTGCACGTGGGCTCAGGAGCTACCCCTCACCAGCTGGTAGGAGTCCATGGTGGGTATCCTTTCCCCTGGGCATATTCGGCACTACAGCATGATGATTACCTTTGATCTGGCTTTTGTTACACACAGGCCCTTTTTCTCACGGAGCAATCTGTCAAACATCTGTGAGCATATTATTGGCTAGGCAAGATTTCTGAAAGGAAGCAACATTTAATCTTGACCCTGAAGTCAGAGGAATATATTCAGAATTAAAGTGGAATGATCCCTCTTCCTTCTTCCTCTGTAACTTGACTACCAGTTCATATGTAGTCAGCCAACCTCCTAATCTATGTAATATAAGATGGGAGAATTTTGAGTATTTGTTTACTTTACACATGTGACATGGTACTGGACTATAGAAAAAGCATAAACCTCAGACCTCAAATTTTATAGTAAGTAAAGTAGTTACACAGTAAACAGGTGTGTGTGTGTGTGTGTGTGTGTGTGTGTGTGTGTGTGTGAAGGGAAGGAGGGAGAGAGAGAGAGAGAGAGAGAGAGAGAGAGAGAGATCCTTAAGGAAAAAGAATACAGTGAGCTACAAAGATCTTAATACCAGAGCAACTTTACAAGGATCATAGCCCTGTTTGTGGATGTAAGAAGGTCCCTCTGGCTTAGCTTCATTTTGTAAATCAAGGAAAGATTATTCTTTATAGGAAGAGTACCCAGTTGATCACCTGGGAGCAGAAGATAATAAAGCAGACTAAAATCTGCACTGTAAACATATGAGCAAATTGCCCATTTGTCTTGGGAGGCATTCGTTTTTGTGGAGGCAGGTGGAAAGCAGCCTGATGTGCCTGCTTTATTCTGTCTCCGACTCTGTACTATGCCTGGTGACCTTCCTCACATGGATGGGCCAAGCCAATGAGACAGACTTCTTCCCTTCTTTCCCCAGTGTTTTCATAATCTACCTTCCCCTTTTCAATCCAACCACATTTCCCTTTCTCTAGACTAGACTCCTATCAGTACTTTCCCAAAATGAAGAGTGAGAGGCAATGATGCAGACCAACTTGTTTCCTTTCAGAAGAGAAGATGGGGCTCCACATTTCTCCCACCCCCTCTCTCCAGGCAGGGCAGAACCCAGGCATGAGTAGGCATTTGCATCAGGTCAGCAGCCTATGGGCTCTGTGAGGAGTAAGAGGGTTACTGTGATGGTGTGGGTTTGAAGTGGAACTCAGGCAAAGGAAAGTCAGAGGAAGTCTGTGTGTCCTGTCCTGCAGGCAGCCACTCTCTCTGAACTCCAGGAGTGTGCTACAAGCAGGTGACTCGAGGCAGCCAGCCTATCCCAACTGTTGGCTTATGTTGTAAAGGAAATGCTGCCTTTCTCTGACATTTTCATCAGCAATGCATATACTTAACTAATTGATCTACAAGCCTTTTATATTTCCACGTTTAATTTCCACACAAATTTCAAATTGTTTTCTGAATTCTCATATATACTGTACATATACCACTGGAAAAATGGGTCTGGTGAATGGGTACTGACACAGGCCATTTTCAAGTTAGTTCTGCACAGATCACCTCTCTGATATGTACAGAATCTTTCATGTTGCTAAGAGCTTGCTGAAAGAAGTGATGGACCAAGGCATGTTGGCTGAAGCATCTTTCCCTTTCCTCCAAAGCCCTCATGCTTCAAATTCCCACTATTTCTGGCAGAGAATTCTTGAAGCACTTGATCATTTGAGAACAGGATGAAAGGTGATACAGTGGGGACATTGCTCAGGCTCGGCAATAAGGCGTCTAACAGGTGAAAGAGAACACCTATGTGAAGGTTGGCAAAGAAATGAAAGAGGTAGAAATAAAGCAAAGAAAGAAAAGACTCAACCCCTGTGCAGAGTGGTTCCGATGTGGCTCTTTCCTCCTCACTCTTCTTTTTGTTATCTCTAATAAAAAACTAAAATAATGATCGTGTAAGAAGTTTTAGAAGGCATTGTATTGCTGTTGAGAATCCTGACTCAAGAGTCCTAATGAGAAATTAAAAATAAACATCGGAAACAGTAGGCCCAGCCTTCAGGTAATGGCTGGTCAATAGCAAAGGGCATCCAGGATGGCTCTTGAATTATTCACAGCCCTCCAGTATTTAGAGCAAAGAACTGGTGCCAAGAATGTAGGTGAACACTGGTTCCTTTCTTGGTACAGGTATGCCAACAAACCTGTTTGGGTTTATGGTGATCATTATAATACACTTCTTTCTCAACAAGTATTTATTGCATGTTGTTTTACTTATATAGTAGCATGTAATGTTGCATACAAACCATCCCCAAATTCAGCTGCTCAGAACAGCATTTATTTATTATTAAAGGGTAAATCAAGAAACTCCAGGTAGGCTGGGCTGGGCTGGGCAGGGCTGATTCAGACTGGTCTTGCTCATGCTGCCGCGGGCTAGTAGTCAACCGATCCTAGCTAAGCTTGTTTGATATGATGGAGGTGACATAACTGCTACATCCGTTTGCTGTTCACCTTGGCCTGTGCCATTGAAGCCAGAAGATTCAGGCTTCAATGGCAAGCTGTTTTTAAGCCTCTTCTGTCAGTATGTCACGAGAAGGCCATTGACCAAAACAATATTGATTCCACTGACTAATAGCAGTGCAGAGGGTCATCTAGGCCATGGAAGAAAGATGTTGCTTGGCAGTATGGCAGAAGAAGTGGATACAGGAAGGAATTGGAACCAAATGATCTATTTATACCACATATGTTTATATGGTGTCAGGCTCTGCTCTGGATGTCACTGATACAGCAGGAAAAGAAAATCACTGTATGTACTATATCCTACAGCCAAGAAATAGGATATAAGAATTGCTCTGAAGAAGAAAATACATCTGAGAAGTGAGGGAGAATGTGGGGAACGTGGGTAAAAAAGCTGTACCATTAAAACAAAAAAGTAGCTACATTTTGGAGCCCAGCAGACAAAAGCCTGATGTTCAGATGGTTTTTTGAGCCAATTGCTGTTGAAGGTTGATAAGAAACTTAAAGGCAATGTGAAAATGAATTCCTAGCAGATGGAGCAGGGAAGATAGAGGCTCTCAGAGTGCACGTGGCCAGTGCCTATGGTAGAAAAGACCCTGAACAGAGGGCACTGTGCTGAGAGCAAATCCATGCTCTAGCACCGACAACATTTGATATTTTAGTAGGTAACTGTAGCTACTGTGTTATGAATAGGTTATAGGAACCAGTGTTAGCAGGGTTGGTTCCCTTTGAGGGACCTGGCAGAAGGATTTGTTCTCTCCTTCACTTACAGAGGGCTGCGTTCTCCCTGATTCATTACACTTTTCTCTCTGTGTTTGTGTCTAAATGTCTTTTTCTTATCAGCATACTAGTCCTATTGGGTAAAGCCCACCCTAATCATGTTTGTCAGGACTGTATCTCCAAACATGGTCTCAGCCTAATGCACTAGGAATTAAGAATTCAACATAGGAGGTTTTATGAGGACACTTCAACCTATCACATGGAATATGGAAGATAAGGATCACAGAAACATCTAGAACTTTTCCCTCGTGAAGTCATCCTCAACTGAGGTGGGGAGGACAGGGAGGAGATCAGTTTAGTTTGAAGACATTGAGTTTGAATGCTGTATGGTTGGGTTTGAGAAAGAGGGTGGAGCTGGAGAGGCAACTTTTAGAGTCACAAACAGAAAGATATTATTAAAAGACGTGAGACTCCAAGTCAGATGCAGTGGTGCACGCCTAAAATCTTAGTATTTTGTAGATGAGACAGGAGGATCAGGAGCTCAAAGTCATCTTTAGCTACCTAGAATTTGAGGCCAGCTCAGGCTGCATAGGCCCCTCTCTTAAAACAAACAAAACAAAATAATAAACATCAACAAAAGCCACGAGACAGGAAACTGGACAGCATATCCAGGGGACTGAGTACCAGAAAAGAACTAGGGCACTCCTGTATTCAGAGGTCAGAAAGAAGAAATAGCAACCAAAGTAATGGAGAGAGGAGGAAATATATGTATGTACATGTATATAAAGTATTAGTGCATAGCATTATTAGCAAATACTAATACGTATATGTTATCTATAAACAAGAATCTATACGTGTTTGCATATTTATTTTTATTTTATTTATTATTTTTATTTTTGTGTGTATGCTTGTATTGCCTGCATGTAGGTAAGTGCACCCGTGTCATGTAATACCCACAGAGAACAGAAGAGGCTGTTGGATCCCCTGGAACTGGAGTTACGGACAGTTGTAATCTGCCATGTGGGTGCTGGGATTTGAACTTGGTCTTCTGCAAGAACAGTGTTCTCAACCGCTGAGCCATCTCTCCAGCCCTGTGTTTGTATATTTAAATGAATATGTACACACATATCTATGTGTGTATCATATAGGAATTAGGAATTGAGCATACAATTTTTTGCTCCAGAGATTTTGACCTGATAAGTCCCCTTAGCTGTGGGGAGAGCTAGGGGAAATGAACTCATTTGAACATGTGGAATTGGATGTCTGTTAGAGCTTACAAACATACATGCCATATATGCATACGTGAAATAGATATGCATATATGAAATTATACACTATGATCAGACTAGCTTCATTTTGCAAAGCTTTCATCTGGGAGTTTTATCTTAGTCACTATGGCATTCAGTAATTTAAGTTCTGACTTTATTTACAGGTTTAAGAAGTTTGATGACAAATACCTTCGGAAGCTTTTGATTCGAGAAAACCAACCTAAGTCTAGCATCGTGTCCTTATATAAAAAGCTTGAAATAAAACACGCCATTGAGATGGCAGAGACTGGGATGATAAGTACTGTCCCTTCGTTTGCGTCTCTAAAGTGAGTGTTGCTTTGCAAACTGACATTGATATTGCTAGATGCACATTGATACTATTTCAATACCTGTGATGATGACGACGATGATGATTGACCTAAGTCCTAAAGATGGTGCCTTAAGATCTCACAGCAGAATGAGAGTCAGGTAGACAGAATCCAGAAATGCATACATCATGTGTTATGTTTTATGCTATATTATGCTGTGTCGTGTTATATTGGAATTGATAAGTCAGAAAATACTTCATCAAATTTAGAATCTTCATGTCTTTATTAAATTAGCTTTTACTGGGATGTTTGACAATTATTGAAAATGAGTTAAAGCCCTCTTAACCAGTCTTGTTAAATGGGATATTTTAGGTATGTCATATTTGATACTATAAATGTAGAAAAATAATTATAGCTTTGTTTCTCATTGATTATTCACAGTATTATAGTTAGGTTTGGGGAACATACATAAACATCTGATGCAAAGAATATTCAATCCTGACTGTATGTTGAAAATATCTTGGGAGGAATAAAAACTTTGGATTCCTGGGCCTTGCTCCATACCAACTCAATCCAAAATATCTGGTGTGGAGGTTTAATAAATATAGTGAATTAAAATTATGTTGGACTAAACAGTTCTACATTACTCCATATAAGGGCTGCTAGAAATAGTGAACAGATAGTGCTGTAAACTATGATGGCATTTCTCCCTTAAAAACCAATCACATGGGGCTGGAGAGGTGGCTCAGTGGTTAAGAGCACTGATTGCTCTTGCAGAGACCCGGGTTCGATTCCCAGCACCCACATGGCGGCTACAAACCGTCCTTAACCCCAGTTCCAGGAGAATATGAAGCCCTCTTCTGACCTCTGCAGCATTGCATGACATGGGTACACTCACATACATGCAGGCAATACACTCATACAATAAAAATAATAAATAAAATATTTTTAAAAGACTAATCGCATGAGAAGTTATGCATGATGGCACACACCTGTGATCACAGCATATAAAACTGAGGCCTCAGGATTGTGAGTTTCTGGCCAAGACACTGCCAGGGAGGAAGGAAGCGGGGAGAGAGGGAGGGAAGAAAGAAAAAGAAACATGAATATACAATAATAGATTGTGGGAACTTAATACAGAATTAAGCTTACCAGGAATGGTTTTATCACTGAAATGCTGTTTTAGAAAATATATTTATTCTGAAACTGAATACTTCAAAAATATTTAGAATGTTCTTCTGAAATAATGATGCAGTATCTCTAAGGAAGAAAATTAATGCTTCTGAAGTCCATTGAAAGGTGAAAAAAAATTTTTTCCTAAACTTTCACAGTGATTGCCGTGAAGAAAAAATAAGGAAGCTCACGCCTGGTGAAATGGATGAAATTCGAGAAATATTATCACGGAATCTCTATCAAATTCGTCAACGAGTAAGAAAAATTTATGTACCAGAGTGTTTACTTGACTTCAGCCCAGGGCATGCCTTCTAGCTCTGGACCATAAGCAGGGGTGTCAGTAGATCAGCAGTCTTACTGAACTCCTCACTGGGCATCTGTTCTTCTTCAGACCTTTTCTCAGCATCCCATCCTGAAAGAGTTCCTCCATTCTTCCAGACACCTTAGCTAAAGCTTCAAAGTTCCCATAATTTCTTTGGAAATAAAGGATTGTGTGATGACCAATTGTGAGGAAATGAACTGATTGTGTTTCATTTAAGAAAATGGTTTTAGGCCTGGAGAGATGGCCTAGTCATTAAGAGGGCATACTGACCCTTCAGAGGACCCAAAAATCTGTTTCCATATCCATGTCTGGTGGCTCACAACTACCTGTAACTTCAGCTCCAGAGGAATCCAGTGCCTCTGGCCTTTGTGGAAACCTGCACACATATGCACATACCCCCACATACAGATAATTAAAATAAAATATTTTTTAAAAAGAAAATAATTTGTAGCTTAGACTGTATATATCAATTCCTTTTTCATAAAGTTTCTTTCTTCATCCTGTCTTTTAAAACATACTTTATTTATTATTTTTATTTTAAATAATGTATGAGTATCTTGCTTACATGTGTGTAAGTGCACCCACATTATGCAATGTTCTCAGAGGTTAGAAGAGGGTGTCGGAATCAAACCTGGGTCCTCTGCAAGAACAGCCATTGCTCTTAGCTGCTGAACCATTTCTCCAGCCCTTCTTCATCATATATTTTGAGTCACTTCTTTCACTGTTTCCATCATCCATACATGTTCTAATAATAGGCTAATGATATGTTAATGTTCAGAGGGTGTGTACAGTTTGCAGCTTGCAGCGTATCGTTCAGCACACTGCTTGTGTTAGCTCATTCGATCCCCTCGCAATGCTAGGTGTCACTGTTGTCTCTGTTTCACAGATGGCAGATGGGCCACTAAGCTTGCCAGGCATCTTCCTTACTTCTTCCAGGCTGCACCTGCAGCGCCTGAGCAGCATTCCAGCAGGTGGTCACCATTTCATCCATATGAGTCTTATTCCATGCCTTTCTCTCAAGCTCCTTTCAAGGGCAGTATTCTCATATTTGAAATGAAACAAAACAACAGGTGTAGTTTCCAGGCTAATCCATTCTTTCAGAATTTGGGGCCTCTTCTTTCTGCATTATCCCACATTTGTTCCATCCATTCACTTCAGACTCCTGTGGAATGACAGATTCTGTCACCAGCCTTGAGTCTGTGCACTATGTACTGTCTTTTTATACTGCGATCCAGTCCCTGCATCCCGTTAGCTGCCCATAGCCTCCAACGATACATCTTCCTCAAGAACCACACATTAACCCAGCCCTGTCTTTGAATTAGGTAGCACTTGGAGCTTCTATAGCACAGCTGATATTAGCATTTGATTTTATGATTTTATTAGAATTAGATGTCCAACAAGACAGTAAACTTCTCAAGACAGAAGTCTAATCTTGTCCATGTCACCTTTTCATCTATCTGCAAAGTCCAATATATTTCAGGACATGGGATACTCCTGACAAGTTCATGCCAATTCTGTCAGGAAATGAGGTTAAGTACTAATTATGATTTATTTAAGATGACACAGATAGCCCTCATTTAGAAATGATGACTGCTTGTGGTGACATAACTTCTCCCACTGTAACAGCTTATTTGAGAAATGGACACATTCTGAAGTTAATCAAGGGACATGGCACCACCAAGTGGCTCGGCATGGCTCAGTTTTCATATCAGCACTGTCTCAGCAGAGATCATATACAAATGATTTTTTTTTTAAACTAGTAATCGTGGCTAAGTACATGCAAGGCATGTATGTACTTAGGCAGACATGGATACTTGAATTAAATTATTTTTCTGATTTATAAAGCTCACACTTACCAGTGAAGAAAAACATATTTAAAGAATGAGTTCTTTCAAAATTTGAAAGTGCTAAGTTTTAGACTTTTGATTTTAATTTTGGTTTTGCCCTGCATGGAAGTTAACCTCTCTATACAACCAAAGAAAAGTAAAGTTTTGGAGTTTGGAGAAAAATGATAGATCTTTTGGTAAAATGTCATTTGCATTTTTGTTTCAGACGTTGTCATACAACAGACACAATCTGACTGCTGACACAAGTGAGAGACAAGCCAAGGAGATCCTGATCCGCAGGCGGCACAGCTTGCGGGAGAGCCTCCGGAAGGACAGCAGCTTGACTCAGGATCGCAGGGTAACTGGCACCTCCGGAGGGAAGGCTTCCAAGGGCAGAGCTGCAGCTGCTGTGCTGACCTGCTCCTGGCATCTCTGACTCTGCTGGTTGAATAGCTACTGAGAAGGGCTGAGTCCCAGAAAATCTGGGATGGAATAAGTAATAAACTCTTTTTTACCATGCTCCTTTAGTCCCAACAACTTGGAAGGTTGAGGAAGGAGGACTAGTTGAGGCCAGTTTGAGCAACATTATGAAACATATCTAAAAAAAAGAGACAAATAACAGTTAATTCCTTTTACATAGTTTTTGCTTCTTTCTGGGACACAAACTACTATGTAGCCCAGGCTGGTGGTGAACTCAACTGTAGTACAGAGGACGACTCTGACCTCCTGATCCTCTTGTCTCCACATCCTAGGTACTAGTATTATAGGTTTGCACCACCATCCTCTGCTTCAGTTTGTAGCCCAGGTTGGCCTGTATCTCACAGATGCCTGCCTCTGCCTCCCATGTGCTATGATGTAAAGGCATGGAGCACCACACCAGGCTTGTTTCAAATACTCTTTGAACGCTTTTTACATTCTTGCCAGTGTGTGTCTTAGACACATGGAATTCACTAGTGAATAAAATGTACTAAGATTCCTATGTCTAAGATTCATATCTCCTCCTACTGGAGGAAAAAGTAACCAGCAATAGAATATAAATCAAGTTATGTTTAAAGCAGTAGGTGCTTTGGAGAAAATGCACATTAAAAAAAAAAGATGCTATCAACAGTTCAATCACAATTTTAATCAGAATGGCTGGGTCAGGTTTCCATGACTGGACAGTCTTGTGTGCATAACACCAGGATACATTCTGAGGATGTGTCATCAGTGATTTTGTGGTGAGAACATCGTGTACTATGTAGACTAGGAGAACTGTGATGTCACTAGCTGATATAAACTTACAGGATCGCTGCTCATTTCTCATTACAGTTCATTGCTCTTTGACAGAAACATTGGTTATGTAGCCATTGACTGCATTTGAGCTTTCCAGAGAGAGGTAACAGAGAGCAAAGCGCTGATACCAGTCAAGGCTCATATTTTCTGGAGAATAAAAGAAGCCCAGAGTGGCTGGGAGCATGAGAACTCACAGTGTAGATTGCTCAACAGTCTATGGGCAGGAACTTGTCAACAGACAAGGAAGGCCATTAATGGTCATGCAGTCATTTACTGCTGTAGCAGGGCAGACATTATATTTTTAATATCACCTTGTATTGGGTCATCAGAGTTGTGTGAACAGGAAAAAGCTCTTCTGTGTACAGTATGCAGCAGTGACCAGTAACTGTTAACTCTACCATTCAGTATGTCCGTAGTTTGATTTTGTAAGGCTTTTGATGTTCTATCATTTTTAAGACATATTAAAGTGTGAGGCTGGAGAGATGGCTCAGCAGTTAAGAACACTGGCTGTTCTTGCAGAAGAACCGGGTTCAAATACCAGTACCTACATGGCAGCTAACAACTGTCCATAACTCCAGTTCTAGGGGATCCAACAGCCTCTTCCGTCCTCTGTGGCCATTGCACAACATGGGTGCACTTACCTACATGCAAACAATACATACACATAAAAATAATAAATAAAATATTTTAAAAGATTTATTAAAGTAAATGAAACTTAAATATGCTGCGTTTTATCACATCTACTCCCCCCACCCAGACACTCAGATTCCATGTCTTTCTAAGTAAAAGAAAGCTACTTCTGTAGATGGATGTTTTGTAGTTTTTCTTTAAAAACAGCTAATGATTGTCACATCTTTCTAACGGGCCCACTTATTTTCCCTTTTGTATGACCTGCCTTAGGTTTGGGCAGGGATTTATTTTAAGTGCATTAATTATAGAGCCTGAAAAAGTAACGTTGCAATGAAGGACTGGAATTGTATTTGAAGATTGAGTTTTGTCATAAAGTTTTAACTTTTACTGTAATTTATATAATAACTCATTGCATAAATGTAATCTAGCTGTTCTAGTTTGCAGCATTTATGTAATCTGAACAATGTGTTCTGTCTCTTTCATAGGCTTCCACTTCAACTTCTCGGTATTTATCCTTACCTAAAAATACAAAACTTCCAGAAAAGCTACAAAAGAAGAAGAATATTTCTAATGCAGGTAATGATTATACTTGAAGCAGAAAAACTTTAGATTTGTTAACACTTACAAAAATATTTTCATTTTCTTCATTAAGGATAACTTTAATGCTTACACAGGTGAAACAGTAACAGGATTGCCTCTTATTATTATTGAAACCAGTTTTGAATGGTGTTCTGTTTAGATTATAAATAATCCAGTCACTTATTTTCCATAATGATCATTTGATATAGCAAAAGCAAATATTGTTACTATGGAGTTATTAAGCAGGTAAATAGAAAGGTATAAATCTGGAAATGGATAAGCATTTACAATTCAACCCTAGTTCTAGTGTATTTTCATAGAATCAGCCATAAATTTTACTTCTTTGGTGGTAATCTTCATGTATACACCCAGGATCTTCTCTCTAAATCCCAGAAGAATTACATTAAGATTCAGTTTTATTAAAATACAGGATGTAAAAATAATTAAAACCCCGTGCCCCCCTCCCACCCTGCACCCCCCCCGACCTGCACATACCTGCTTGTTTATTGAAGTAACCAAGAGAGAGAAAGTCTAAAAGTTGCTCATGCCAGTGGAGGGAGAGGTGAAAAATGAGAGGGAGGGAAATGGAAGGTAAGACATTGAATATTCATAACTAGCAGCTTTGTTTCTGCATGTCCAGAAAAGTGTTCTCAGCTCCAAAAATTTCAACTAGTAGGCAAGCAGCCCATCCTGTCAATGGTTTATGATCCCCAGTACCCAGATCTCATTACACATTGTTTTGATATTTTCATGGACATGTAAAGCAAGTCAACAAATCTGCTCATGCAAATTTTTTTAATATTTTATTTATTATTACTTTTAATAGAATTTTTACTTATTATTATTAATTATATTTTATTTCATACAGAACATCTCAATCAATCTTAGTCATCTTTATACCCCTTCCTCACTGGCACCCTTCCATAGCCTCCCCTCACTGGAATTCATACATTCTGTCATTTGTGCTAAGCCCTATTGTGTCAAGTTAGTGTCCCAGGACATGAGTGTATTACTTGCATGTATGTAGGTGTGCCTGTGTCATGCAATGCCTGCAGAGGTCAGAAGAGGTCAGAAGAGATCCCCTGGAACTGGAGTTACTGACAGTTAGCCACCATGTGGGTGCTGGGAACTGAATTGGGTCCTCTGCAAGAGCAGTCAGTGCTCTTAACCGCTGAGCCATTTTCTCCCGACCCTGCTCATACAATTTTAAATGAAGTGAAGAATCTAAGTAGCGGCAAGGTGCCATTAGACTGCTTGCTGGTGTCAGAGTCTGAGATGAGCCCTCTAGTGGGGATTCCGGGGCCGCTGAGGGCAGAGCCACAAGAGCTTGAGGCTTGAATTCCAGCTCTAGCGCTTTCTAATACTTGAACCTTAACGCTATCTGCAAAATGGAGGAGGATGTGGGGTCAAGGGGCAAATGCATTTAGCAATCCCGGGCACACAGTAAGCTCTTCAAAGTTAGCATGGGCACATGCTTGTGGCCTGAGTGTTCTCAGATGCTGGAAGTCACTTAGCAGGAGTTGGAGTGGGCCTTCTGACTTTCTCTGTCCGCAGGCCCCTGGGAGGGTTGGAGACCCTTTGAGGTATTGAGGTCTCTTGTGGTACCTCTTTCCCTGCTTGCCCACACTGCCCTTCTGTTCTGTGACAGACGGTAATAGTAGGGGAGGGTTGGAGACCCTTTGAGGTATTGAGGTCTCTTGTGGTACCTCTTTTCCCTGCTTGCCCACACTGCCCTTCTGTTCTGTGACAGACGGTAATAGTAGCGACTCAGAGACAGATGCCGGGACCACCGTGCTTAATTTGCAGCCCCGAACCAGACGCTTCTTGCCAGAGCAGTTCTCAAAGAAAACCTCCCAGACCTATAAAATGGAATGGAAGAATGAGGTGGACATGGATTCTGGGCGCGTTCAAACCAGCACCCTTCCAGCACAGCGCAGCAGCAAAGAGGGGGGCACCCAGACACCTGGAGTACTGAGGCAGCCCCTTCTCTCCAAAGACCAGTTTGGACGAGGCAGGGAAGACAGTTTGACTGAGGACGTTCCACCCAAGCCTCCTCCGAGGCTGGTGCGGAGAGCATCGGAACCCGGGAACCGGAAAGGCTTCGGCAGGGAGAAGCCCTGATGGAAATAGCCAAAGCAGACTTGGCGTGATTGAGCCACGATGCTGTGGGTCAGTGATTCTGAAATCAACAGTGGAATTCATTTAAAACCCTCCATCTAGAAATGTTCTTTGGGTGGTAGAGTCAAGCCGCTGATTCATGAATGAATGCTTACCTGTCTCCATCAGAGGAAAATCAAAGGAAGTCCCACAAAACTACAGTGACTCATTGCTGGTGACTGTATTCATTGCAGACCTGAAGGGAAAAAAATCGTGTGCCTTTATTGAACTCGAATGACAGAACTTGAAATTTTTAATACACCTTTGTTGGTGAAAATTTTAATATATTACAAATATGCCTCAATTTTTATTTATAAAAATGTGTTTATCTGCAGTGATCATTTTCTAAGGAAATGAAACTAAAAGTGGTGAGAACACCTTTCCAAAGGGAGGAAGGTCTTTTTCATCCTGAGCCAGTGGAAAAGTGGGTTCAAGAAGAAATAGCCCAAAGAAAGACCTTGCTTGACTGGGTCCTGGGTGCTGTGGGAATGTGTAGGCAGATGAAGTCTCCTGGCTCCTAGGGAGTAGGTTGGAGGATCCTGTAAGAGTCAGTCTATTCTCAGCTCGTTCCTCTGTCTACCATGGCTTTGAGGGTAACATACAAGCTCCATCTCTCCCTTCTTTCTAGGTGCAGAAAGAAAGGTTTGCTTGGGTAAAATCAACCCATGGTGTTTGACAGCCTAGATGGCAGCTTGTGAGATGGCCTACCTGAGGACTTCTTGTGGCCAGCAGGGAGAACAGGGCCCCACCGCCTACCACTTGGTGGGTTTTATATTGTGCAATACTGAGAGGAAGATGGAGTGACTCCTTTCATCCCCATCTGTGAACCCCTGCTCTAATCAAATTGTTCTCTAGCATATTCTAGAAGTTTGAGTCCAAGCCAAAGCTCCAAGCTGGCAAAGATGAAAGTTTATATAAATAATATTCCAGTGTTTAACAAATCAGTGAGATTTCGGGTTTTAACTTTTGATCAGGAAGCACTTTAGAGAATGTGGGAACCCTAGTTTTTGCACTAGTCTGTAATTTGTTACCTCTTTGCCTTCAATAATGTAGTGATTCAAATTTGCCATTAAAATCAGATTCTATTCTTTGGAGCACTTTTTTAAAGTATGGAAGACAGAGAAGAAGTGGGACACAATCATTAAAGATTCCTATTTAAATCAACTATAGATTGTATTGACTTGTCATTTGTTTTCTGAATAATTACCTTTAAAACTTCGCTGGAACAAGACTCAACTTCAGGGTTTAGATTTTAAATAAAGCCACTAATGAAGTTTTGTACTGGATACAAAGTAGCTTGGAGAGTGTTCTACATTGTGTCTCTGTGACAATGCTTAAAAACAAAACTCTGAGGAAGGAAAGTGTTTATTTATTAAGCTTACAGTCCATCACTGAGGGAAGTCAGAGCAGGAACTGAAGTAGAAACCATGGAGGTTTCTGGCTTTCTGATTCCCAATTTTCTTATACAGCCCAGACCCACCTGCCTAAGGATGGTGCAGTGGGCTGGGTCCTCCCACATCAATCATCACATAAGACAGTCTCTCACAATCATGGCCACAGGCCACTCTGATCCAGGCAATTCTTCCCTTGCTGTTCTTTCTTCCGAGGGAACTTTAGGTTGCCTGAAGTTGACACAAAAACCAACCAGGGCAGAAAGGAAGAACATGCATATGTGAGACAAAGAGACAAAGAGACAAAGAGACAAAGTTCTCCACCCCATCGACATGGACAGTCAGTTTTCTTCCTTTTTTCTTGTGTTGTTAAGTCTTAAAGTACTGATGGAGATTTGCCTGAGATGCACAAGGATGCAGTGTATGGCTAGGGCCATTCCTTTCATCTGCAATCCTAGGCTGATCCATAGAAAGCAATGTAAAACATAATTGGAAAGCTACAAGCTTAGGACTAGCTGTCAAAGATCTTTATTCTAAATGACAGTTTATGTAAAATATTCTGAGAAGAAATTAAAATGTGCATAGATTTTACTATAGCAATAGAAGTCATCAAAAGATGTTTATTTTCAAGAAGATGGAGTTAATGTTCATAGTGCAGATAATTTATAATATTTAGAAAAGGAGGTGGAGCTTGAAAATAACCTTAAAATAATTTTTCTGGTTGTATTAGTCAGGGTTCTCTAAAGAAACAGAACCAGTAAAATGAAGATAGATAGATAGATAGATAGATAGATAGATGATAGATATAGATATATATATAGATTTATCAGCTTAGCTCACAGGATAGAGTCCGAGTAGTCCAACAACGGCTGAACCACACTGGAGAGGGTGAGAATCCATAGTCGCTCAGTCCACAAGGCTGGATGTCTCAGTAGTCCCAATCTGGCGCTGATGTTCTGACAAATTCCAAAAGATCAGCTAGTCTTCAGTCTATAGCAGCAAGACGAACTCACCAGCGAGAGAGAAGGCAAGCAGCTAGAAGCTTGGTGTTCTCCTCTGCCTTGGTCTTTTATACAGGCTGTCATCAGAAGGTAACGCCCACATTTAGGGTGTGTCTTCCAGCTTCAACTAATCCAATCATGAAAGTCTCTATTATTTTAGTTGATTCCAAATCCAGATCCAGTCAAGTTGGATAACCAAGATTAGCCATTAGCCCCCCACTTCTCTCTCTCTCTCTCTCTCTCTCTCTCTCTCTCTCTCTCTCTCTCTCTCCTTTGTTCAATCTTTTTGAGAAACATGATATGACTATCCCATCATACAATGACCAATGCATTATATATCTTAGAGTAGGTGATAAGGTGTTCGAGGAATGCTTAGTCTTTTAGTGTCTCATAACCCAATATAATCAATCATATAGGTTCACAACACTTAACCACTTAACACATCTCAATTACATA
>NW_008343973.1:447951-448687 GCF_000622305.1 Nannospalax galili
GCCATCCAATGACGCTGATTCAAAGCATACACTGCCTTCTGGAGGACCCTGCCCCAGCCCTCCAGGCTATTGCCACTTAATTGGCACTGTAACTGTGTCTTTAAGAGACCATTCCATCGTTCTATCAAGCCAGCTGCTTCAGGATGGTGGAGAACATGGTAAGACCAATGGATTCCATGACCATGGGCCCACTGTTGCACTTCTTTGGCTGTGAAGTGAGTTCCCTGGTCAGAAGCGATGCTGTGCGGAATACCATGGCAGTGGATAAGGCATTCTGTAAGTCCCTGGGTAGTAGTTTTGGCAGAAGCATTATGTGCAGGAAAGGCAAACCCATAACCAGAATACGTGTCTATTCCTGTAAGGACAAAATGCTGTCCTGTCCAAGATGGAAGTGGTCCAATGTATTCAACCTGCCACCAGTTTGCAGGTTGGTCACCACGGGGAACAGTGCCATATGGGGGGCTCAGTGTTGGTCTCTGCTGTTGGCAGATCTGGCACTCAGCAGCAGATGTAGCCAAGTTAGCTTTTGTGAGTGGGAGTCCATGCTGTCCAGCCCATGCATAACCTCCATCTCTGCCACCATGGCCACTTTGTTCATGGCCCATTGAGCAATGACAGGGATAGCTGAAGAAAGAGGCTGACAGTCCACAGAGCGGGCCATCCGATCTACTTGATTATTGAACTCATCTTCTGCTGAAGCCACTTTTTGATGAGCATTTACATGAGACACAAGTAT
>NW_008343973.1:449304-451057 GCF_000622305.1 Nannospalax galili
GCCCTCTGGACCTGCTCAAGCACCGTCAGGTATATGCAACTTCCGTTTGATAATGGATTGTTGCTGTTCATGGCCTACTTTATGGCTTCCGGGGTCAGATAACACCCAGCTCATGATCGGCAGCTCCGGTTGCATGGTGACTTGGGGGCCCGTTGTCAAGTGTTCAGTTTCCACTAAGGCCCAATAGCAGGCTAAATGCTGTCTGTCTCTGAAAGGGAGAATAGTTGTCTGCAGACGAAGGCAAAGCCTTACTCCAAAATCCCAATGGCCTCTGCTGGGTTCCCCTATGGGAGCCTGCCAGAGACTCCAGACAGCATCTTTATCTGCCACTGATACCTCAGGCACCATCGGGGCTGCTGGATCATATGGCCCAAGTGGCAGAGCAGCTTGTACAGCAGCCTTTTCCTGTTACAGGCCCCAGTCAAAGGTTGCTGCGTTCCAAGTCACTTGATATATGGGTCACAGTAACACCCAGATGAGGAACGTGTTGTCTCCAGAATCCAAACAGGCCCACCAAGCACTGTGTTTCTTTCTTGGTGGAGGGAAGGGCCAAGTGCAACAACTTATTCTTCACCATAGAAGGAATGTCTCTGCATGCTCCACACCACTGAACTCCTAGAAATTTCACTGAGGTAGAAGGCCCTTGAATTTTGGTTGGATTTATTTCCCATCCTCTGCATGCGCAGACTGTCTGCTACCTCTTGCTCTCTGGATCCAATCAGCATAACATCATCAATATAGTGGACAAGTGTGACATTTTGTGGAAGAGTCAGGAAATCAAGATCCCTTTGAACCAAGTTATGGCACAGTGCTGGAGAGTTAATATACCCTTGAGGCAGGACAGTAAAGGTGTACTGTTGGCCTTGCCAGCTGAAAGCAAATTGCTTCTGGTGGTCCTTATGAACTGGTATCCAGAAGAAAGCATTTGCCAAATCAATAGCTGCATACCAGGTACCAAGAGACATATTAATCCGTTCGAGTAAGGAAACCACATCTGGTACAGCAGCTGCAATTGGAGTCACTACTTGATTAAGTTTTCCATAGTCAACTGTCATTCTCCATGACCCATCTGTCTTCTGCACAGGAGCTTCCATATTAAACCTAGAATCTCCAGTCAGGGGGCCCATGTCAATAAACTCAGCCTGATCCAATTTTATGTTCCTTCCACCATTATCCCATACCCTTAAAATCCATTCCCAGGCATAGTCATTTGATTTCTGTTTGAAAGAATTAGCAAATTCACTAAGTTCGTTAGTGGTGTAGTGTACCTCCTCATGGACCATACTTTCTATCTCTCCTCTAGGGGCCATGATATCAATTTCTGTCCTGGTTTGTTTCTTCATTGCTGTGACAAAATACTCTGACCAATACCTACTCGGGGGGGGAAAGGGTTTACTCATCTTACATCTCCCAGGTTGCAGTTCATCAGGGAGCCCAAGGTAGGAACTCAGGGCAGGAACCTGGAGGCAGGAGCTGGAGCACAGACCATGGAGGAACACTGCTTACTGACTTGCTTACTAACTCACAAGAGGTGAGTTAGGAGATTCAAATGGGTCTATCTCCATAATTGTTTCAAATAGCATACACCACAGATTTTCAGTACTCTCCATGCTATCTGAAGATTCTGAGTTGGAGAGCCTGCTCCAAATACCAACAAGCCCATTGAAGAAATTCATCCTTTCAATTCTGTTTCTCTAGAACCACTCCTGGTACCACAATCTGTATTAGTCAGGGTTCTCCAAAGAAACAGAAC
>NW_008343973.1:451259-486925 GCF_000622305.1 Nannospalax galili
TAAGCAGCTAGAAGCCTGGTGTTCTCCTCTGCCTTGGTCTTTTATACAGGCTGCTATCAGAAGGTAAAGCCCACATTTAGGGTATGTCTTCCGGCTTTAGATGATTCAATCAAGAAGATCTCTTTCATTTCAGTTAATCCCAGATCCAATCAAGTTGACACCCAGGATTAGCCATCACACTGGTGTTCTCTAAATACATATTATAAATAATAATACCTTTCTGGAACTGAAGTATGAAACATGAACTAGCATTTTATAGCATTTCTTTATAAGTTTTTATTTTTATTTTATATGTATGAGTGTTATGTCTGCATGTGTGATAGTGCACCTGTGTCATACAGTGCCCACGAAGGACAGAGAGGGTGTCAGACCCCCTGGAACTGGAGTTATGGACGGTTGTTAGTATGTGTTGTGTTAGTCATGTAGGTGCTTGGATTCGATCCCATGTCTTCTGCAAGAAGAGCCAATACTCTTAACCACTGAGCCATCTTTCCAGCCCCAGCATTTCTTCCTAAACATTCAGAGCAAATTCAGCTCTTGCTAACTAAAAAGTCACATAAAATATTTGATAACATTACATTCATTTCAGAAAAGGAATGCTTAAATTATTTAATCTTTTTTTTTAAATCTTATTATCTGTTTAATTTTCAATGTGGTAGCAAAGATAATATGGAAAAATTCATCCTTGGCCTTTTCTCTGTATTTTCTTCTTTGATAATGATCAAATTCCAGTCAGCATGGCAAAGGGTAGTATAGAAATGAAATCCTTGAAGGACAGTAAGGATTAAGACTTTTGAAGTAAGAGCCCCCTACTGTGGGACCTCCTTTGCCCAAAATCATCTAACCCATGAAAGTTTCCACACACCTGGAGAATCCCAAGGGTCTTCTGTTGGTCATCATACATTAGATTTGAACTATCTCCACATGAAAAGCCAGAACTTAATGCTTTACAGCAGTCAACAAGAAAAATAAACTGGATCCCAAGGCCAATACTTCTGAAACTGTGTTTTATGTATATGCCCTCTCCAAATGTCTGCGATGAAATTTTATACTGCTTTTCTTAAGCTTTCTAGTGAGGGTATTTGAGAGGCACAGGGGCCCCTGCCTTGGCACATTTTGCATTTGCTTGTGCTAAAACCTCCATTTCATGATCAATTTTGAGGACAGTAATCATCAGATATGAAAACAGTGGCATTGTTGCTGTTTAAGGTACACACTAGATTTTATTCTTTAAGGGTAAAGATATTACTTTGTACAGATGAAGGAGCTACTGGCATTATCTGCTGAGGCCTGATGCTGGGGCCTCTGAGGATATGAAAACCTGCAGGTGCTCAAGTCCCTTGTATAAAATGGTGGAGTATTTTCACAGAACCTTGGCACATCTTCTTGCATGCCTTCTCATCTTGAGATGACTTAGACTTCCTAATGCGACACAAATACTCCTTCAGTAGTACAGGTATTGTAGAGGAGAAAATGATAGGATAAATGAGTCTGTGCATGCTTAGCAGGGATGCAAATTTTTGGACATTTTCCATAGCAGGTGGGTTGAAGATGTTGATGCTGAGAAACTACAGGCATGGAGATGTTGCGGGTAGGCTGTACCGTGTCCTTATCATGATGACAAAGAAAGCTCATGACTCACACTGGTCACCTGGGATTTTGCTTTTGTTTTCTTTAATTCTTTAGTATAATGTTTTTATTCTTTGATAATTTCAGACAGGTACACAATGAAATGTGATCGTATCACTCTCATTACCCACCCCCACCCCAACTCCCCTCTATCCCTCCCAACAGGCTCTTTCCTCGAGAATTTTTTTTTTTTTTTTTTTTTTTTTTTTTTTTTTTTTTTTTTTGGTGTTCTTGAGGCAGGATCTCCTTGTAGCCACAGCTGGCCCGGAACTTTCAATGTAGATCAAGCTGGCCTCAATCTCACAGGGGTGTTCCTGCTTCTGCCTCCAAAGTGCTGGTATTAAATGCATACGCCACCACACCCAGCTCTCCCAAAGTCTTTCAAAGTCTTTTTATGATAACCCTCAAAGCTCGTTTAGTGCTGCCCATGTGTGTATGGGTGTGGGACCATCCATTGGAGCATGAGTGACCTATCTGTGGCTACACCCTCAAAGAAGAATGATTCTCCCTTCCCTAGTGGCTGTCAACTGCTAATAGCTCCTCAGTAAGGAGAGGAGTCTGGAGAGCACTGCCCTCATCGTTGCTGGAACTTTGATTGGCTTGATCTTGTGTGGGTCTGGTGCAGGCAGTTTCCACGCTATGAGTTCATGATTGTTGCAGCCATGTCATGTCTAGGAGATAGCATTTCATAGCACTCCTCACCGTCCCCCAGCTCTTTGTACATCCTTTCTGTAGCTTGCCGTCCTTTTAGAATCAGCTCCTTTTCTGACCCCTTCTTAAAAAATAGGAGTATGGTGAGTTCCAGGCCAGCTGGGGCTACAGGGAGACCCTGTCTCAAAAAGACCAAAAAAAAAAAAAACAAAAAAACAAAAAAAAAAACGAAAAACACAAAGAGTATCACTGGGCTCTTGCACACTCACATTGCTCCTTTGTCTCTGGCAGATCACAATTTCCTTCAGAATTCTTTGTATCATCCACTCCACATTGAGCTGACTCCCTCACTCGGGTCAGCTGCTGTATGGAAGAAACAACTGTCTGGCCAGTTTTGTTAGTTGCTAAGTGAGATAGGCACTTTTATGGCAAATGCCCATATCAATGCAGCTTTGAGTGTCCTTTATTTTCAACTGAAACTTTATGATGCAGGCCAAGCAGCTCCAGAAGCATTCCTGCCCACCATTTTAAGTTTTTACATATGCTCTGAGGACTTGAGCTAACCATGCCCCAAATGTGTCTATTGGCCTTCTTAAACTAGGACCTTAAACTGGGCATGATAAGCAATGTCTCCCTCTTGTAAAGTGCCTATCTCTATAAATACCTTCAGGGTCTCAACGAAAATCCCCATGCTTGCTTTGTTCCAGGAGGGCATTTCTCTTGGAAGTCACCCCATTGCTCTCCTTATGGTTTTACCCTCCTCCACCCTCCCTTGTCTTGAATGCGCTTGTTTCTGTTTTGCATTCTCCAAGATGCATTTGGTTTGTGTTTTCTCTACTTCCTGCAACTTGTCAAATAAAATTTTCTTTTACTAATTCTAGGAACAGTAAGTTTTTGTCTAGTTCTACCTCTGTGGTCAGGGAATGGGTATTTCTGGATGTGGTGCTGTTAACGTATCTTGTTGAATGGATTATCTCATTTTCAAGCTACTTAGCCTATGTGGGTCCTCTTCATGGGTTAAGAACCTGTAAGACCTTTGGATATTCCTGAGGCTTCATGGACTCCATCAGTCTCCCACTGCAACATGTGGCAGGGCCTGTTCTCAAGATGCCCTGAGACAGAACGACAGGCACAGCAGTGGTAACTGAACTGAACTTCCACTTGTGTGACAAAACACTTTGAATCAAATATTCAACCTTTCTCTCCTTCTTATCTCATTGACTCCTGTTGAGTCAACCACAGCTGGTAAAGAAACAGGCTCTAGCTATATGGTTAACTCTACTTGCCAAACTGGTATTTTATATATGTATATTGATATGGGAAGGTTTTTTTCCTGTTTCGATTTTAAAAGTCTTGCCAAACTTCAACTATTAAAATGAAAACATTTAATCAACCACTCCTGGAGCAAATGATCTGTCACAGTTCCAGAAACTCCACTTCTTGTGAGAGTAGTTTGATGCCATCTTTGTCTGTACTGAGTCATGATAGCTGAAGTTCATGAGAGGTAGGAATTTTAGAATACTAAAAAAATTCAATTCTATTAATTTCAAATACCTTAAATACCCCAATAGAGGAATAATATTTGATTCCTTAATTTTATGTGTAAATAGATCCTTCTAAAGGGTTCAAAGATAATGCTTTGGAAGATTAAATAGTGCCTTCTGAACCAGTCCCAAAGCAGACAATGACAACCATTGTCTCACCAAATGATGTCCAGAGATTATGAGTAGTTATGCATGAAGCCACCCAATTTTTTAACATTTTATTTATTATTTTTATTTTATGTGTATGAGTGTTATGCCTGCATGTAGGTAAGTACACCCATGTTGTGCAATGCCCGCACAGGACAGAAGAGACTGTTGGATCCCTTGGAACTGGAGTTACAGACTGCTGTTCGCTACCTAGTGGGTGCTGGGATTTGAACCCAGGTCTTCTGCAAGAACAGTGTTCTTAACCACTGAGCCATCTCTCCAGACCTCAAAGCCAGCCAATTTTAAGTTTTCATTAGTATATAGTTTGGGGCGTGTGACAGATAAAGCAATATGCACTATGTGAGCTACCATCATTACCACTTCGACTGTTGGACATCTGTAAGTCCTTATGCTTAGCTAGAAAGTTATTTTGAATGGCAGTTACCACTGTGCACACTGTGTGTTACTCATTCTGAAGAGGTGGCCCAGTGGCTTGAGTGGTCACCCAAGAACACACCCTTGTCAGTGGTGTCTGACTGGAAATGCCTGAGTTGGACTCTGAAGCTGAGGCCAGTGCTTTAGGCACACACAGCAGACTGGCTTTAGACATACAGGTCCGAGAGGACCCCAGAGTCAGCAATAGAACATAGGCTACATTAGGTTTATTCTGGGTATTTCATGAAGTTTTGATTTGAATGTGCAAACTTGAGACAGATTTAGTTAGGTAAACTGTCACAGCAAATAATAAATGGATTCATTCCAACTCTTCAAAATGGAGTATAGCAGTACCTTCCTCATCTGCAAGTCTCACTGTAGTTTCAGTTATTCCTGGCCACCAAGATCTAAACACATTAAATGGAAAATTCTAGAAATAAGTTGTAAATGCACACCATTCTGAGTGATGAGTGCTTACACCTCTCTCCGTCCCATGTCTCCATGGTATCTCTGTATGTTGCCCATATGGGAGGGACTTAGCAGCATCTCGATTATTACCTGGACTGCCTTGGTTTTGCAGTGCTTGTCTCCTGCTAGTCCCTGTTGCAGCCATTCTGTGATTCAAATCTACCAAAGGGAAGCTGTTAAGTGCTTCCTTTAAGTGGACAGGGAGTGTTCTCATCTTCAGAGTACAAAAGTCATATGCTGAGGTTGCTATGACCTATGGTAACAAATTTGTCCCTGAAATTGTGATGAAGGAAAAATTCATGCTAGATTTGCTGTTGCCCCTCAAACTGGAGGAGTTATGGCCACATGCATGGAAAGTCCTCAATTAAGATGGAACAAAATTAACTTGATGTATCTTTAGAAAAATTGGAATGTGATCTGGGGTTTCAGGCATCCTCGGTCAGGTCTTAGAATGAAAATATAAGTTTAGTGTGCCTGTGGGGGGCACACTCACTAGTGAGTCTTTGACAATCCTGAAGGCTAGCTCCTGCCCATTTTCTGAACTGCAGCCTTTCACTGGTGTTTTAATGTGTATTGAGAAAGGATTTTTATTTACCAAGACATAGTATAGTCAAATCAGCTGCCGAGATACACTTATTCCTTCAACCAGATCGTTACAGTTCACTTTTATGCTGTGTAAGCTAATGAATTAATGAACATAATTTCCTTAATGTCTGTATCCTCTCCCTTCAAGGAACAGCACAGACTGTTTTAAAGTATCTCTTCTCAAAATAAGAATTGGTATCATTTCTGGTGCTAGAGAGATGGCTCAGCAGTTAAGAATACTGCTCTTCAGAACCCAAATTCAGTTCCCTGCATCCATATCAGGCAGCTCACAACCACCTGTAACACCATCTCCAGGGGATCTTCTGGCCTCAGTTGTTCCTGCACTCGTGTACATACCCACAAGCAGACACACACATATATACACATAAATAAAAATGAATCTATTAAAAAAGATAATGAGTATCACTTCTTACCATATATCAAACCAGAAAACAGAGGTTTTGTTTTGATAATTGTTTTCATGGAGTGCTAACTATACAATGTTAAGTTTAGACAGTCTGGGAAAAAGGAGAAATCTAAAGTAGAAAGTATTTCAAAATGCATTTGTAACTAGGTGTGGTGGTGCGTGCCTTTAATCCCAGCACTCAGGAGGCAGAGGCAGGCAGATCTCTGTGAGATTGAGGCCAGTATGGTCTACATCAGGAGTATGGGCCAGCTGGAGCTATAGGAAAGACCCTGTCTCAGGAAAAAAGGCATTTGTGCATTTATATAGTTAGAAATGAATTTTACTAAGATGAAATTTTACCTATAAACTACTCTACTGGATAGCAGTATGAATTTCAAGTTGTGTATATGATATTCATATAATGGGTTTAAAAGCTAGATTTATTTTCACTATTAATCTGTAGTTCATGGTGTAATTGAGATTAAATTCTTCAAACACTTCAGGACCCTGAATTATGTATCAGGATATAATGACTTCCAAAAGCACAATTTATTAGAATAAACTATATTTAGTTATACTTTTAAAAAGGTTTATTAAAAAAAACAACATGTAGCCAGGCATGGCAGTGCACACCTTTGATCCAACACTCTGGAGGCAGAGGCAGGCAGAGAGCTCTATGAGATCAAGACCAGCCTGGTTTGAAGTTTCAGGCCAGCTGTGGCTACAGGGAGATCCTATCTCAAAACAAAACAAAACAAAACAAAACATGTAAATAGGCAAGTTCTTCAGGGGTGAAAAATTGGATAGGCTGAGTGAATAAAAGTTTTTTCCATCACCTTTATCATCACCTGGGTAGATCTAGCTCACATATTTTGTCGACTTCATAAAGACTATGGTGGCTAGCTCTTAGGGAAAGGGTTAGGAAGGGTCACTGACAATTCTTACTGCACATTCCAAATACACAGCTGTTCTCTGAAGGCAGCTGTCCAGATGCTTGCAGTTTACCCAGTCTGAGCTGATACTTAACTGCCAATAGGCTTCTATAGATTTCAGAGATACCTCTAGGGAAAGAAGCCAAGCGCTTTCCAAAAACACCCTCTGTTCTGGATGGAGTTCCCATTATCTCCCTAAATGTTCTCTGCAGATTAATACAGATGAGGGAAGAATGGGATAGGCGCTCACCATCAGCCTTCTTGACCTCTGTCTAGACCAAACATTAGGATGATACTACAGGCCCTCCTGGAATTGTTGAGTGACCCCTCTGCTTTTCTTCCTGGTTGCCCCACATCCCTGCAACCACCTGTTCCTCCTGGCTCATGTGGATTATTGTGCCAAAGTCCATACATCTTTTTTCTCCAAATCTAAGTAGTCACCACTACAGCTAGAGGGTCTTCCTAAAAATATAAGTGCCAAGAGCACTTGCCAGTGATGCCCCTTTGGCTGTAAAGTCTAACTCTCTGAGCATGACAGGTGAGCTCCCTCCTGAAACCACCCAGTGATCTCAACTCTGAGTGTGCAAATACCTGGGTTGTGTGCCTGAACCTTGTAGCTTAGACATGCAGCCAGGCAGGACTATAGGTGGGATCATACACACTTCACTGCCCAGGCCACTCAGCCCAGATCTGGAGCCCTGTAGCATCTCCCCACAGCCAACACACACTGTTCCTTGTTTTTCATTCACCCCTCTGGATATGAGCACAAAGGTGTACCATCTACTCTGTGGGAAAACCATGCTTTCTGGAAGCTTGAGTTCCATGATAGCCCTGCTCTACAGCACTTACCTTTTGTCTGGCATGTTGGAAAGGTGGGTGCTTCCTTCCTAGACATTCCCTCTCTCTAAGGTAAATTGTCATACAATGCAAAGTTAAACCATATGAAGATATTTTTCACTTACAAAGGAATAAATCCATGTGACCCAACCTGATACTTTGGAAAGGATTATGGAAGTTGCAAAATAGAATTTAAAGAACACACAACACAAGTGCTAATGGAACAGATTTAATTTCCCTGAGATTACATTCCATAAACAATATAAATACTATTCATTAGACCAGTGGTTCTCAGAGTTTGCTGTGTAAACAAATCAGCTAGACAGCTTGTTAAAGTGGTTCCTAGCAGGTAGATACTGGGGCTGAAGTGTCTGTATATTTCAGAAAATTCCAGGCCACGATGGTCCCTGAACTACACTTTTAAAAAGACATTAGATGTAAGATGAAGTCTGAGAAAATATTTACCAAAACACAAAACAAAAACAATCATCACCCGAGCAAACGGCTAGAGCACTCACACAGGAGAACAAGCGTGTCTCTGGGTGCTGACCAGTTTCGGTTTTCAGTATTTCCATGTGTCTTATTCATTTTAAAGCCTCATTAAATTAATAGGATCAATTTTGAAGATAAAATGCTATGATCTTAAAAATACAAACATGGCTATTTGTAAGAATTTGTAAGAAAATCCAATTACTTTGAGAGTAGAGAACAAAAATCTTTGGAGAAACACTTTTGAAATTTTACTTCATTGCATAAACTTTTCATTATTTATTGTCCCCGTGACCCTGCTCTCCATGACATTTAGTGTTGCTTATGGGCAAGGCCATTACCTTGTTCTGGTCCCTTAGTAGCTCTTATCCCTTGGGTAAAAGTAATAAAAAGTTAATTATTTTTCTCACAGCCAGAGAGGAAATAGATGACATTCACGCTAAAGTGTACTTTGTACTTTAGTCATAAATACTTGTTTACCCCATATACAATTTCTAAAACTACTGAAATACCTTTTCTGATTTACAAATAATAAGCATTAGCATTATGACAAATCAGTGCATTAAAGTATCATTTGCAATTATATGTATGTTGGGTTGAAAATGGGCATAATATTCTAGCAGACTGATGAAGAGGATTAAAAGGAATGTGAATTTTGGCAGTTTCTGAGTAGAGGGATTCCCAAGGAATGCTTACAAGCAAGCACTATAAGCCCAAGGGTCCATCAGCAGGCCTGGCCCTTGCCTCCCTGTGGGAATGTGCATCCCTGCTGTGGGCCTGTACTTGTCCCTCGGGTGCTGATGGAATGAAGGTTTAAAGTTTAGGAAAGGGTGCACCAAAACATTCCAATTGGCTGACTTGGCTCTTCCCAGTCGCCAAAACAAAATGAAATAAAGCAAACAGTTTTTCATAA
Source organism: Nannospalax galili (assembly GCF_000622305.1). NCBI lineage: Eukaryota > Metazoa > Chordata > Mammalia > Rodentia > Spalacidae > Nannospalax > Nannospalax galili. Next base: position 460,296 of record NW_008343973.1, read on the forward strand.
ATCCTACTAGGGCAAGCCCCTCCCTGCTAGGGCATGCTGGGACCCTTTCTCTGTATGTTCATCTTGAAAGCATTCCTGTGCTTTAACTTCACCTTCAGCATGTTAGTGCCAGAATGATGCAACTCAGGAAAAGTCAGCTTCTGAGGTCATAGATCTTCCTACCCAAGTCCAGAAGAATGCAGCCCCAAAGAGGACAGAGGGCAGCCCTGAAAGCCGGCTCTTCACTCTAGTAGAGAGTGATTTCTGAGTGGTGGGGAAAGGGGGGTTGGTACTTCAGAGTTACATGCAGAAATCTGACAGTCATACTGAATTAGCTAATATTATAAAAAGTCTATGGTTTTTACTTTAACCAAAACTAGTATATCTGGCAGTGAGCCTCACACATCCAAGAGAAATGGCTACTGGTGCTTAAAATCCCTGGTAAACTGTTCTAGATAGAGGATCAGCATGTGATTGCTGCAACACCCTATTTTTCAACAGGGTATTTCTTGTGGTTTCTTCCCTTCTACATACCATGCTTGGTTATCCCACCCCCATTTCCATGTCTTGTAGCCTGCAGCTTTTGTCCCCTTGGGAAATGTTAACTTTATTGGTCCTGGTGGGAAGAGAAAACGCTGAGGCAAGCTTTGGACAGGGCCATCTGGCAGAGAGCTCTCTTCCAATCTTAACTTTTCTACGTGCAGCTGACTTCTGATCATCTTGCTGGCACTGCTGTGCAGCTGAGGACTGGGCACAACCAGTTGGAGATAATTTCACTTAGACGGGCACCCTTTCTGAAATGCTCTTCTGACCGTGGCCTTTGTTCAGATTTGATTTGCCCACCTGCTTCTCGACAGGGTTCCAGACCATGCTACTCACTTTTCCGTTTCTCACTCCCATCCCCAGCAGAGTGTGGTTTGTTCAGCGACATGATGAAAATTGCCACCAGGGCTAACACAGTGCCCAGGCTTGGGGGACCACAAGGGCTGACCTCCTGGGCCACTCCAGAGAGGAGAGGGGCGATGATGCGGCCCATTGCAGTCACAGACTGCCCCATACCAATGACAGTCCCGCTGGCCTGGGCCCCGCCCACGCTCAGCTGGAGGTCCGTGATACAGGTTCTGCCGATGTTGGTGGAGAAGGACAGAAGCGTGGAGGAGAAGACCACCATGGTCATGGTGCCTGCCGTGGAGTAGAGCAGGAGCAGCATGCAGGTGAGCACGCTGGAGTGCAGCAGGACCATGTGAGAGCTGTGCTTGTACAGCCGGAGGATGGGCCCCACTGCGAAGCCAGCCAGGGCACCCAGGGCGCTGCTGTAGCTAATGAGGTATCCTGTTGTCTTGGGCCGCACCCCAAAGCGCTCCTCCAGAGCCAAGACGAAGTTACTGTAGTACAGCATCACGGCCACCGCCATCAGCAAGCGCACGAGAAATATGTCCCACATTGCTGAAAATATCAGGCTCTTCATGTCCCCCAAGGCCGACACGACTTCCACCCAAGGCTTCTGAGGAGCTCTCTCTGGCTTCCCCACAGCAGGGGGGGTGGTTGCTTCGTGTGGTGCACAGTCTGACTTTCCCAATACTGAAGCATGCTTCTGACTCATGCTCCTGCCATTCTCTGTGCCGTCCTTGTCCTTGAGTTTTGTTTCTCTCCAAGGTAATAGCCAAACAAGACCTATTAAAATGGTAAAAAGCCTGTTAAGAAAGTTAACTGCTCTGAATTCCTACAGTGCATACCCTTAGGGGATAAGCCAGTATTTGTATTAGAGTACTAATCTGTATTTTTATACTAGATTTACTAGACTATATTTTTGGATCTGCGTTTTCCCACCATGCCCACAGTTCTACCATGATACCAGGATTCCAGCAATAGAGTCTTAAGCATTAAAAAACAAAACAAAACATGTGACTACATAAAAAATGTCACTTTCTCCTCAGCTCAAGAGCCTGTGCTGGTTTCTTACATGACATCTCTTCACAGGAAAGCTGCTATATGAATTTAAATTTATACTTAAATGCTTTACTTAACAGACTTTCTAATTCTCAGCTCATCTACCCATCCATTCATCTACCCATCCATGTCAACACAGAAGATTTACAGAGTGCTCTTCTGTAAAAGGAATACATTAATCAATACGAGATGAGGCCTCCTGAAAATCTTGTCCTCATAGAACTCAAACTTCAAAGGTGTTCAGACAAACAGGCAAGCAGATTGCAACATAAGGGCTATGCTGAGGGAGGTGCAGGCAGCTGACACAGCGGCGACTGGGCAACTGTAGAGACAGCCAGTAGAGACAGCTTGGAGGTAGTGGCTATCAGAAAACACTTCTTAGATTCTTCTCCATTTTGGGCCACCACATATTACACCTGAAAAGCCTCAGAAGGCACCATTCTCTGGGACCACGACTCCAGCCTAGTGCACCAGCTCTACTGTTTAGATAAATCACCCTCTCCCCGCTTGACTGCCTCGGTTGTAGAATGACCTCTTACCAAGTCATGCTCAGAAATATATTTAAAATTGAATTCACACTTTCCATTCTAGGACATTCTTCCAAACTCAACTTTAATGGTCTTCAATGTTCACCCTTGGACATTTCACGGAATCCTGACAAAAATGTAGAATTGTTGCTGATGGACTTAAAGGTAAAAGTAGAATTAAAATAATAAAACAAGAGGCTGGGGATGGCGCTCAGTGAAAAGAGTGCTTGCCTAGCGTGCACAAGGCCTGGGTTCCATCCCCAGTACTGCATAAACTGGGTGTCATGGTACACACCTGCAATCCCAGCACTTGGGAGGCTGGGACAGGAGGATCATGGTTGTTCTTGGCTACATGGAAAGTTCAAGGTAAACCTGGGCTACATGCAATTCTCTAATAATAATAATAATAACAGCAACAACAATAATATAATGATGAAAACAACTCACATCTATTGAGTGCTGACTATATGCCAGATGCTTGAGTTAACAAGACTATGAGTTTTGTTATCCCATGCTATAGATGAGAAAACAGATGCAACATTTAATAGCTCACATTAACGAACAGAAAGGCAGGCATTGAACTTGAATCTATTAAGACTCCAGAGTCTGATTTCTTAACTTGGAAACCAGAGGTTAAATGGAAAGACATGAAAAGATGTTCTCAGGCAACGTGGCAGATGCTGACACTGGAATGAGAAACGATGCACTGTGCTGGCTTCGCAGAGTGAGCAGAGCCCTCTGGGTGTCTGTCTGTATCCAACCTGATCATTCCCCCACTTTTCTACTATCCCTGCATTGGCCCAGCCTTGCCTACTCCCCTGATTTCTTTTTTTTAATTGTTTTTATTTTTTTATTTTATGTGTATGCATGTATTGCCTACATGTAGGTAAGTGCACCCATGTCATGCAATGCCTGTGGAGGAGAGAGAGGCTGTCGGATCCCATGGAACTGGAGTTACAGACAGTTGTTACATGTCATGTGGGTGCTGGGATTCGAACCCCGGTCTTCTGCAAGAACAGCCTGTGCTCTTAACCACTGAGCCATCTCTCCAGCCCGCCCCCCATTTCTTAAATGGGAAAAAAAATCTCTATTACTTTGAGACATTGTATTTGAGAACACCTGAACAGGTTCCTAATGGACCCACATCTACCCACAGACTTAAGGCAAAACATCAAAGAGCACTATCGCTGGAAATGCCAAGTTGTGAGCTGTACAACACTGTTTTCTAAAGAATACTGCTGCCATCTGCATCAGGTCCATTGTGTCTACTTGCATGGGTCCATCACTGTTAGGTCTGCTGACTGTTGGCATTCCATCACTGAAGGAGGGGATAAGGCAGGACATTGGACTCAACTGAGAGCCTAGCCATTGGTATCAATTCTGCCTACTGCACATAGCCTTGGGCTCTCCAGGTAGTGCGAGCATATATAGGCTGGAGGAGGTTAATTAAGAGGGGCTCCACCTGGGTAGCTATGGGGATGCCATCATTCAAGCTGGGTAATGCCTTCCTAGTCCTTAGGGCTGGTTGCCCACACTATTGCTAGTCACCTCTCCTTCATGCTCTGTAAGTAAGCCCAATAAACTCACTGGTTGAACTTTGGTGGAATTGTACTTTGGTTTGTTGCTGGGACCTTAGAAAGAGGGAATAAACACTATTTAGATTCCCCAGAAAAGGAAATAGTGCCCAACATCCCAACAAACAGGGATGTTCAAATCAAAACCACAGAAGGGTTATTAAAATAATAACAGGAAAATGACAGCGAGGATGCAGAGGAAAGGGAACCCTTGCATACAGTGGTGGGGATAAGAATTGGTACAGTCACTATGAAGAGTAGTGGAGAATTCTGCAAAGTAACTTTCATTCTTGAGCAATGAGTCTGCCTAATCTATAAAAACATAAGCAACTGATTATGACTAGTAATAATCAGATACATACAGATTAGAGATGCATGTGCCAACATCTCAGTGTTAGCAGCAAAAACAGTGAGTCGTTCTGTAAGAAACAGTATATTTTAAAATGTAACAGAGATCTTTTTTAATGGCTAAAACCTCATTCAATTTTATGTCTTATACGGTTTATACTGAGTTCAATATTGTACAACTGTATTAATTCAACTGTGAACCTAGAAACTATTTACAGTCACTTTTGAAAGAGATGTACCTTTGCTCTGGAAACTGTTAATGAGTATGTTAAAGCTGTAATGAAATGCTTCTTCTAAAAACAAAAAAAACCCTGTGTGTTGGAACCATTGCTAAAGAATATTTCACATATCTATATTGTGTTGAGTTACAAGGGTGTTTTACATTTCAAAGAATGCTGTAGTCACAAGCATTGAATATTTGTATTAAGTTCAACAACACATATTTTGAACATTTATATTCTACTGTCACTTATCTATGCTGGCTTCATCTGTGTTACCTAAACTTCTTGTTTGATTATTACTTAATATCAGATACATAGAGATTAAAGACACATGTACAAACAAACAAACAAACAAACAAAAAAACCATAATCAATTGCAAGAGGCTCACCCATCAATTGGTGAGCTTGAGAATACATGATCAACAGTCGACTTACCAGCATTGAGAAGGAAGACAGAGCAGCAGATGAGGGCTGTCAGATAGAATCCACCATCCAGTTCTGTGAGATATCCACCAACCATGGGGCCCAGGATGAAACCTACACCAGAGGCAGTATTGAACTGTCCCAGCACCTGTGGCCGTTCCTTCTCTGCGACCAAGTCAGAAAGCAGAGCCCTGGAGATGGAGAGGGTGTGTTTAAAAATACCTGCAAGGGCAGAAGAAACATGCTCTGTGACTGTCTCCACACTGGAGGAGGAGCTCCCTTCTGAGCCTGCTCTTCATCGCCATGCCTACTGACTTCTGTCCTCCATTTGCTTTGAACCCCTGACGCTTGCAGGTTTTAGCCCATCATAGATAACCAGAGCAGTTCACTTCATCTCTAGAACCAAGTGCCTGAGCCTTCAGCTTTCCCATCTCTTGCTATGACACCCAGCTTCTCCTGTCCTCTGTCATCTATCTGAAATTCCTGGTGGCTTCCCCAGTTTCCATGCTTTATCCACTTGCTCACTGGACAGACATGACTACTTGACTACCCTAGGCCCAGCCTTGATCCTGACCTGGGATAAAGCAATGAGCTATGGCCATTAAAGCAAAAACCAAAAGGGAACAGCTAACTCCACCCCCAGGGAACCTGACTCTTCTTGGGAGGTAAACAGCATGAATGAGAAGGTAAGATGGGCTATGGGCAGACGCAGGAGGGGATAAAGCATGAATGGAAATACATGGCATCTTCACTAGAGAATGCTGACTGATTCCTACTAGTAAGAGACTTGAGAATTTATTTGCCCAAGTACCCAAGGGCTTCAGCATGATTTATGCTCCTGCAGAAGTATTTGACATTCATGTGGGGTGTGCTTATGAACATACTGATGGATCCTGGATAGGGCTGCCAGCCACTTTGGTCAACACATTATAAGAAATCAGTCCTAGGTGCTGCTGGCAGGTCAGCGTGCTTTACTCCGAGCTGTGACCTGATACAGTGGCCTCTTGCTTGTCCAGCCCTGTGCTGCCATGCACGTCAACTCATGCCTCTTGAGTCTACTCCAAGCTCTGTCTCAAAAGCAGAGTGTGTTGTTCAGTTGCTGGATAGCTTTTTTTTTTTTTTTAGTGAATTTACAAATCCCTTTCAGGATTAGCCAGACCCTTTCCAGACTCATTTCCTGAAAGAAGGGGAAGGGTTTGGTGGGGCGGGGGGAGATTCTCAAGAAATCTTACAGGAGCTATGCGTATTCCTTTGGAAATTATATCCATGTTTGGTTTACCTTATAAGGGAAGAAGACTGTGGCAAGAATATACTGGGAAAAACCCAGGGGAAGAGTCCGGTTTCTTAGAGGTTGGGAACTGAAAACCAGGTGTCCAGGGTAAGCACATTACAAGTCGGATCATTTTCAGGACACGAGGATCTGACTCCACAACTGACTTTGCTAAAGAGAACCCTGGGCAAAGCTCCCTGGGGTTCGCTCTTGTTCCCGATCCACAAACACTGTGGAGGTTGTGTACGCAAGAAGGAATCTTCACGTATAGCTCTTCTTGTTTGCAAAGAGCATGATGTCTATAAAGAAGTACCACCAACTGAAACAGGCAATTTTATATTAAATGAAAACAGTTTAATATTCCCTGTAAATCTCTACACATTTTGTAATAAATCTACCTTCTCACTTGGCTTCCTCACTAATTTCTACAGCATTAGACATAGCACATAGCACCGAACGGTGGGGTGTAGTGTGGTATGGTAGAGACACACACTACCAATGAAACCAATAACATAAACAGATGCAAATGGCATAGCTATTAATTGCCATTTGTATGCAGTAGTGAGGTTAGTACTGCTGACCAGGTTTAAGAAAAGACCTTCTAAACCTAAAGCACTTTTTAAAGTCAATAACAAAACCACAGTATGAGTTTGGAAGTATGAATTCAGTATCTTTCATGGTCTACATAGGTGTCAAAGAAATGCTGTGAGATTTTCAAATGAGTTGATCATCACATGTATGTTAAATGGCAGAACATAAATGGCAGAGCTCTTTCCTCTGGGGTTAACTTAGAACAGATAGCTTAAGTGAGTGTGGGTTAGAGGTTCAGTGTGGCAGACTTGTGACCAGGGTAGCAAAATCTGTCCATGCTCTCCTAGGTAAGGAAAGAAAAATGGTGAAGTATAGGGATCTGGATGCTAAGAAAGGCGAGGAGAGTTTCCACAGCAGATGTCCACCCTCCAGCCACCAAAGGTGCCGTTTTCAAGAATGGATGAAATATTTGATGAAGAGGTCAGATGACTATACATTATCATATTGCTGTTCACAGTGCCACTGGTAAGCGTCCTAAGCACTCTCACTAGAAAGCCTTTTCTCAAAGCTTGTAGCTCCACTAAAGAACATGCCAGTGATGATGTATGGCATCTAAAGTCATTCTGACTCTTTTCCACAATTGTAGATATCATATTTGCTATCAAGTAACTTCAATTTTCCGTGAAGTACCATGCAAATGAGGGTATGAAGGATGAAATCCTGCATAAACTGTATGAATATGTAAATAAAACAGTTCTTTGGGGAGACAAAAAGAAATTGTCAAAATGTAAACAGGAGAGCAACTCCGGAGTCTCTTACATAGTGATGCAGCCCCCCTCTGCAGTCAGCAGTTGGATTTCCAGAGGGCTGGCAGATAGCAAAGTCTCAGATTAAATCAGAGTGCTGGCCAAGGACATGATACCTGTTCTTGTCTGAACGTAGAGGTGTTGTTGGTCAGTAGGCAGGAGACAGGTTAGGTGCTGTAGCATAGTAATTTACTCAATGAGCCTCTGAGGAGCTGTACCACACATAAAGATGGTAACTTTGATAAGTTACCAGAGGGTCTGCCAATGTTAAGTACTCAGTAAGCAGAAGATGCTGGTACAATGGTTATTGCTAGCATTACTGGTGTCATTACTTCCCTGCAGGAAAGCTCTAATCGAAGATGCAATATCAAGCAGGCTCAGGCTTGTGTATAGAGATACATATTCATTTTGAATGAAAACACATTCTCAGAAGGTAGGACTCACCCACAGGGATCCTAGCCAGTATAAACAGAAACACATTGGTAGACACTCCAAGAAGGAGATAGCCCAGGGCACTGAACAGAATGCACACCAGCAAGGAGGACCGTCTTCCAACCACATCACTCCAGCAGCCCTGAGAGGAACAAGAAGCAGAGATCTCCAATAACTACCAGCACCATGCAGTTCACTGATGCCAATTCAATATGACACCGTGGAAATACCAGGGCATCAGGATGTGGCTGCCACATACATTATCTTCTCTAACCTCCCCATGAGGTGAGGTGAGTGGGGCAAAAATAAGTATCTTTATCTCAGAAGCAATGCCTGATGATATAGTAGCTAAGAAATTAGCTGGAGATAAGATGGAACACAAGGTTAAACGTCGAAACCTGCCTTTGTCTTCATTCTCATTTTAGACAGCTACATTCCTCAGAAACTAGGGTGTTTAGAAAATACTGAGAAACAAAGTGAACAGAAACAACCCCTCCTGACCCCAAACCTGTACATTATATATTTTGAAGAAAACGGTCCTACATCATTATTAGTTACTTAACAATATGGTCTGGGCACCACTGCATGCCATTACAAACTGGCTACTATTTGCTACCATTATTTAATTACATTCCACATTCCATATGTGCCAGTGTTACTCTATAAATCTCCATTTGGGTTGACCTGTTTTTGTTTTTTTTCTCCATCTGAGAGAAACGGTACTTTAATGTCTGTAATGCTACGAGCATCTTCACAGCAGGCTCTTTGCAAACCTCCTTCAGAAGTCTTTAGAATACAGTGCCAGCACTAACACTGTAAAAAGGCAGGTGTATTTTGGAGCATTTGACATATACAGAAGAATTACTTTCTGAAAGACCTTTACTCACACATCAGTATAATGGGGGATAGGGTTTTCCCATTTTCAAACCAATACTGATTATTTTCAATGAAAAAACATCTACCAGTTTGTTCAGTGTGTCTTCTTTCATGCTGATTTTCTTCCTAATGAGACTCTGTGTGTGTGTGTGTGTGTGTGTGTGTGTGTTGTGTTTTCTCTGGAGAGAAGCAAGCAACACAGCACATCTGCCAGTGACAGTTCTTATATCAAGGAGGCCTCAGAGTCCCTCTGGGCAGTTTCCCTTCAGTGTCATCAGGAAGGCCAGGATACTTGTGAGACCACAGCATGCAGGATGAAGCTTGTCCTATGGGGAACAGTGTGCTTCGTGGTGGTCAGCTGAAGCTTGCAGAGCCTCTGCAGATGGAATGAGAACAGAACTCAGTGGAGGCAGATGCTGAGAGGTACAAGATGGAGAAGTGCACACCCAGAGGCCAGTGGAAGAAACAGGCTCAGCAATGCATGGTGATGTCCTGCAGTGGAGGGCAGGGTCCAGGCCAGCTTTCTAATTGCTCTCCATCCCTCACAGCCAACCTCAGCAGGAGCCTGCTTAGAGGCTGAAAGACTTCTGGTCTGTGCACACTGGAAGTCACTGGCTGAGGCTTCTAAGAAAGTTCTTTAGCAGTGGATATGGTTAAGTCTGCCGTCTGTTCTCCTCCCGCTCTTCTTCCTCTTTAGAACATGCGCATGGGCCAGGGCATCCATGTGAGAATGAAAGCGTAAGAACATCAGGCTGGCCTTCGGGTGGCAGCTCAGGCACGTGAGCAGCCACAGCAGCAAGCTTCATCTTTTCTCTTTACACTTGGAAAGAGCACCATTACTGGCACACACACAAACCAGCATGACCAATATTTGCAATACAGCAGAGCACCTTCATGATGAACTATTGTGTAGACTGAGGTTCAGAGTGAGGCTTTGTTTGAAGAGACTGTATGTGCCTCACGTTAAACTTGCTAAACACTGTCACAGCACCCCCATGACTTTGGCTCCTGAGGAGTGCCCTGTTCTCTCTCAGTCCTCACTGGGAGATGACTCACACGCTTCCTGCTGCCCTCAGGACCCAGTGAAGAGCCATACTGCCCACCCTCCTTACCCATGGAACCTCAGCCTGCCTCTCTTCCTTTGCAAAGTCAATCATACCTGTTCAAGATCTTTCCCAATTGTTATTGATGTGTTTACCTTCTAAAGAACTCCAAATTCCCAATTAAATAGAGACATAAACTGTTATTAAATTCCTCATATCTCTCTGTAAAACATTCTGAGGGTAAATCCTCCAAAATACACTCATCCTACAAATGTTATCAACCCCTTTCCACAATCTTCATTTCAATGAGTCCCAGAGATTCCTCATACATCCTACTGAGTATGGGGTCACTGGCCTCCTGTGCCCTGGGCAGTGGAATAATCTGGTCGTTATGTCCAGGTTCTGGGCTGGGCTGTCTGGTTGAGCTCTGAACACTTATCACTCCATATACCACGATTTCAGACAAGCAGGCTAGCCTCTCTAAGCCTCAATTTCTCCACCTGTAACATCTACCTCAGAGTTTATGTTCTCCCTCATCACTTCTGTATTTAGTATAACATGAGTGCTGTCTGAGGAATGTCAGGTAGAGTCCCTAGCATTGTCCAACCCCTGGATAACCTTTGTAAAGACCTACAGCTATGCTCTGAGGATGGCTTATGAGGGTTAAAGTGCTCTAAACACAGTCTGACATACACTGAGCACTTAATAAATGCTAGTCATTTTAATGAAAACACATACATTAAAAAATTGTGGGGACTGGAGAGATGGCTTAGCAATTAAAGAGCACTGGTTGCTCTTGCAGAGGCCTGGGTTCAATTCCCAGCACCCTAATGGCAGCTAACATCCATCTGTAACTACAGTTCCAGGGGAATCTGATGCCCTCTTCTGACCTCTGTAGGGAATGCACTACACATGTGCACTTACTGCAGACAATATATTCATACACATAAAATAAAAATAATAGACAAAATATTAGAAAAATTAAGCAAATCTGGCAAAATACCTTTTCTTTGTAAAGATCTATTCTTAAAATATTTTTAAAAGATGTGTAAAGTACGTACTAATAAAAGTAATAGTTAAAAGGGAAATTTGAATGAGGCATCTGTCTCTGAAAAACTTCTAAGGAAGGTTTTCATTACATTGCAGCCATAAGGTATATGAGATGTACTTTGTTAATAAAGACCCACAAGGAAGGGTCAATACAGAAATTCAGGTCCAGTCAGAGCTGGCAATGAAGGTTCACGTTCATAAATGCTGGTTCTGTGCCAGATACTCTGATAAGTACTATAGAGAAAAATCAATTGATTAACCACCGCTGATCTTCATCTCCAGGCCAGAGTCCATCAGGAAGGTGGAGAGCAATGTGTATGACTGGAACGCACTACTGCCTCTGCACTGAGGCTGAGGTACAGACACACATGGAGACTTGGGGGACGAGTTTTCAAATGAAAAGGTATCTGTAAGATTGCTCACTTCCTTTTATCAAAAGAGTATGAAACATGGGGCTGGAGAGATGGCTCAGCAGTTAAAAGAACCTCAGCAGAGGACCTGAGTTCAGTTCTCAGCACCCACATGATGGCTAACAACTGTAACTCCAGTTCCATGGGATCCAACACCTTCTTCTGACTTCCTCCAGCACTGCCCATCACAGCTGCACATGCAGGAAATACACTCATATACATAAAGGTATCCTTTTATTTCTTTATTTGGGGTCAGGAGAGAGCAGAGGATGCAACTCAGACAGGCTCCTGTACATGCTAAGCACTCACTCCAATGCTGAGCTACCTCTCAGCCCCTTGAGTTACTTTCTTATACCATCAAAGCAATGACTGATGACTCTTGGAAAAAAAAAAAGGTTCATTCTGACTACCAAGAGTAGATGACTTAGTCAACATACTTAAACTCCATGAGTCTTAATTTACAGCTATTTTAAAAAGGAGATACTAAAAGGATTATTACAAAGTTTAAATGAGAACAAAACTGAATGATAGGCAACTTCTTAACAACTTCAGGGAATGAGAAATCATGGAGTAACTGTTTACTTATTTAATAGTTTACTGTAGAATCTCATTCAATTCCTTTTAAATATATGTCCTGGGCTGGAGAGATGGCTCAGCAGTTAAGAGAGCATGCTCTTGCAGAGGACCCAGAATCTATACTGGGTGGCTCATAAGGCTTTTAACTCCAGCTCCAGGGGATCTGATGCCCTCTTTTGGCCTCCATGGGCACCTGTATATTCATGGCAGACACTCAGACAGACATAGACAGATACACATGAATAAAAATCAATCCTTAAAACATAGCTATCTTAACAAGGAAGTAACTCCAGAGAAACATGAGTTCACTAAATGTGAGATGCCAGCCAGGCCAGCTGCTTTAATCATCTCCTGGTATCAATCCTGAGACTAAACAGGTGACTATTCTATTGACTGCTTGATCATTAGACACTGAGGTCTCCAGACCATGGAGTGGCCATGGCAGGCTGCACAGCGGGGTGAAGGGATGACCAGCGAAAGACTCCGAACTTCAGACTACTGAGTGGCCAGAAGGAGAGAGTGAAAACATCACCTCTGGATCTTTCTACTCCATTTTCCCAATATTCAACGAATCAATCAAAATGGCTTCTGCCAGTCCTGGGCTTATAAACAATGAGCCATTAGATCAACATGTACATTTCTGAACAGAATCCTAGAAATGTAAATAGATTTGCTTCTTGTTCATTAAGTGAAACAAATGAATTGCACTAATTTCTGTTTATGTGCTTTTCTTGGTACAGTTAGGAGTGGATCACAGGAAGAGCAGGTTAAAACTGAACAGTTCTCTGGTGGTACTGGTGTTGCATTCCTCTCAGTCTTTGAAGCCCATGTCTTTCCATGGGCCAAACAAGGAAGAACAGAAGACAGGATTCTACCTGGTCTCTATCCCACAAAACTGTGCTTTCTAATCTGCAGACTTGCTTTTCGGTTAATCCTCAGGTCCTTATCACAGCCATGGTGGGTGATTCCAGCTGCTTCTGACTACGTCCTAGAGAAATGTTGCCTTATGGAAGAAAACTTACCACAAATGTGCTGGAAAAAAGCTGCAAAATGCCATAGGAAGAACCTGTCCAAAAAAACCCAAAATATCAGTAATTAATAAAATCAGCTAGATCTGGAATAAATGAGGTAACAATTACATAGAAATTAGGAAAAAAGTAGAATGGGAAAATATCATTTTCAGTAAGTTAAATTGCTGCACATTTTTTTCTCAAGTTTTTTTAAAGCCTTCAAAATAAAACTGAGAATAGCAAAAGAACGAGAAGGGTCAACCTTAGGGACTATGAAAAAGTATTTCCTATGTGAAAACTGTGTTGCTCCAGTCTATAAAAGTATACAGTGGGAATTCAGAGAGTAAAACTGGACTCCTATAAAAACTCCTCTGACTACGAAATTTTTTTATTTTAATTTTTATGTGTACGAGTGTTTTTTCTGTATGTATGTATGTGCACCATGTGTGTGCAGTGCTTACATATGCCAGAAGAGGGTGTCAGATCCCCTAGAACTGAAGTTATAGCTGGTTCTGAGCTGCTACATGGATGCTGAGGACTGAACCTGGGTCCTCTTCAGGAGCTGCCATGCTCTTAACATCTGAGCCATCTCATAAAATTTTAAGACTGATTTACACATCCCAACATTTTATAGGGGTGAGTGAAGGATCATTAATTCTATTCATGAATGGAAATGCCATAATGAAACACTGAACAAGTGATACATGCTAACAACAATAACAAAGGATGAGAAAAGAGCAAAATTTAAAGAAGAAACCTTTAATTATGTAACAAGCTTACAGAGTTTTACAGCATTCCTTCACCTCCATGTAACATATCCCCTTTGCTTTTTCCACAAGTCTTCATGCTACTGTGTGCCCAGCAGAATTCAATATACATTTCTTGAAGCACAGACTAGGATTTAACAACGGAAAGCGAAATGTGCCCCACAGTAATTTCTTGTCCATCTTGTGGAGGATCAAGGGCTGTCAGTGTTAAGGATTTCTTATTACTTAGCAAGGTTGGAAGCCCTGATCACTCCTGCTTCTTTCACAGATCAATGAATTCTGAGTGTAATTTCACATTGTACAGGCAAAGAAACCTCAAGTCTTCTAAGATGTGTTGGTGGTGTAGTGTGAAATCTTGCAACTAGTTTATCAAAGTGGTCACCCAAACCCTTTCCAATCAGGTGTGACTTCACAGATTATCCTCTGGTCTCTCTCATTAAGTGACAGGTTCCTGTGGCGGGGCAGCCAAATCTACCCTTTCATATGTATAGCCAGCAACTTGCTGAGGCTCAGTAAGTACTGGGATGTGTATGGTATGTGGGAATAGCTCAAATTTCAAAGCCTTCCTTAATACAAGTAGTCTCAGAAAGAATTTGAAAATACTCTGGAAATACATTTTATCTCACTTCTTATTTGGGTGATATTGGTTAAAGATTCAGTTATTTTCAGATAATGAATTCAGGGGATTTAAAAATTCAGTGTTCTACAAATAAGCAGTATGAACCACTCACCGACTACTCCAGCAACTATGGGACTTGCTCCAAGGGACTTAACATGAAGGTTCAACAAAGGGACAACCATGCTGACACCAAACAAATCCTATGAGAAAACAAAGCCTGGTTGACTCATGTTAGTAACTGAAGCCTGGCAATATTTAAAGTCGTGATCCTAAAATTATAAACACATTTCAAACCCAAAAACCCTATCTAAACTTCTGAGCAAATAAAAAAAAGCATAATTGTATTTCAGAGTAGGCCATACTAATCAGGTTAAAAGTTATAAAGGAATCCAGATAAGGCATGCAATAACAGCTGCCAGTCTGCCTGGGCTGGCCTGACCTGGGATCAGTTTTGATTTCAGTCTCTTTGTGACTGCCCTTTAACATCTGAGAAGATGTGCAATGTAAGTTCCTTACCTGAAATAAAAACATGGACAAACTGAAAACCCCCCAGTGTTCTGTGAATACTGAAGGGGCCAGGATAGGCCATGATTATTGGCAAAGCAGTATCTGCTTAAATAAAATTTCCTTCTGGAGTTACAGAAATGAGCTCACAGATCAGAACTAGGCTAGACCAGGCTAGCCTTGAATTTGCACTGCTCTTGTCTTGCCTACTAAGAGCTAGGACTACAGGCCTGATCTAGCATGCCAGACTTTAGAATCTGTTACAAGGTAATACCTGAGAAGAAAGCCTGGGGAAAGCAGTAGAAAGAGGAAAAGCAGATGGAGCGGGGCCAGTGTTCTGCAGGTAAGTCACAGGAACTACATGTGCTTGCAGGGTCAGAGAGTTCCCAACTTCAGCTGTCACTTATTAAATGTGTGCTCTTGGAACTGTATTTAATGTTACCAGGTCAGGCCCCAGTGTGGCCATCTGTAAAGAAGGGTCGAAGAACACGTGCCTGATAGGACTATGTGAGCATTAAGTGCCATGTGGGTTGAGTGAGGCTGACACACATAGAAGCCCAAGAATCATGGCCTCTCAAATCAGTTGCTAAGCAGATCCTTTGTCTGGTAATCTAATGGCAAGACCATTAATATTCCTGTTCAGTTTCACTGCCATTCTCAATTCTTTTGATTACCTCCTAAAATAATTTAGGGACAGGGGCTGGAGAGATGGCTCAGTGGTTAAAAGCACTGACTGCTCTTGCAGAGGACCCAGGTTCAATTCCCAGCATGTACATGGCAGCTAACAACTGTCCGTAACTCCAGTTCCAGGGGATCCGATGTCCTCTCCTGACCTCCACGGGCACTGCATGACACGGATGCACCTACCTACATGCAAACAATACATTCCTACACATAAAATAAAAATAATATTTAAAAAAATAATTTAGGAGAAGAAACACATACTGCACACATATGATTCTCTTTCTAGTCCAGCCTATCAATGTGGCTAAATTCAAAGAAATATTTTGCTCTGCCCTCCCTGATAGGTAGATGTGGGTTCACTAATTAGAGAAATATGCACTTTTACATATCTCGTGGTCCTTTTCCATGGTTACAGCCTCAGGTGGCCACACATCTAATATCAGGTGCTCCTGAATACATTTTACATTGACAGTTCGAGAGCTATGGTTTATTATTTCCATTTTAAGATTACTTAAAATGCACTTCAAGGGTCTGAGCCAATGTCTTTTGGGCTTTATGTCAGTTCTGTATCATCAACTGCCTAATGTTTAAAGCACTTAAAGATTCCAGCAAGAATTTTTTTTTTCCATAAAAGAAACCCCAATAATTATCAAATCACGGGAGGGAAATACTGACACCAGTATATTAAGCTATGGAAGGTAAATATGAAGATATGGGCTCATAAGGGATATCTGAAGACATATTTTAGCACTTTGTGAGTCTAAAACAAATACTACCTTTATCTTGAAGGCTGGCTGCTGGCTGTTTCCTCACAGGAAGTTCTATTCTAAAATATCTTCTTTACTATAACACACAATTCCTTCTGAATCCATACTTTCTACAAACCCACTGTTTTTTAGGACACATCACACTTGGCAGTTGGCCATGTGTTTTTAGCCATTTATAAGGAAGTCAGTCCCTCTGGTGGGGTCACTGAACCTTTGCCTATGCATCAGTGCCTCCCAGTGGAAAGAGATGCATCCACTCAACTTCCAGGCTCTCTTCAGGGAATGAACCAGTGTTCGTCAGCTGGTGTGTTATCTCAATAAGGATGAACTGTCACCTGCTGAAAGCTGGTGAGAGGGAACAGAAATTGAGCAGGTGTCTGTAGAAAAGTAGGGACTGAAATCATAGAGTGTGGTACCATCTTAGCACGCTAACCAAAATGGGCAAAATGAATAATTTTAGTATTTCCTGTGAAACAAATTAAAACCTCAAAGTACTGTGAAAGGTTAAAACTAGAATATTTAACAAGTGACTTCTCTAATTCTGTGCCTTTCCTCTTCCAATGGGAAACTATTTTCCCAAGTCTTTGTGGTCTTCCCATCTCTAAATACATCAAAACAAGAACTAAGTTGTGAATAAATTTCCTTAGATGTTACTTAGTAAACAGGCTAATTAGAACCTTCAAAGATTCACACAGCTGCATACACAAAACAACTTACATTTACCACTGAAAAAAATGCCTACTCTTTTCCAACTTTTTGGAAACCTTATGTATTTCCTTTAAACAATGCACTTAAAAACATTATTCCCTTGAATATATTATTAAATTTCTCCAAAATTTACATCAAATTTGTGAGACTAGATTTGCCATGTGCACAGCATATGGAAAGCATAAGCCAGGCTGTGAACATGCAACTCTGTGTTAGAAGGCTGAGCATAATGAAGGATGTGCAAACTGCCTTATTTTGTGGTAACACTCAAACTATTTGGAATTCTAACTCATGTTAGTTTCTGAGGCCCTCTGGATGAAGTCTGGACATTCCAGGTGAGGGCTCAGATATTTTTTTCTTTTTTTTAATCTGTCTTACACAAGTAGTCCAAGTGCCTTCCGAGGCAGAGCCTCAGTAGTATGAAACAAAAGCATCTCCTACTAGATGGTGGATGGTAGTCAACATCCTTTCCCAGAAAAACCCACACTCACCATCTTCGAATTCTGGGTAATGAGACTGCAAAATGGAAGCAGTGTGTGCTGTGCATTTCAAGACTCAACAGAGAAAAACAGTGAAGGAGAATAGGAGGAGGAGTGTTCGACTCTAAAGTCAAAGGCCTGGAACCTAAGGAGGGGCAGGGTGTAGCAAAAGTACACGGAAGGCAGGAGTATCTCTAAGATGGGCTCTCCAATGTCTTCCGGCTCTGTGAGAACAGACATTTGGTGAAATATACTTTCTGCATGACTCTAACATACAAATTTAACAAAGCCTCCACTAACTGTTGGGCTCTTTGGAAAGAGAAAAGAGGTGGCTTCTCACTGGTCTCCTACATGGTGTGGCAATCCTAACTCCTGATTCTAGTGACCACCAGTCTGGGAAGAAACAGTAGGCTTATTTCATCTGTGCAGAACATAACTCTGTTTTGCCAATGGCTGATCAGACACCATCTACAAAGTCTTCTCCCACAGACCCTTCAACTAACTGGGTCCTTGTGCCTTGACTAACTTCTAACTAGGGCTACTGAACCACAAGAGAAATGAGAGTGCATCAGGGCTTTGGCACTCATGGTGGTCCAGGAATATCAATTTAAGCTTACCAGCAAGGTGGTAAGTTATTTGGCAGCAGAAACTTCCTATTACAATACTGGAGATCCACAGCACTACCACATACATGCCTTCAGAAATTCCATGAATGTTAAATTAAGGGGTGGATGGATGGAGGAAGGACTTCCTGGCCACACACTTGATTTCTAAGCTTTTCATTCTAGGTGGGAAATGACTACTTCCGTACCAAGCCAGGACACACATGCACATAAATTATAATGAAGCAAAATCCCGTGCCAGTTTGTCAAAAGGTAGTTGTGTACCTCCATTTTCACACCAGTCCTCCAGAAACCTGATAAAAATGCTTCTCATTCTGTGCAGATGGGGTCATCAGCAGGGGCTCCGCAGAACCCTGCTCTGGGGAAAGGCCTGCTTACTACTGTACCAGCTGCCACCAGCAACCTCTGTTCTCCACCCTGCACCTGCCACTACAAATAACATCCAGGGTCATCTCCCGCCTCCAGCATAGCTAGGTCAGGAAACCACACCTGAGGTCAGTGGTCTAAGAGTTTATGGGGTGATAGGGCAAGAAGAGGCTTGAGAGCTGGAGGGGGCTGGTTCTGACTGCAGATCTCAGGTTCCCGGCCCTGGTTGTGCTTTATAAATCCCCAGAAGCTGGAGGAAAACGTGGTCCTTCCTGGATCCCAAGTCCTGGACCAAGTCTGGACTACGCCCCTGCCCCGGCGTCCAGACTCACCAAGAAGCCTACCAGGTAGAGACAGAGCAGGAAGCGGCGGCCGCAGACTGCACGGGAGCCCGCAGCAGTCGCTGTCCCGGGCTCCAGCCGAGGCTCCGGGGTCGCAGAGGCCAGCCCCTGCCCCCACCCCCGAGCCCCGCGACCCGCCAGCGCCATCCCAGCGCCGGCTACCGGCGCTGAAGCCGCAGCAACCAGCAGATCACGCCCCGTTCTGGCCACGCCCCTGCGGAGGCCCCGCCCAAGGCGGAAGCGACCGGCATGCGCCTGCGCAGATGGGAAGCTGCTTAGTGGATTGGGCGGTGCGTGTTCAATGTCTGCCGGTCCTACTGCAGGCATCCGAGTTCAAGAGCATTGACAAAACGTCTGCTTTGTGACGGTAGCAGTGATGCCCCCTTTACTCTGCCTTCAGCAGCCACAGACTGAGCACCCTACGTGGCTTAACAGACCTGGAATAAATTAATGTGGTATTCTAAGCTTTGCGTTGCATTTGAAACACAGTGGGTAATGGTGCTACTGCCTTCCAGATACGTGAGAATTGTACATAGGATTATTTAGTAGTTTGTTGCTCTACGAGGGGAACAAGACAGAGATGGGCTCTGTCTGAGCTGGACTTATGGTCTCCTGGAGTAACATTAAAGCAACACAGTGAGCATGAAGAGTTAATTATCATAAACGTACAACAAAGAAAAACACAAAGTGATAGGACAGGTGACACAAGGAACTACGGGTCTAGATGTGGAGACCCATGAGGTAGGAACTGTGCCGTGTAAGCTCAAAAGTGTTGCCACAAGGTGTGTGAGGCTGGAACATTCTGAACAAATAGATTCGGGTAGGCAGGGGTGCAGATCACTGAGGACCTAAAAGGCTATAGCAAAACTTTGAAGCTTTATTCTGAGAGCAATGAACCGAAATAAGTGGGAATTTGGCGTAAAATAGAGCATGTGAATTGCTGCATACTGCACCGAACACCTGGTGGCGGTCACTTAACTATTAACCACTGTTAGTAGCACCTCGTTTATTCAGGGGATGTATCTGTAGTAAGATGTTTTGGCCTGCAGGGATCCTGGCCTGTGGCTGACTGACTATGGGAACAGTGTGTGGATAAAATTTTAGAGCAGCAAAAAGCCCAGTAAGTTTAACTGGTTAGGACTATAAAATCCCTAGTCTATCTGTTGGAAGACCCACTTTCCAGTTTCATTAGTCAATCACCTGGTGATACAACCAGCCCTAGGAAGGCAGGTTCACCTTAAGTTACGCTAAATAGTTGGGTGAAACACTTGGTGCATTAATGAGATAGTGAACTTTTCCTTCCTGGAATTCTGCATTGTAGTGCGAAACTCTGAAGAACTTCCAGACCAGCCACAGCCATGTAGCCTGTAGGTCAACTGTAAGCTCCCTTTTCTTTTTCATGCCTTTCATATTCTTACTCAACATGCTTTGTTTTGGCTTTGGGCTGCCAGTAGCATCTTGCATTTCTTTACTTTTTCTCTAAAGCTTCCTTCTCCCAGCCATGTGGCTGCCAGTCAGCCACAGTGTCTAATCTCCCACAAACCTGCACGCTTCATGGCTTTCTTTCCTTCTTCCCACCATTCACCTCTTCAAGGCAGCTGCCAAGATTACCAGCTCTCCTGCCCTGAGGATTTTTCCTTAAAATTCTAATAAAATTGGAAAAGCTTCTGTTTAGGTACATCCTTAAATTCTATTATGAATGAGACTAAGAACCTTCTGTTATAGGTCAGAATTCACAAAAAAAACACCAGCACCACTTTAAGAAATAACAAAAGTAGCAAGGTAAATGTTTATTATTTCAACTGGCTGGGCTGTCTATCTCAGGAGTAGATGCAGCCCTGATCATTGTCGGGTCAGAGTTTTTATAGGATTACAGAAATATTATTCAAACAGGACACTTGTGAACCAATCAGGTTTGCACAACATAGCAGAACTTTGAATCTATTAATCAACAACCAGTCATTATACAGACAAGTGATACAGTCATATAACTTGGCAATCAACTTTGTAATTTTAAAATAGTCAACTTCCTAGCCGTAACAAGAAAGCTGAAATCAGCAGTTACCGGGTGGTCATACAATAACAGGGTAGTCTTATACTTTGTGTTGAGGTGACCTAAAATAGCAAGTGAGTTACAGAAGCAAAAGCAAGCAGTTAGCCAGATGTAGAATGTCTGAGATTAGCACACGCCACTGGTTTGTGATTGAGCTATTTCTTAGAACCCAAGGCTGTTTTCTCTTTTTAAATATTTCCCATAAACGAAAAGAGGTTACTGTTAAAATAGCTATTCTGAGGAAGATGGAGTAACTTAGGTTAAGATGCTAATATAGTTCACCTTCTAGGGGACCCTCTTTCTCCTCATTTTCCAAAAACACAGTGCCTACTGGCGTTGCCTAAATGTTGTGACAGAAGAGACTAGAAGTGAATCACACCTGCACTCAATTACTCAATTAATTCAATCCACAGAGCCTGCTGATGGAGTTCAGGCAGGATCTTGTAGCATCTGCAAGATTACAGACCCTAAACCTTTCTCCATGTTTGCTTTAAGAAATCACAGCCATTTAGTAGTGTGACTGTGCTAGTTAGCTTTCCATTATTACAGCAAAATGCCCAAGATAATTGTAAAGGGAAAGCTTTAATTTGGCTTACAGTTAAAAGGGTCTAGTTTTATAGGCAGGGATTTGGGTTTTGGAGGGTATTGGCTGAAGTTTCATGGCTTTTCTGTTTCAGGACAAAGAATTGCAAAGAAATACATGATTAAAGATAGAAATAGAGACAACTTATTGTGAAAGGGAAAGTAGTTCAGAGAATGGGAGCAGTCTATAGAGCTGGGGAAAGACATGTGCTCAAAAGTGCTGGGCCATGAGGCTCATAACCCTTTATAGGTCATTTAAACAGCATCCACTTGGCCCATATTTATATATTCATCTATCACAGGCTTAACTTTTGCATGCTGTTTGTTTCATACAGCCAGGGTGGGGAAGTGATTCCAATCTTTTGTATCAACTGGCTTCTTTCATATGTTAATCTTGAGGTGGCTCTCTGCAGTTCCCACTCTGAGGCCACACTAGTCATCCACTGAAGATCAGTTGGCCTATTGCTCTCAGCTTGTGGCGAGACAACACATCAACTCACTTCATGGCCAGGAAACAAAAACTAGGAAAATGTCAGGGCCCACAGTCTCCTTCAGGGCTATGCTCTTCAAGGGTGTTTCAAGGGACTTGCAGACCCCAAGCTATGTTACTGACAGTGCATTGTCAAATAAGGGACTGCTCTAACTGTGTAAGAATTAATAGACATTGGTTTTGAAGTGACACTAATTCCTGGGGATTCAGAATGCTATTCTGTCCCATTAGTCAATGTAGTCAATGTATTGGGAGTCCTGAAGATCACCCCAGTATCCATTAGTCAAAGTAGAATTGTATTGGGAGGCCTCAAGATCACCCCAGTATCCATTAGTCAAAATAGACTTGTATTGGGAGGCCTCAAGATCACCCCAGTCCCCATTCAAGAATCTTCTTGAATTCACAGACCATAATATAGTTGTATTGTGGCTAAATTGTATTGCAGGAAAAAAGATACAAGGCAAAGTAATTTGCATAGGACAAAGTCTGAATGAGAATGGGCACAAGATCACAAGCCTTTCTGTGGAGCCCCAAGGGGTGATGAACTCTTCCAGCCATGAGTCAGTAATGCGTACTTGACCTTATGTCTAAGTGGGAATGGTAAGCTAAAAAATCCGACACCACAGAAAATATCCATGTTTTAATCTGTGGAACCCAGATGCTTGCTTTACATGGGAAAATTAAAGGTTATTTTCAGATGTGATTAAGTTAAGACTCGGTGAGTAGGCAGATTTGATGAAGGAAATTCCTCAACTGAGGTTCCCTCTTTCCAAGTGTATGAAGTTGACAACTGCAGCTAACCAGCACAATTAATATAGCCACTAATGAATACCAAATTACTGGATTGTTTCCTTTTGTAAGTTAGAATCATAGAATTGTTGTTGTATAGGATTGAAAAGCAGAAGCAAGAGGATCATGAATTGAAGACTACAAAGGCATAGAAGTAGAAGACAGAGTATTTGGAAAGAGAAAGAGGGATCAACAGCAGTGGGAGTGGGCGAGAGACAATAACATGTAGTGAATATAACCAACATACAAATGCACATGCCTGAAATGCCATATTGAAATCAGCTATTAGAAATAGTTAACATATGCCAAAAACACTGAAAAAAATAATCCTGGGATATCCTCAGTTGCTTAGCGAGTTTGAGCCCACCCTGGGCTACATGAGACCCTGTCTCAAGAAAACAAGAAGAAAAAAATAAAGGTTAATAGAGAACACATTTGGAACCCGAGTATACAACTGATAGGCTTTAGCAGTGATCAATTTTTGCCCTCATCTCCAAGGAGACCTCTCCTTGCTCTGCTGTGTAATAGGAGTCTGTATGTTTTTCTCCTTTATTGATTGGTATTGTTAAGCTTGATCAACAGATGGTGCTGTGGGTGGGGTCACTGCATGAGAATGGGCTTAACCTAGCCTGCTTCTCGCTTCCCTGGAGTATGGAAGCCAGCAGAGTGCAGGAATGGCTGTGGTCCTTATTCCCCAGTGGTGGTCAATGGGACCAGCTCAGGCAGTGAATCCCACAGCCATGTCACCTGGTCTTCCTGCCAGCCAGGACCACCAAGTGCCCACAAGTGGTTCCAACTATCTCCACAGGCATCGAAGCTTGTAGCTTCCTAGACAGTTTTGTCACTGGCCCCAGAGGAATAAAATAAGCAAGAGAAATTAAAAAAATAATAAGATCTTTATTTTCAAGGAAGAAATAGAAGAAAAACATAGTCATCTACGTATAAAAATATAAGAAATCTATAAAGAATTCTACTAGAACAAAGTTAGGTAAAGTTGCAGAATACATGTTAAATAAGCAATTTTACTCATGTGCGCTACTAGAAACTGAAGCTTAAAGATAAAATATAAAAATAAAGCTGAAAAATTAAAAGAGATAAAGTGATAAAAATACACAGACAGGTAATCCTCCTATTCCTCCTTGGGTTATCAGGTTCCTATACATGGTGGATGCATAAGACAGCAAAAGGGACACTTTAAAAATTTCATATCTATGATGTTTCTATTCTGCATATGATGACTATTCACCTTATGGGTGAGGAATTAGCTCCCAACCTACCAGAAAGCAAGCTGAATTTCTGTTATTGAAAGGCTGAATACCCACAGCCGCATGCTCTTGGTTGTGAGCAACCAGGGCATGTGTAATACCAATCAGGGTCTCCTGCATCTCTCCGATGGAACACAGAAGGAAGGGACACCAGCGCAGATTGAATGATGCTCATGCTGCTTGCTGTGTTATGAGTAACTGCCTTTTGTCTCTTACCCTGTGGTTTCACGTCTTCTGCTGTCATCTAGGAAATTATAATCTCGTAGTTTTATAATAGGCTAGCTTTACTAGGCTAAGTTTTTATTGACATTATTTTATTTTGTTTTATTATTCTGAGACATGGTCTCATGTGGCCCAGGCTGGTCTCAAATGTTTATCTTCCTCCATTTCCCATGTTTGTAGGCATGCACCAACAGACCAAGATTTCTAACTTCGTTTTTAAATGTGATATGATCAAATTAAAGAGACATACAGACACATTTATACTCACACCTGCAAAATGTTGCCAAGAAACATTTTTCAAAACAAAAATAAAACTTCAATTAAAATAAAAAAAACTAGAGATATTGTTGTGAACTAGAAGATTGAATATTAACAACAGCCATTCCTTTTTTAAAAGATTCATTTTTATTTTAACTATGTATATGTGTGTCAGTGTAGGGCTATGTGTAAATGACTGCAGGTGCTTGGGAGGCCAGAGAAGTCTGCTCCCTGGTTGTGAACAGCTTGTGGTGCATTCTGGGAACCAAACTCAGGTGCTAGGCAAGAGCATCTTAATGCTGAGCCATCTCTCCAGTCCCTACAATACTCATTCTTATTTAAAACATACCACATTGACAATTTGTCATTTTATCAAAGATTAAAAGATTGTACCTCAAGTTGGTGAGACATGAAGTGATGCTGGTGGGAATATGCTCTGGTATGATGTTTGGAAAAAGTTAGAAACTTTTTAGAAAGTGACAGTTATAAGCACACATGACCAGGCACAATACTTTGATATGTTTACCAAAGTAATATAAGAACACATACATAAACAAGGTTCATATATACACAATATCCATACAACCTATATTTGTACTAGCTCTATGCTGGAAGCAACCCAAATATCCACCAACAATTTAATGCGTGACCAAATGCATTCCACCCATACAATTGAGTAGTGTTTATAGATAAACATCACAGATTCTGAACTCCTATAGCAGCGTGGATAATCTCGACGTAATTATGCAAGTGAAGGAACAGATGCTGTGTAATTCCATTCTTTAAAATTATATTTTTTGTGTGTTTTATGTGTATGAGTGTTTGCCTGCCAGTACAGAAGTGCACCACAAGCATGCAATGCCCACAGAAGCCAGAAGAGGGTG
The DNA here is from genome assembly GCF_000622305.1 of Nannospalax galili. Lineage (NCBI taxonomy): Eukaryota > Metazoa > Chordata > Mammalia > Rodentia > Spalacidae > Nannospalax > Nannospalax galili. The sequence continues at coordinate 485,723 of NW_008343973.1, forward strand.
TTGTTTCCCCTGGAATTGCAGCAATGAATTGTCAGCTGAACTGCCATGTCGGTGCTGGGAACTTCTGTGAGTCCTCTGAAAGAGCAGCCTGTGCTCTTAACTGCTGAACCATCACTCCAGTTCCTGATTCCATTCATTAAAAAAAAAAAAATCAAAGAACTTCTGGTTTCTTCTCCAACATGTAAATAACTTGGAAATTGCCACTTTCATTACTACAGCAAGAGAAAGAAACATATAATGAACACTAACAACTTTTCATAGCTCTGTCGGAGAGGTGATGCCAAGGGGCAAATTATCACCTGGAAATCTAAGAACTAATAGGAAGGATTGCAGCCAAGTTTTCCAAGAGCAGAAGCTGCTGCCCTGAGTGAGTACTGAGAATATTGTGGTGGTTTTCATGAAGTGTTGGAGGCTGAGTGTGGACCCACACCAGAGTTAAAATGTCACAAGGGAGATGACTAAGCAGTCAAGAACACTTGCTTCTCTTCCAGAGGACCTGAGTTTTGCTCCCAGCGGTCACATCAGCTGACTTCAGCTCCAAGAGATTATATGATAGCTACCATCTTCTGGCTTAGACAGACAGACAGACAGACAGACAGACACACACACACAAACACACACACACAAGAATTTTAAAATTCTTAAAATAATAAAACTCCCAAAGGCTCTATTTGGGGATATTTTTGCCCCACATGGTTCTTGTGCTGAAGAGCTGAGAAAAACCTGAAAGAGAAGAATAGTAGGAAACAGGCCTTAATAAGGGAGATATGGATAAAAATTGGGTTAGTTTAAGGGGGGAGGGTATACAAGGAACCTAGGGGATAAAGAGAAAGAAGGAGCTCAAGAGAGGTAGGACTGTAGGAGAAGGGTATTATTAAGGGAGAAGGAGGGGGCAAATTGAGGCACCTTAAATGGAAAAACCATGATGGAGGGGTGAGACAATGCGAGAGATAAATAATTCCTAGCTAGTTTTAAAAGCCAGTGGGAACCATTTTAGTCCAACAACCTACTGACAAATTATACATACAAGATCAAGAAATATATGTCTAGGCAAAGTTTATCTGAGAACAACTGGTCTTTGCCCAAGATTTATCTACATGACACACAGTAATTAAAAGGACCAGGCTGGTGGAACTAACCTTCTTGGATGTTTAACAGACATACTTTGAGGCCTATAATAATTTGGTCAGAGGGACATAAAGG
>NW_008343973.1:487150-487358 GCF_000622305.1 Nannospalax galili
TCAGGACCTTTGACTTATCTTCACATAGATGGAACTGGTGAAAGAAAGGAGCCAGGGGCTCCTCCCAAGCCTATGTGACCCCCTAAGGAAGAGATCTTCAAACGACCTTAAGAGTAAAAATAAATTGGTTTATATGAGCCAACTGTATGGCCTTAAACACCCAAAAGGAAAGTATAACCAAAGATTAAAGGGGCCAATATAATTTCTT
>NW_008343973.1:487839-497088 GCF_000622305.1 Nannospalax galili
AATTAAAAAAATGTATTATATTTGAGGAGGAAGCATGGAAATTTATGTCATGTTAATTAGTAGAGGTGATAAACATTACTGTTAGGGTCTGAGAATCGGGAATAATTCCCACACACATGAAGGAAAAATGCATAAAAATTTTATTCAGAAATTTAAAGTATAAAGTAACCAAATTAGCGGCTAGCTGGGCACGGACTCCACAAGCCAAAGATGGCATCCAGCCCCGAACAGTAGTAGGCCGGAGCTTTTATTGGGGAATTCCACAGAAACCCACGCATGCCAAGCATCCTTTAAAATGATTGGATGTCCCCCTATTCTAAGTACAGGGGAAATTCTTATTGGTAGGAGCTGTCTTCAGGGCATTGGAATGTGCTGGCTGTAAGTTTTAGAGCCAGAGGATCCTGTTTATTCCTTATCAGGTCTTAACACATTTGAGCTTGCCTAACATGCCTGGGCCTGCCTAACCCATAGCCCTTGCATATGTTCTAGTCAGCTCACAAAATGGGGAAGCTAATCAAAACAGAGTCAATGCAGTTTGAGGTCTGACTCTTCATGTACCATCTACCCAATGACTTTATAGACAAACACAGGCGCCAAGGATCCAAGTGTAACCGATTATGACTAGTAATAATCAGATACATACAGATTAGAGATACATGCACCAACATCTCAGTGTTAGTAGCAAAAACAATGAGTCTTTCTGCAAGGAACAATATATTCTAAAATGAAATGGAGATCTTTTTTAAAGGTTAAAAACTCATCCAATTTTATGTCTTACAGGGCTTATACTGAGTTCAATATTGTATAACTGTATTAATTCAACTGTGAACCTAGAAACTTACAACCACTTGTGAAAGAGATGTACTCTTGGTCTGGAGTGTGTTACTGAATATGTTAAAGCTGTAGTGAAATGTTTCTTCTAATCATGTAGTTATTAAAATTTTTTAAAAAGATTCGTTTTTATTTTAACTATGTATATTTGTGTATCTGTGTAGGGCTACACAACCTCAGCTTCCTCCAGTGTTTCTGTCTCACATAAATGGAATAAAAACATTCTTCCTAAGAAGTGCTTTTAAGGTGGGACTCAGGAGATAATTCAGTTTGTAAAGAGTTGGCAGAGTGTACTGGTTAATTTCTTTCAACTGGACACTAACCTAGACAAACCTGGAAAGAGGAAACCTCAACTGAGGAACTCTCTCCAGAAAACTGGCCTCTGGGCATGACTATGGAGCATTTTCTTGATTGCTCGTTGACCTAAGAGGGTCCAGCCCATGTAGGCAGTTAGGCAGATAGGTTGGTCTAAGCCATGCCAACAAGGTAGATAGCTGAGCAAGCCAAAGGAAACAAGCCAGTGAGCAGTGTTTCTGCTCCAGTTCCTGCCTTGGCTTCCCTCATGATGGAGTTTAACCTGTAAGACAAAGTAAACCTTCTCCTCCCTGAGTTGCTGTTAGTCAGTGTTTTATCCAAGCAACAGAAAACGAAACTAGAACACAGAGGAAGGAGGACTCAAGCTGGATTCTAGAACTAGGCTTGGAGGTACGATTATAAATCTCAGCACTGGGGAGCAGTAGATAGGCAGATCCCTGGGGCTCACTACCCAGCCAACCTAACCTATTTGGTGAGTTCCAGATTAACCGGAGACTTCTTTGAAAAGCAAGGTATGCAGCCATCAAGGAACAACATCCAAGATTGACTTTGGGCTTGTGCACACATGTGCATGGGCGCACGCGCGCGCGCACACACACACACACACACACACACACGAAATGCTTCTAAGGGCACAACCCATGGACTTAAATCCCCCCAAGACTTCACCATAAGATTAGAGAATATTTTCTCCCCTGAAGGCCTTATGAAAATATCAACAGGACTCCAGTATATTAACAGTGGATAAATGAGAGAGTTACAAAGAAAGGACTTGTCTTAAGAAGGAGAAAAACAGAGAAAAACCCAATGAAGGGAGCTAGAGGAAACTGATGTCTTTAACACTTCCTATGAAAATATTAAACCCAGCCTAACTCTCAAGCAGGTTAACATGAACCCTTGCAATATAACTCAGCTACATAAGGTTCTGCTACTCATGTCACCTTATCTTCAACAAAAATTACATTCATGTTGAAAGATAAGAGAAAACATAGAAGAGTTAAGCATTAGAATCAGACTCAGAAATGATGGTCTTGGAATTAACTGGTAGGTCACATAAAAAAAACCTATGCTTGATGTGTCAATAGAGTGTAAAGGAAAAGTAGACAATAAATACGAAGGAGAGAGATGGTGTAACTGGAGCAATGAAAACTTCAAGAAAGAACAGAACAGAACAGAACTGACAAGATTAATAACGCTGTAACTAATATGCATGGCTTTTGATGGAGACACTGCTAGGTCTGACTCTACCAGTGAAGAACCAGTGGACTGAAGATAGCTAAATGGAAAAGTACCAAACAGAAAAACAAAGAGAATCTTACAGAAAAGCATGGAATACTCATGAGCCAGACAATCCTAAGAGGTGTAAGATAGGCAGATTGGAATGCCAAAATGAGAAGGGAACTTAGATTATTAGACCTTTTAATTTGTTTGCAGCCGTATTAATGTGGTCACATTGGCTAAACCTCCTTTTCCGCTTTTCACAATTACCTTTCTAATTGGCGTACTGAGAACGGTGGCAGTTCTAGCTTGTTTGGGCTCCTAGGGACCAGGCTCTGACCATAACCATTCCATAAAAGCTAGGCAGCCAACCATTTAGAAAAGCAAAATATACTTTTGAAACATGCCTTCCTTTGTTTGAGCTATTTGGATAGCCCTCATCTTCATGAAGAATAAGCTGTCCGAATAAATGAAGTGGATGGGGTTGGGTCTGTAGCCTGAGTTGCTTTTAACTGTAAACATCTGAGCTGATCATAGCCTAAAATAGAATGCAAAGCTTATCTGTGGCCACTAGATGGCAGTGTTCAAATTAATTCTATTCAAAATTATTGAAATTGACAGTTGCAAGGTGCCAGAGAAGCAACAGCAAAAACCAGAAGCCTGGGGTGCCGCTGCAAAGATTATTTGTTGTTCTTTTACCATGAACAAGGATTAAAAAGCCTATGATTTTACTTCAGAATGCTTATGAGGTGGCTGGGGTGTAATAGTGGAAATGAGGTATCCCTTTGAGTTCTTAGTCTCATTTACAAAAGAATTTGAAAATGGACTTAGAAACTCGAGGACAATTTTTTTTAAGTTTTAGAAAAAAAAAGAAGTCAAGAAGCTGATACTGCTAGCCTCTTCCAGGAGCGGAGATGGGGAAAAAGCCTTTCGAGTTAGGCATGGAAGTCAGAGAAGTGGTGAGAAAGCCCAGAGAGTCGGGGAAAGAAAGCATGCTTAGGTTTTAGGACAATATCTGAGAAAGAGACAAAGAAAAGAAAACTTAAAAAATTAGTATTGAGCCGTGTTTCTAAGTTAAGAGATGATCTGACTCCAGACTCTCATGACCCAAGGTGAAGGATTGAACACACTGTTAGAAATAAAAATAGAGACAGTTTATTAAGAAAGGAAAAGCACTCCCCAAGAATGGGAGTGGGCTAGTCAGCTGAGGAAAGAGCCCAAAAAGCACTGGGCCAGAAGGCTCATAGTCCTTAACAGGATAGTTACTTTACTGTATCTCTCATTTATATTTATAGGATTTTTCTCATTCATGTTTTGTTCTTTAAATAAAGCCACAGTGAGAAAGGGCTTCTGGTCTCCCTCTGCAAACTGATTTCCTTCATATGAATCTTGTTGTTTCAGCCTTCAGTCCATATTCCCCTGCCACACTGGAGAGGAGGATGGTACACAAGAACCATGAACCAGGCCACTATAGCACTCATGGGCATATCTTGCCAGGCCAATCATTACTTTGTCTTGCAGGGTTGATAGCTGGTTAAGATACCATTTTTCTGTTCGAATATAAGGCCCACTTTATAGGTGGAAACACATACCTGGTACTGAAAATCTGGCCAGGAATCTGGTTAGAGGGCTCCTATGCCCCAGGGGTGAAGCTGTTAGTATGATTTCACTAAACGGGTGTAATATCAAACTGCTTTCTAAATGTGTATTTTTATATTCATAAATTAATATACCTTTTAGTGCTTATCAGAGAAGTGTCTTTGTGCAGTGAATGCTGCTGTTTAATATGGATATTTACAACTGGTCAAAGTACAGATAATAAGTATCTGTGGAGTGCTCAGCCATAAGGGGGACATCTATATCACACCCTCTGCCCCTGAGGTCAGGGAACATTGCAGAAGAGGAAGCAGAAAAATAGTAAGAGCTAGAGGTCGGAGAACACTGGGGCAAAACAGTACCTTCTGGACCTAACAGGACCCCTGGACTCTTGAACTCATAGCAACTGTGGTTGCCTGCACAAGACATGGGCATGATCAAGCCAGCCAGCATTCCAGCTTGGATGGAAAAGTGACTCATGAAGCCTCACCCCTAGCTGAGGAGTTCTTGACAGTAGATGACTGTGACAGGAGGGTCAGTTTTCTTTAGGAGTGTGACCCCTGGTAGGGTGACCGTGCTCCAGCAGATGGGCCTCATACCCGTGAATATAAGAGTAGCCCTTGGACTACTGTGGGTTCTTAAAAGAAGGAGGTCATGAAGTTGGGAGGGGAATGTGGGAGATTTATAAGAAATTGGAAGAAGAATTGGGGGGACAAATATGATCAAAACACCTTGTATGAAATTCTTTTTTAAATACTTTATTATTTTTTTTATTATTTATGTGTATAAGTGTATTGCCTACATGTATGTAAGTGCACCTGTGTTGTGCAATGCCCTGAGAGGTCAGAAGAGGGGTGTGAGATTCCCTGGAACTGGAGTTAAGGAGAACTGTTAGGTACCATGAGGGTGCTGGGAATTGAACCCTGGTCCTCTATAAGAACAGCCAGCGCTCCTAACCACTGAACCATATCTCTAGCCTCCCTTCTATGAAATTCTTAGAATAAATAAAAATTGTATTTTTAAAATAGAACCATTAACTACAGAACAAAACTATGATTAAAGGATTACTAAAGTCACAGCAAATGAAATTTCAAGAAAGTGAAAATGTTTTATAATAATGTTCATAGAGAAACAGTTGATTTGGGCTGGGGGCCATTATTTAGTTTATTTTCTTATTCTAGAACTACGAACCACAATCCTTTGCCTGTAACTTACAGAGACAGATGTGTCTAGACCTCAAGAACTCAAGGTGTTTTAGAAAAATGACATATACTCTATGTTACCTAACTTAATACCTCCAGTGGAAACTGAGGGCCCTACAACAAAATATTTTCAGACTTATGCAAGAAAATTCATGGCAATATACAATATAATTTAATTGCAGCCTCATGATCATGAGATCAACTTTGCAAAAACCTTTTGAATTCCAGAACTCTGTGAGATACTGACTTGTGCATATTGTAGACCTAAAAGCTATTATCCCATGAACAAAATCATCTACCCTAAGATCTCCAAAAGGTATGTCACAGATTTCTTTAATAAATCACTCCTGTTTCCTAGAATATAGATTTCCAGTATGTAGAGTCTATAAAAGTTTGATTTGATTTTTGTTTATGAATTTGTTCAGCATTGTTGAGTGTGGAACATTGGCATACTTTTAAAAAAGTAATTCGTTAATTTATGTCTGTGGTGGGCAGTGGTGGTGGTACATGCCATGGTACAGGTATGGAGGTCAGAGGACAATTTTCCCTTTCTACCCTGGATCAAACTCAGGAGGTCAGTCTTGGTGGCAAATATCTTTACACACTGAGCCACCTCACTGGTTCTATACTTTTGATTCTTAAAGTAGACCTGAATTAATTTTGTTTTGAGAATAAGGTAGTCATAGTAAATATTTTGGTATAATTAAAAATAATGAAATATCAGATATAGAAATTTTGACCTTAGAAACAACTCATTATCTTTCACAGACAACATATGACTATATTTCTGCTGTCAATATATTTATTGATAAGCTGATATGTCTGTATTAGAGGATAGAGTAGCTAAATAAACAAACATTAACTATTGGATCAAAACAAGAAAAGCCTTTTAGTTTTTACTGAATTTTTGTGTATTTCATACAGAACATCTCAGTCAATCTTAATCATCTTTATACTCCCTTCCCCACTGACACCCTCCCATATGGCCCCCCAAACTGGAATTCATACATTCTGTTGTCTTCAGGTCTATTGTGTCAAGTTAGTATCCCCAGACAGCCCTCGGTGCAAGTTCATCTACTGAGGTCTAGTCAGCCTGTCTAGAGTCTCTCACTTTAGCTGTTTCCACCCCAGCAGTAATCGGGTGCCAATATTTCTTCAGTTAAAATTGGAGTCGGCTCAGATTGGAGTCCATTTCTTCGGTTCTATGCTGGGTTTTTGTCCGAGTTTGTGTGGGTCTTGTGCATTCTGGCGCCATTGCTGTGAGCAATGAGCAGGGTTCCAGGAGCTTGTAGAACTCTATTTCCATGTGGTTATGCACCTTCTCCCTGGCTCTTACAATCTTTCTGCCCCCTCTTCCGCAGTGGTCCCTGAGCCCTGGGTGGGTGTAGTTTAATAAAGGAGTCCGGTTTGGTCTTTTAATGTGTCATTGTCTGGTTTGTTTAAACGTGTGAAAGCCAAGGCGTGTGAACATTTAGCACCATCTCTTAGAATGTTCTTGATCTCACCATACTTCATAGCTTTTTCTTTAAGTGACTAGAAACTCTAAAGAGGAAGTGATTTCCAAGAAATAAATAGAATCTCCAAATGAAGTTATGACAGAAATAATCAAGATGAAGGAAGGGGATAAGGCAGCCAACAGTACAAGAGAGCTTCTAGGTGGAAAAACCACCCCAGTCCAGTGTTCTTACCTAGGCACAGTGTTCCTTCTGACACCTGATCTCATAAATTGTATCTTGTTAGCTTGCTTCATTTTTCAGTCTTTATCTTGTTCTCAAATGCATTTGAAGCAGTTTGCCTAAACCTATACAAAATAGCAGGAGAAAGGAACTCTCAGGGCAGATGGAAAAAATTTAGGTAGTCGGAGTGAAGGCTGGTGTGTCACTGTTTGTCCATTTCTTACTGAGATTTCTGGATCCTGAAGTGGAAAGTGAAGTCCTGAGTTACAGGAGAATGCTGCCTCATGGGCTTTGCAAGCACGTTTATTTTCATTGTCACCAATCCAGTCTACAGCATGATACTGGAGAGCTGGCAAGACATGCGTTTTCTAGAGCATTTTTAAGCGATTCAAGATTTTTCATGTCTTTACTATTAGAAATGCAACTAAAGTTAGCTTTCAGAAATTTCCATCCTGACCATCAGAAGGGGATCCAGACCATCAGAAAGGAGCAACTTTTCCAGGAACATCTTTAAGAATCATGGAGCAAGTTTTATATGGAGCTTCTGTTCATTTGTTTGCTTATTGTTAAACTGATTTACTCAATGAACAACCATTTCTTAACCCAGTTTCCTCCAAGGCATTTACTCAAAAGCTAGGAAGAAGAAGGAGAGCATAGTTCAAACAAATATGAGTGTGGTAGAGACGGTATAAGGTGCTCCTTGTAGAGTGCTACAGTTAACGCTGGGAAGAACACATGGCTAACAGCAAGAAGATGGTAAATATTTTCTGTGTGGTAATGGAGCAGATGAAAGAGAAAGGCTGTCAATCAAAGGGGACAGAATAAGTAGAGGCTTAGGAGAGCTACTGGTAGCCTGGGAGAGGGTGCTTGTAAGACGGCTCAGAATACCAGATGAAAAGTTAGCCTTGTGAAATGGAATCCAGTCACTGAGAATGCTAGCAAGAGGAGATGAATTTTGTTTTCATTTTTAAGACTTTCTTGGACAAGAATGATCTTCAGCTAATTTCAGGATGGGAGGCAATTCTGACTGGTAGAAGTGCCACATTTGACCTACATCATCCTATCACATATCTCTAATCACCCCTTCAGACACGGTTCCCACTTTCTATGCAAATGAATGGAGATTCAGAGGGTTGAACCATTTGTCCAAGGTCATTCATCTATGAGGGGAAACTCCCATCATTCTATAAGATTGTAAGGAGGAGAGGAGATGGGGGAAGGGACTTCTTGCCTTAGGTTCCTATTCCTCTGTTCACAATCATGGTATCTGAGATGCTCATTCCATTCCCCACTCAACCACATCGCCTGCTCATTTATCCTTGCTGGCACGGAAAGAACAGGCTGAAAGCCTTAACCAAAGAGAAGGTGATATTTAGTAAATAAGCACAGAAATATACAAATGTTTGGGAAACTGTGGCTTAACACAACACAGATCTACTATTCTACAGCTCTGGAGGAAAGGTGTTCCATGAGGTCTTGCTGATTCCAAATTAAGTTTGTCTGGGCTGCATTTTTGTTCTGGAGACCTTATAACATGCAACATGCTGTTAAACTCCTGACTAAGAGAAACCCAGGTCCAGAAGGATTCACAGAAGAATTTTACAAGAACTTCAAAGAAGAACTATAACCAATACTGCTTAAATTATTTTTAAAAAGGAGAAAGAAACAGAGGGAGAATTCCCAAACTCCTACAAAGTCAATATTACTCTAATACTCAAACCAGGTAGATAGAACAACAACATCAACAAACAACAACAAAAGAAGAAGACTGCAGGCCAAAATCCCCAAAGAACTTAGATGCAAAAATTCTCAGTAAAATACTTGCAAACTTCAAACAACCACATATCAAAAAGATTACCACCATGATCAAGTTGGCTTTATTCCAAAGATGTAGGGACTCTTCAATATACATAAAAAATGTAATAAATCACATAAATGGACTTAAAGACAAGAAGCCCATGATCATTTCAAAAGGTGCCAAAAGCCTTTGAAAATTTCAAAATCCAACATGCCTTCATGATAAAAATCCTAGAGAGAATTGGAATGGAGCAAACATAATTCAACATAATTAAGTGTATATACAATAAACCCACAGTTAACATAATTGTAAATGGAGAAAAACAAAGCATTTCCATTAAAATCAGAAAGGAGACTAGGTTGTCCTTTTCAATGTAGTGCTTGAAAACCTAGCTAGAGCAGTAAGACAAGAGAAGGAAATTAAAGGGTACCAATTGGAAAAGAATTCAAATTATTCTTATTTGTAGATGATATGCTAGTATACATAAGATGTTCCAAAAATTCCACCAGAAAACTTCTGAAAATGATCAACACTTTTGGCAAAGTGGCAGAATACAAAATCAGTTTACAAATATCACAGGCTTTTTTTTAATATCAGTGACAAGCACTACATT
>NW_008343973.1:497195-528343 GCF_000622305.1 Nannospalax galili
AATCAGAGAAATGGAAACACCCCCACTCACAATTGCCTCAAAAAAATTAGGAATAAACCTAACTAAATGCATTAAAGATCTCTTCAATGGAAACTTTAAATCTTTGAAGAGACTGAGGAAGACACTAGTAGATAGAAAGACCTTCCCTGTTCATAGATTGGTAGATTTAGTATTATGAAAATGACCATCCTATCAAAAGCAATTTATAGATTCAATGCAATCCCAATCAAAATCTCCATGACATTCTTCAAAGAAATAGAAAAAAACCCTAAAATTCATATGGAATTACAAAAGACAGCCAAAGCAATCCTTAGCACAAAGAACAATGCTGGGGAGATTACCATATCAGATTTCAAACTTTCAAACTATATTACAGATGTATAGTAATAAAAACAGCAGGATATCAGCACAAAAACAGACATGTAGCTCAGTGGAAGGAAACTGAAAACCCAAACTTGAGTGCATGCAATTGTAGCCACCTGATATTTGACAAAATGCCAAGAACACACACTGAAGGAAAGATGTCATCTTCAACAAATGGTGCTGGGAAAACTGGATCTCTAAATGTAGAAGAGTGAAATTAGACCCATATCTATCACCCTACAAAAATCTACTTGAAATGGACCAGACCTCAATGTGAAACCTAACTTTGGTTAGAAGAATACATGGGTCATACCCTACAAAATGTAGGTGTAGGAAAGGAACTTCTAAATCCCTCAGGAATTATGGTCAGCATTTGACAAATTGGACCACATTAAACTATAAAGCTTTCACGCATATTTCCACAGCCCTGATTGCCTCTTAGAAATGGAACACAGGACTCAATTGGGGACTGTCATACTATGTAAACTAGCATCTTTTGCTTTAAATCATTAATTAAAGTTCCCCTCAAGAAATCTTTTTGGATAAGGCCCTGGTCTCAAAAAAGCAGTTGGCCCACACGTTTGTGTCTCAACCTGTCTGTTGCTGGCTGAACTGTCTGTCTGTGGCCTTCAAACATGTCATACCACCCAAGATCTGTAAGTCTGAGTATGTCTTCAAAGTTCACATTGTTGTTGTGTCCTTGTAGCTATGCCTGCATTCTGACCTCTGATGGAGAGGTAGTGCAGGGGAACTCATGCAAGTTGATCTCTTGCTTTTACCTCTGGTGGCTACTAGAAAAGTAGCAGCAAGTCTCATTCCCATTACATCCAGGATCCTTTCCTGTGCCTCACTCACTTCAAGCAGTTGCTTGAGGAGTGTAGGAAAGAACCGGGACAGAGGAGTTTGTAGCAGTGTCAGTCTAAAGATAACAAAAGAACAGAAAAATAAGACCATATTCAGACCAGTGGCTTGAGGAGGAAAGAGGTGACTACAAAATGTCAGGAAATTTCATCCCATGATGGAGGATATGGAACTTGGACTGTGTGATCTCAGAGAACAGGTCATACTACTATTGGCAAACCCTGAGATACAGCTTTTAGCAGTATGTAAGAGCTCCACAACTATTACCAGTGTTTTTGGATGGCACAGACTGGAAATGCCACGGCTGGGTGGTGGAGTCTTACAAAAATAATTTGAGCCTGAGGTGGGGGTCAGCTCTGGTGAGCATTCAGTTCAATTTAACTCTCACCGCTAGTGAGTGTATGGCTTAGGCTCCTATTCATGGCCTTTTAATGCCTCCAGTTCCGTGAATGAACCATCCAGGACCATTCAAGACTTGTTGAAGATTTTTTACCCTCAACAATTCACCATCAGAATTTATCCCATGCCAAAGAACAGAGGAGGTGAAGGAAGTGGGCTGAATTCAGATGCCTCCTTGGGGGATTAAGAAGACCATATTCTTGTAGAGAAACAATAAGACAACAGCCAAATGAAGAGCCCAAGTTATAAATAACACATGAATATTCTAAAAAACACACTGGCATATTGACATTTAAAAGGGTTTATACTGAGTTCAGTATTGTGTAACTGTATTAATTCAACTGTGAGCCTAAAAATTTTATAGCCATTTTTGAAAGAGATGTATCTTTGTTCTGGAAATTGTTATTGAGTATGTTAAAGCTGTAATGAAATGCTTCTTCTAAAAAATAAAAAATAACAAAAACAAAGAACAAATGAACTGTAAAGAGACAAAGGATTGAAAGAATGGTGGAATGATTTCTGTGGGGTGTTGAGCAAGTATGACTTACATCTTAATAGTTAGACATTTAAGATGAAGAAAAGAAGAAAACATAGACCAAGCCCTTCATCCAGGAAATGATGTGATTTAAGACTTTTCCATCACTTCAATCTTTGGGTAATTATGATAAGTGGGCCTGTGAGCCACTAAATGGCACATGGTGCTCTTGTATTCCTAGTGAATACCTAACAAAAATTTGTTCTTTCAAGAATTCTATTATCCCAGCTCTAAATAATCTATTAAATGAACATTTAAATGTGTAAGTTATAAACCTGAACCTAAATCAGGTTGTCTGTGCCCAAACATGTCCACAGGTAATTAAGAAGTTAATTACAACTTAGTTGTTTTGGAGAAATCTTCATGTCTCTACAGCTGTGACTTGTACTTCAAAGAGTGTCTCGAGTTTCTTTGAGGCTGTCATGCCCATTCTGTACTAAGAGGAGCTTCTTCAGACACTTAGGATGTGAGGCTAATATCGCCAATGACTTCATGCTTGTTCCCGCTCCTTCCACTTGTATGGTTTACCCAACAGCAGTAATGACAATCTGAGCCAGCTCCTGATTCGCCTCTTTATAGTCAGGGGAAGGTCAGCTATTTTTTGATCCTCATGGGAGAAAGAGAGCACCTCAATCAGTATCTTAAAATAGCAGACCATTCTCAGCTGCTGGGCTGGAGTCCCTCCAGGGAAAGCAAAGGGATGGGGTGGAAATGAGCAGTCACCACAACTCTAGCTAAGACGGGCTTCTGAGAAGATCTTGCCTACCCCAAACTGCCATTCTTTTTGGCTGTTATTGAGAAGTTGACTGCTTACAATTTGTTATTTTATTCGGAAGAAAACCAGTCACTTGAAAAATGAGACTAAATGTCGCCATCTTCTTTGGAGCTCTTTTCGGAGCTTTGGGAGTTTTACTCTTTCTGGTTGCTTTTGGATCAGATTATTGGCTTCTTGTGACTGAAGTGGGCAGGTGTTCAGGTGAACAGAATGTGCGTTTCTTCTTCAAAATATCAAAGTGCTTGGTAGAGATAAGGATAACTTTATGTAACCTCTTGAGAATCGCAGGGGGCTGTCTGTCTTCACAGAAGTCTGTAGAGAACTAATCGTTATCATTATTGGGATCACAGGCATTAAAATGTAGTGAAATTAATTACATTCCCTGGGTTGACAGCAGGTCACTTCGTTTGTGTTCTGTGCAGATAGAGAACGTCACTTTCCACCACGAAGGATTCTTCTGGAGATGCTGGTTTAATGGAATCGTGGAGGAGAATGATTCCAACATCTGGAAGTTCTGGTACAGTAAGTACAACTCATCTTGTTTTGTTCTTCTCTGAAACAAAACAAAACAAAACAAAACAAAATAAAAAACAAACAGGTTCTTGTTTAGTGCTTATCACTTGCAAGAGGATTGGATTCCTAACTGTAAAGTCTCAGGATGATGTCCTCTCATGAAGAGGTTCCTTTTCAGTAATTTCTTTTCTAACATAAAAAAGAAGTCTGAATAATTATGGCAAAACCAGAAGTACCTGTTGTTTCTCTGCCCACATTTAAAATATGCTGTCTCTAAGACACAAAGCAGATATCGTCTGTGGTAGTTTCTTTTCAAGTGTGTATATTGCTATGTGGCAAGTAAGTGTTTCGGAAACTTGTTTGGCTATAAGCTCCTGAAATTTCAAGTACAAAATTCCAAAAATAGAGGTATTATTTTATATCCATAGCTTCAATGTTTTTTAATCCACTTTTGTAATGAACTTAATTATGAAGTGGTAGAAGATGAAAGATTTTATAGTTGGGCTTTGCCCATTTGTAGGCCATATCAAAAAAATCCTTTCCTTTTGATGTTTGAATTCTTACAGAGAAACTTTAAAGTTCCCTTTTGAAGCTGAGTAACTTTTAAGACTGTGACATATTCAAGTGTTTCTATGTTGTATTGATCTTTGAAAAACAAATCAGTGAGAATAGCTAGCATTCATTTTATTGTCTTAAAAAATAAAAGAACCATTTATTAGCTGAAAGCATACTGAGAGCTGAGATTATTAGTCTTATTTTCAAACATTCCTGTGAAAAGTCAAACATGTACTTACACAGTAGTCAAGACTATGGAATATATAATAAGGACATAATACCACTGAAGATAAGCAATCTGGTGGCAAATTGGTGTCTACTAAAGGAACTAGGGAGTGTTGAAGTGGCTCTGAGAGAGGAATACTAGTGAGACCACCTTACCGTGGACCGGGGGCTGGGAGTAAACATGCAAGTTGCCAGA
Organism: Nannospalax galili; assembly: GCF_000622305.1. NCBI lineage: Eukaryota > Metazoa > Chordata > Mammalia > Rodentia > Spalacidae > Nannospalax > Nannospalax galili. The sequence continues at coordinate 501,618 of NW_008343973.1, forward strand.
GGAAATTATTTACATGAGTGAAACAGAGAAAGTCGGGCTGCACAAGAGGATGTCGCCAAAGACTTAAGGAAAGTTTCCTTCACCTTGCTCTGCCTTAAAGCGCATACTATGAATTTAAGTTTTCATATAATGTAAAAGTTATTATTGCAGTTTCCTCAAATGTTGAAATTTTATTTGAATTCTTAATTGTAATGTTCTATCATTTGTATCTTTTCCCTAAAAATAAGATGTATGTAGAAGAAAAATTCTGTGAGTTACAACTAGACAAAGTAAAATCTAACTTTATTGGATCTCTAAGTCAATTCCTTTTGAATATCTACTATATGCTAGACCTTCTGTTCGGAATAAGACTATATGAAAATGTATGAAATGTTATGTGTTTAATTTTAGGGCCATGCAGGAATTTGTGTTTATTCTATTGAATTCTATTGTGTAGTTAGATGTTTTAGACAACTCCTCCTCTTCAAAGTTCCCTGTGCTTTTCAATAGTTTTTATTTCTCATTCTGTAGGTCTCTTGAGTTTGTTGGTAGACAGTAGTTTTGTTTTGCTCCTGTGCTCCTGGCTCCAAGGTTTCTGTTCCATGAGTCATCCCTGGGCCCCTGAATAATGGACATCATCCCTGTGTTCTTTTTCCTAGCCAATCAGCCACCATCTAAGAACTGCACACATGCTTACCTGTCACCCTATCCCTTCATGAGGGACGAGCAGAACTCTACCTCCTACGACTCTGCAGTTAGTAAGTACCTCATCACCCAGGTGCCTCTGATGGGGACTGGCCTTGTTGCAAGATATGTATGAGCAATTAAAAGTAATTTAACATCTGTATCTAATGCTCTGATATTAACCTGTTAATATAAAATGTAATTATTTTTAACACACCATTTATAAGTTTAATTAGAATTCAGCTTTGATCTAAAATTAGAGCTATTGTGATTACTTGTTAATTATGCAAATAATTCAAAATGTATTTTTAATATGAAGACAGTGATACATATTCAGAACTGCTTCTTAAGAGTATAAATGACTTAAAACTAATTAAAAACTGAAAATACTGTAAGATATCCCCTATTTTAAAAGCAGTTTTTAGGGGCCGGAGAGATGGTTCAATGGTTAAGAGCACTGGCTGCTCTTACAGAAGACCCAGGTTTAAATTCTAGCACTCACATGGTGGCTAACAACCATCAATAACTCCATATCCAGGGAATCTGGCATCTCTTCAGTCTTCCCTGGGCATCGCACGACATGTGTGTACTTACATACATGCAGGCATAATATTTATATACATAAAATAAAAATAAAATAAACTTAATAAATAAGAAAATAAAGACAATTTTTATAATTGTTACACAAGAATGTGATTATGCCAGTCTATTCATAAAAATGACTTAGCTCTGTTGGGTGTGATATTGCACAGATAAAATTAACTGGAAGTCATATTAAAAACAATGTTTTAAATAACTAAACCAAGCATTGGTATAAACTAGCAATGCCTTACAAAAAAAACCAACATGATTATTTTTAACAAGGTTCCTAATATATCTAATACCTTGAATAAAATGATATTAAGCAGAGATCTGCAAAGAAGGATAACCAATAGAATTTACACACAACTGTTTTTTCCTATATGCTTGGTGCACTGGTTCTAGGAATCCCCTTAGATGCCAAAATCCTCAGACACTGAAGTGTTTTATATAAAATGGTATAGCATATCCACCTATGTAGTTTAGGTCCTATCTAGACTTCTTATAATACCTAATACAATGCAAATGCTATGCCCACAGTTGCTGTGTTGTACTGCTAAAGAATATCAAGAATAAGAAGCGCAGTGCAGGCACATTGCTTTTCTGAATATTTTCAACCTATGACTGATTGAAACCAAGGATGTGGCACCTGGGATGGAAGAGGAGTATAGGGGAGAGATATAATGAAAATACCTGTCATCTACTTATCTATTATGTATCAAATATTTATCTCTCAGTCTATCTGTCTATCAATCAATAAATCGGTTATAAGAATTTCTCTCAGGTGATTGTCTGAAATATGTTAAGGAAGTTGGTAAACTGAAGATTCAAATAAGCATTAATGTTTTGATTTTGAGTCTGAAGGCTGGAAACTCCAGTCACATTTTTATATTGTGATTGGGAAGCCTGTCTTTGCTCTTAAGCTTTCAAGCTATTGAATGAAGCCCATTTATGGGCTTTGCTCAAAATCAATTGATTATATATACCAATCAAACCTTACAAACCCTTCACAGGAATGCCTAACCTTGTGTTTGGCCCAGTGACTAGCATCATAGTCTGACACATAGCGTTAGCCATTACAGAGCATAAGAAACCTTCATGTGATTCACCAACTTTTCATCTTTCTGTCAGATGTGGATCTCCATACATTTATAATTTTTAGACTTATGAAAGATAGTAGCATTTGCCTTTGTCACATTCCAATGGCATTTTATGGAATAATTATCTAGTCTTGATGGGAAAATTGGTAAGGATAAGATGACCTGCAACTATGCTTGACCACACAGAATCCTTGGGTCCAAAGGATTGTGGCCTTGAAAAATGTATGTGAACCTTTCCATTGAAAACCCTAGGAGGCATCTCCTTCATATTTTCCAGAAGCTCCTGTGTCCCACAGGAAGCAGACACTCTCATTGCTAACAGGAGAGGTGGGTGGGACAAGCAAGACTATGGCAAGTTTTATTTTTGCTGTACAGGAAAGTCATAGAGGTTTCACTTGACCAACATTCTTAGTGTTACAAGTGAACTAGGAAGTAATGTGGGGTTTTATTTCTAGAACATTCGGTACCAGCGTTAATATTTATATTGTTATTATTCATATTTTGAGGTCCTTCCATGTGAGAATTTATATTATAGACGCATATATTTGAAAGTTCTGCACCTTAAGGAGATACCGGAGAACTGGAAAAACATGGTAGCATCATCTGTGCATAACAATGAGGTTGGAGATGAAGAGTAAATGCATGTCAGGGAAATTACACTGCAATTATTATGCAATTATTCTGCCAGCTTTTGGATCTAGTGACAGAACCATATCCAATTTTTTTGAATTATCGAACTCTTGCTTGGCATTCCTTGTTTGGCACTTCTTATTCACTTTGAGCAACTTTATTGAACACTGAGTAAAAATGACTAAAATGAGCGAAAATATGGAGTGAAGTAAAACATGAGCCTTATTACCCTCATGATCATGTACAAGAGTACCTGACGTTTTGTACATAAGAGAAGAGAATGTCTTAGATTTCATTTTGTGTTTGTGCTTCCTAATTCATAAGTCTAGCCTCCACCAGATCCTTGATCAGGTAGCTCTATGTAGCTTCATGATTAGTGGACATTATATAATCACCAAATTATTTTCAGTAGATTGAAACTATTGTTTATAAACTCTGAAATACTATGAACTGGAAAATTGTTTAAATGAGTTTACACTGACCTGAGGGTTTTTTTAAAAATGTTTTTGTTATTTTTATTTTATGTGTATGCGTGTATTGCCTGCATGTATGGAAATGCACCCATGTTGTGCAATGCCCGCGGAGGTCAGAAGAGGGCATCAGATCCCCTGGAACTGGAGTTATGGACAGTTGTTAGCTGCCATGTGGGTGTTGGAACCTGAACCCAGGTCTTCTGCAAGAACATTCAGTCTTCTTAGAACCATCTCTCCAGCCCTGACCTGAGTTTTTAGAATGACTGCTGGTCAATATTGAATCGTGTGTGAAGATAGTACAGTGGTGTGTGATTTCTTTGGGACTTCTTCTTTCAGAAGCCTAAAGCATGACTAATGATTCTAGAAACTGAGAACTGTGAAATCAAGGGGCTCTGCATTCAAGCAGTTGATCGTTGCCAAAACTAACACAGAGATCCAAGTCTCTGGTTTCTGTTTCACTGACAATTTTATAAACTACAGCAAAAATAAAGGCAGGGGATAATCGCTGACCTTGAAGGATCATGAGGCTGAGCATCGTGGCACATGCCTGAATCCAGTACTGGGGAGGCAGAAGCAGAATTCAAGGCCAGCCTGGACTACATTGCTAGACCCATCTCAAAGAAACAAAAAAGAAAAACAAATAAGCAACATCAAAAAATTCTAAGTCTTCTGTTTGTGTCTTGACAAAAGAACAAATTAAATCTACAGTTGACTTTTTCTACATTTTTGTCTGAACCCAACCTGTGTGTACAGTTTTAATTCAAGTTTTCCTTTAAAATTTTTGCACTCTCAAAGGTATAGTCTGAAAATCATTTATTCTCAAATTTTCTTATTGGAATGATTGCCCAAGCCTAGAGAGGGTAGTCTAACGAGAGCTGTTGTTGAGACCGGCTTGTGAATTTTGAAGTCTGTTAAACAATTCCATTACCTTTTGAGATTTGTAGGGGCTTAGATTTTCTGGTTTGTTTCCTTACATTCATCACAGCCCACTTGCTTGGTACCATTCTATAATGACAGACAGGACATAAATTAATTTTCAAGATGATTCAACTCTAATTGAATTAATATTTCCCTTTCTTGGTGTCCCCATAGTCTCTGGCACACCATCCCCCACAGCTAGGTGCATTATGCTTAACTCACTGTTTACTTCAGGTGCTTCCTGCTCCCCAGTATGGCAGATAACCTATTCGCATTTATTCTTTAGAACTTAGTGCAGTGCCTGGTAACTGGGAGGAGTTTAAACTTTGGTAGATAATGGCTTTTGCATGAATTATATTTAGACACTGGAAACATAGCTCAGTGATAAAGCATTTGCCCAGCATGCACAAGGACCTGGGTCTAATCCCTGGCATGATCAATCAGTCAATCACCCAGTCAAATCTTTTCAGCAGTAAAATATGTTAATTATTTTTAGGTGGAAAAAAAACCCCTGAATTACATATCTGATTTTTTTTTCTTTCTCGGCTGTGTTGGAGATGGAGCCCAAGATCCTCCACATACTAAGTCATTCTAAGTACACATATACTACCACTGGACTACACATCTTCCCTCCTTCCCTCCCTCCCCTCCTTCCTGTCATTTTTTTTTGTTTCTTTGTGTGTGTGTGTGTGTGTGAGAGAGAGAGAGAGACACACACACACACACACAGAGAGAGAGAGAGAGAGAGAGAGAGAGAGAGAGAGAGAGACTTGTTATGTAGAGCATGCTGGCCTGGAACTCATGATCTCTTGCCTCAGTCTCATGAATGCTGAGATTACAGATATATACCACCAGTTCTGCCTCCCATTTTCTAATTAAGCAGCATATATTGAACATAATTCTACCTTTTCTTGGTAGGTTGCACCTATGACAAGGGCTCTTCACTGGACTTTGAGTTCCGCAGATTCAGTGGTTCTTTCTGGTCTCAAAGTAGTTTTTTCAATGTATATTTTTTATTGAATTTTTATGGATATCATACAATACATCCTGATCATATTTAGAAATCCTCCCCTATCCATACCTCCCCGTAGCTTACCCATAAGACTATGTGCATTCTGTTATATATGTTAAGGCCTATAGCGTCAAGTTTGTATATCCAGATGTCTTTTGAGCCACTGGAGCCTTGTTCATCTTGTCTAGCACCACTCCCTTAGAGAAGACCAACTCTCCCTCACCCATCAGTAATTAGCTGCCAGTGTTCCTTGGCTAAGGAACATAATGTTCCTGTTGCCCATTTCCCCAGTTCAATGCTGATTTTTATCTGATTGAGTTTGCATGGGTCTTGTACATGCTGACACCATTGCTGTAAGTTCGTATGATTAAGTTCCCAGGCGTCTGAAAGACACATTATGGTCATGCATCACCCCTGGCCCTTACATTCTTTCTACCCCCTCTTCTGCTGTGGTCCCTGAGCCCTGGATGGGTGAGGTTTAATGTATGAGTCCTATCCAGGGACACACACTCTGCAGTCTCTTATTCTTTACACTTTGACCAGTTGTGGCCTTTTGTGTTCATTGCCTTCTGTTGTATGAGGAAGTTTTACTGATGAGGTTTGAGGGATGTATTAGTGTTCTCTCTACCTCCTATTTTACTACATTCTGTGAGCCTTAGGTATAGAGGTTCCACCGTAGTGTGTTACTTAAGGCTGGGCATCTCTGTGTGTGATCAGTTGTGGAACACTGTAATAGTCTCCATCTGTTGAAAAAGAAGCTTTTATGATGCATGGTGACTGGTATACTTGTCTGTAAATATAAGGATCTATATTTAGCATATAGTAAGAGACTATGTTTGCCTAGGGATGTGACAGATATATGGTTTCTCAAAGGTCCCTGACCTCTCCGGTCCAGTATATTTGACTATGAAGCTTCGTGAGTGTTGTTTCTCTCTTCTTCACCCTCCCCTCATTTCCCCCCAAAAACGGACTTCAAAATTAAGAAGGCTTCCTTGGCAGATCCTTGTGCAGAGGGTCTAGTTTCTCCTTTAAAAAGCATTCTCTGATTTGCTCATCGAAAGAACACATTTTATTGTGTACTTACTTTGTACAGAAACGGTTATAGACTTTAGGGGTCTTGTCTGTTTGGCTCACACTATGGAGTCTCCACTCTAGACTAAATGCTTAGGGAGTACTTTGGGTATTCTATCACACTGCGCTGTAATGTGAATGCTGATCCCTAAGCACCTGTTGATGCGCGTTGGCTTTAGCTGTTTACTAAATAACCCAGATGGTTCTTAAATTGTTTCGTATGTGTTCTGTAACCTTCAGTCTCTACCATTGCTTCCACCAGTCAGCTGCCTCTGCCTTTATTGTCCATGTTCACGTACCTGGTAATCTTTTCCAGTCTTCCTTTTTCAGCTTCATGTAAAGTGCAACGTGAAGTGAATGATAGGAAACTAGTGGCAGGAAGGCAATTGGGTGAAATATTACTAGTTGGTGATGAGTTGGAATTCGAGTAACAGCAAGCAGATTGCTGTAACAGGGGCTATTTCCTCATGCTACAAGAAGGTTGCAGTAGCTGCCGTGGTGATGGTGTGCAGGGAGTCAGGCTCCTGCACCCCACCCCTTTGTTCCCCTTTCATTTGCAAGGGGATATTCATCTTGCCACTTCAGACATTGCTAACTTCATCTAATAGAAGTGCATCTAGAATCTGCTGGTAGGTTCTTGCCAAAACCTTATACATCAAGACATTGCTGCATCTTCCAGACTGGGACAAGGAGCCTTTGGTTTTCTAACCAGGGTACTCAATGGGGAGAAAGGAGAAAGGCAGAGAGTGAGGGCTCAGCAAACCAATTGGAAGAATCAACCTCAGAAACTGGCATCTAGTCCTGCTGAGAAATCATCAGGTAGGTCAAGCATTCAGGAGACTATAAGGCATGATGAAGTTGTAGAGCACTGTAGCCAGAGAAGGCTGGAGGAATCTAGGACCACAGGAAATTCCTTTGGGAGAAGGTCTGACTCAGTTTCTACAACAAACACTAAAAAGTGGTGCTTGCTTCCTGATAATGTCATTTTAGCATTTTTTCTGGTTCTTTTCATATGCTGAGATGTTTTTATGTTACATAGCCTTGCTTATCGTAACTACCAATATGTACCTTGTTTTTCTATTTTTATGCTATCATAGTTTCTCCATGTTTTTACCTCATAGTTTCTTAAAATTGGAATATTAGCCACTACCTGTAGATTGAAAATAATTGTATATATGTTATCACTTTTTGTTATTTGTCTTAATTATTCTGATTTTATTTCCAGTTGTATGGATAGTGAATTAAATATAAAAATGACTTTGTTGGATCTTTTGGGTTGTACAACCATTAGTAGTGAACATTTCAAGCAAAACAATTTGATAAAGAGGACAGAATACGAACCTAGAGAGAAATAGGCATATTTAGAAGTGGAAGATGGGGCTTTCATTTGGGGTTAGACATGAAGTTTGAGCTAATGATGGAATACCAGTCTGAAAGAAAGTAGTTTGATGTACAAGTTTGTTTTCCTAAAAGGCATTGATTAGCATAACAGATACTAATGAGAAATGGCAGGTGTGACTTTTGATTGAATGGGTAATCTTTCAGAAAAGAATCATGGGGGAAAAGTCAGTAAAATAGAAATTATACACAGAGAAAGAAGAAAACAATGAAAAACAGTTCAGAAGAGAAGGGGAACAGCATTAGGACAAGCTGCTGAGCAGACAGCACCTCATCAAAGGAGTAAGCAGAGAGGAGGGTCTGGCAGGGAGGCGTGGTCCCCAATGAGGATGCAGAATGAAAGCGGAGGAGAAGTGGGCAGGAGGGAGCTGGGTCATGTGCTGATGATACAACTGTTCAGGCGACCCTAGTGGCTCAGCTTCCTCCCCGTCAAGGGCTCATTACTATAGATGTCCATGAAGATTGTTCTTTCCAGGTATCTACTTCTACCCTTAAACTACGTAGCCTGTAGATCCCCTCATAGACCTCTGCCCTGTAATGCATTCCAGCACCCTGCCCATTCCTAGACTGAACTTGAGGCTCTTTTCTTGGTAATGCCCTGCTCATCCCTGGGGAACTCATTTCCTTTTCCTGCACATTTTATCACCTCATAATCCTCCTGAGAGCTAAGTCCCACCAGAGGCTTCCTCTCCCAAGGGACACCTTTAGAAGCCTTGCTCCCTCATAAAGGGGTGGGGCTGCAGAATGCTGGGAATTTTAAACGTCACTGAGATATTCAGGGAGTAGGCAGCTAGAAAGTTGAGACCCTTGTAGTTAGCCAACACTTGGGCTTGGAATAGCCACCCAAAGAACACTGCATTACTAAGAGTCCTTACGAAAGCAACTGCAAGCATACAAACTATGTAGTACAAAGTAAAGTAACATCCAGAAACATACGTCCTGACATTTGACTCTTTGAAATAACACAAGAATGAATTAAATTTCAGTGGAGTTTAGATAAACATAAATACGTATTTAGGAGACAGTGACAAGTCCTCAGAATCTAGTAACTTGATCAGGAGGGCTCAACCTCCCCCCAGTTGCAGATTAGCTTCTTGATGTATCCCTGTCTTATCTATTATTTTCTGCATGGTCATAGATGGTGATTCTATGAACTTGTTCTAAATTCACTAAATATTTTAAACATTTCAATTTTATGTATGTAGAAAAAGCCATGTTGCAAAATTGGTAGAAAGTGAAATTCAATCATTTCTTCCATAAATGCCAAGCACCTAGAGTTTGGAAGTATGTTCACATCGATTTAATTTTCTGCTGTTCATTCAGGCATTTGGCATCATACAGCCATGACCACAGATAAAGTGTGTATTACTGGGTGTCTGCAGTTTTGGATTAATAGCTGACTTTTCATGTAAGAGCCCAGTACAGGCTCCATGTGGGTCTGGTGTGACTGCCACCCCAGAACCCTATGCTGAACTCTTCACAGGAAACCCTGAGGGTGAAGTCAGCTCTGCATAGTTAAGGCCCAGTCTTAATTACCAAAGCGGTAATTAAAAATTACTTTTTAAGAAGGTGCTGTTTTATATGACTTATAATTTATTCATGAGCTCCTCAGGATCTGGAGGTGATTGCTTTCTGAAAATGAGACTGTGCAGCTTCTCCCTGCTCTGTGGTTTAGAGGACAGGCTCTTACCTCTATACAGCCTTCTGATGTGTCTAGAAAAATGCCTGCTGTGCTCTGAAAAGGAATTCTTCTCTCATGAGAAAAATCTCCTAGACCCTTAGAACAAGTCTTCTCAACTTTGCTGTGTTTACATTGTGGGTTGGCTAATCCTTGTTGTAGGGACTGTCCAACACATTTCTTTTTATAAATATTTTGTTTATTATTTTTATTTTGTGTGTATGAGTGTATTGTTTGCATGTATGCAAGTGTACCCTGTCATGCAACGCCTATGGAGGTCAGAAGAGGAAGTCAGATTCCCCTTGAACTGCAGTGGCAGACGGTTGTTAGCTGTCATGTGGGTGCTGGGAATCAAACCTGGGTCCTCTGCAAGAGTAGCCATTGCTCCTAACCACTAAATCATCTCTTCAGCCCTGTCCAGTGCAAATCTAGGATACTTAGCAACATCCCTGGCTCCCACCCACTAGATGCTAGACCCCTCACTTGTGACTAATAAAAATATCTGTAGATATTGACAGATGTCCAGGGTGGTGGAGGTGGGGGTAGGCACAGAAAAACTGTCCTATGACAAGAACATTGGGGACTTCTAGATATCCATTCCCAACACTTCTGGCCCAGGGCCCAGTCTCTGGAATTACACTCATTCCTCAATAATGCAAGGACTTTGGTTTCAAAATCATCCTGGATACTGGCATCCATGGCTGTTCAAATCCCATATACAAAGTGATGTCATATTTACACAGAAATTGTGCATATCATCCCATGACCTATAAATGATTTCTACATGATTTACGATCCTAATATAATGCGAATTCTTTGTTAATAACTGCTGTGTTGTATTGCTTTGGAAACAATGACAAGAAAGAATATCGTGCCTGCATTGAACACGTACAAGTTTTTCTTCTCAATATTTCCTTATAAATGATAAATTTTTGTTTCTTATGTATTTTGATCCAAAGCAGTTGAATCCTTGAGTGAAAGCCATGGCCAGGGGGTTGACTGTGTAATCCTTCTTCCCAGCTCTGCCCAGCTCTAACCTTCAGCCCACAGTCACATGATAATGGTTCCTTTCCTTCTCTCTTTTTCCAACCAGGCTATTCAACCTTAAAGGGAGCAGGGAGCTCGTCTAAGCCTCTTGTCTTTAAATATTTTTGCTTTGGCTCCCAGCGTTGGGTCTTTTCTTTGAAGACAGTATCAAAGTGTCAGTTGGAACCATTAAAAATTTAAGTGCCTGCAATATACTTGGTACTAATCTGGGTGCTGCAGGATACACCTTGAGTATTTGCTTTCATAGAGGTTACACTGGATTGGTAATACCAAACAAAACAAAAACGTAATTACCCAGCATAGTGCTTGGAGAGATTAAGAAAATAAAGGATTGTAGGAGTGGATGAAGGGGTCTCAGTCCTAAGTAGGATGGTGACGAAGACCTTATAAGAAGGTGGTGTGTTGAGCTGGCAGCCTTGACTCTGCTGGGCAGCTGAGCTGTCTCTGTGGCCCCAAGTCCTCCTTTGAGGACTAGATGCAGACTGTGCAGAGGGCTTCTCATAGGGCCTGGCTCATGGCCTGGTTCTATGGAAGTTTCAAGTCCAACTTCCAGTCAGCGTTCAACCCCTGGCACCCTAACTTGGACTAAGAATATTATATTGGCTTCTTTTAAAAACTGGTATCTAAAATGGATGTAAAAACATGATCCACATCGTATAGTTGTTAGTGAAATGAAGAGAGCTAATATTAAGTCATTAGCAAAGCAGTTGCCATATCACTAATCAATAAATATCGGTTAATCCCATGATGCTATCTCAGTTGAGCACTCCCAGAATAAGACACCATCAGGCCAGAAGCACTCATCACAACTTTGCCTAGTGGAATGCTTTCTAGCCTATTTTCCCCCTCGTGTACATGTGTATATGCATGTGTGTAGTGACATGAAAAAGTTAGTAGATTTTCTACACATAATCACATAATAAGGGCTTCATAAAAAGTGTTTGTTATTTTCATAATCACCATTATGCTAGTAATGTGATCATATAATAGTGTACCATCTGTACTGGCCAAGATTTGTCATTCTTTATGTGCAATAAAATTCATTCAAGAAGTGTTTGTTGAGCATATATCATTATGTGCCAGGCATTTTTCATAGGCACTGGAGGACAGTAGTGAACACAACAATACCACCAACAAAAGACCTTAAAGGACTAAATGCTAGTCAGGGGAGGTGGAATAAGTGAATAAGACAGTTACATAACACACTACATAAGGACACGTGCTCTAGAGAAACCTAAAGCAGAGGAAGAAGCCAGGGGCAAATGGACCTAGAGAGATCCATGCTAGCTCATGTAGTCAAGGGAAAGCATGCCTCTGAGTAACTTCTGAGCGGAGACCAGAAGGTGAGAGGGTAAGCCAAGTGACACACAGAGAACATTCCAGAAAGAGGAAACAGGTCTAGAGGCCACAGCATGCCTCATGCGATAGAACAAGAGAAGCATCACAGCTGGGTAAGAGAGAATGAGGGGAGGGTAGACATCCTCATCATAGAGGGTCTGATAGAGGGTGCAGCATTGGGAAGATGCTTGCTGACTCCATGGTGAGGATGGTGAAGGAAAGTCGTCTATCGGATTACATAGTGTAAGAGTTACTTTTTCTGTTGCTGTGATAAAACACCATGACCAAGGCAACTTTTAGAAGGAAGAGTTTATTTGACTTACAGTTCCAGGGGGCTAAGAGTCCATCACTGTGGGGAGGCGTGGCAGGAGGCAGCTGGAGCAGAGAGCTGAGCGCTCACATCTTCAAACAGGCACAGGAAGGAGAGAGAAAACCTGACAGTTGTAAGAAGGTTTATGAACTCTCAAAGCCTTTCTGGCTCCAAGTAACGTGTTTCCTCTAGCATGGCCACACCTCCCAAAAGCTCCATGGCCCTCCCCAAATGGCACCAGAACTGGGGAGTAAGTGTTTAGCTACTTGGAGCCTGTGGGGAGACATTCTCATTCAAACCTCCACACATAGTAAAGGACCTTCCCGTTTGTTGTATCCTTAACAAACAGGAAAGTCAGGTGTGGTATCGGGGGCCTAGTTAGGAGGTTTCCTGTACCCCAAAAAGCTAAGAGCAGAAGACGAAAAGGTGAAAATTTGTCTGGCTCTTGTATAGACTTATTGCAATAATTTAACAAACAGTAAATAAATCTTTCAAATAGACATTGCTTATAAAAATGGAAGCAAAACCAAATAAAACAAAAACCATGTATATCTGGGCAGCTATGAGTTTTTTAAAAATGGTGGGGGATTACAGATTTTGGTTATAGTTTTAGTTTAGTTAAAATATTATTATATCATTTATTTATATTTATTTATTTATTTTATTTATTATTTTGGTCTTTTTGAGATAGGGTCTCCCCGTAGCCCCACTGACCTGGAACTCACTATGTAGACTATGCTGGCCTCAAACTCACAGAGATCTGTCTGCCTCTGCCACCCGAGTGCTAATATTATAGGTGTGTACCACCACACCCAGCTTTTATCTTGTTTTTTAAGACAAGGTTTTAAATCGTCTGAGTTGATCTTAAAGTCCGTATGAAACTGAAGATGACCTTTAACTCATGATCTTCCCACCGCCATCTCCAAAGTGCTAAGATTACAGATGCACACCATTCTTTTATTAGAGAACATTCAAAAACATTTACAAAGAAAGAGCATAATGATTGTATATGTTGCCATCACCCAGCTTCAATAATTAATGGGTTTCGTTTCCTCTATATAAATATTATTATATTTTATTATATTATTTTAAAATAAATTTCAACATTATGTATTTTTCTATGATAGCTCTATCACCATATATCTTTAACAGATTCTCTACTAGCACAGGAGGTTGCAAAGATCGCACAGAGGCCCACCTATTCCCCTTTCCCTCCTCATCTACATCTTTCATTGGGATAGATCATTTTATTTATGACGAGTAGATCTGTGTGGTGTGATCACCATCCACAACCATGATAAAGAATTGTCCCATCAGCATGCCTTTCTCCTTCCTGTTACTCCTTTGAAATCTTTTATCCCTCACCATCCTAACCCTTAACAATTGTAGATGTTAATGTGCTGTGTATCAAGTTTTTAGATAATGTTATATGAATGGAGTGATACAGTATATAGCCTTCTAAAAATCGCTTTACTTAAAACATATGTCCTTGGGCTGGAGAGATGGCTTAGGAGTTAAGAGCACTGACTGCTCTTGCAGAGGACCCGGGTTCGATTCCCAGCACCCACATGACGGCCACCTTAACTCCAGTTCCAGGGGAATCCAACACCCTCTTCTGACCTCCACAGCATTGCACAACACGGGTGCACTCATATACATGCAGGCAATACACTCATAGACATAAAATGAAAATAATAAAATTAAAAAATATATATTAAAACGTATGTCCTTGAGATGCATCCAAGTTGTCGTGTATATCAATAGTTCACTCGTTTTTATTGTTCAGTAGTTTGTTTATTCAATCCTCTACTATGATGGGACATTTTGACTACTTAAAGTTTGAGGTTATTATAAGGAATGTATATTGCTTTGTGTGGTTAAAGCTTTTTATTTACCTGGAGTAAGTGCCCAGCAGTACAATTGCCGGTCCATGGACCAAACAAACATTTAGATTTCTTTCTCACTTTGTTTTTGAGATAGAGTCTCGCTTACACTGCCCAGGCTGGCCTCAAACTCAAGATTCTCCTGCCTCAGCCTCCCAAGTGCCAGGATTATAGGCTGTACCATACATATCTGGTAAATGTTTAGGTTTCTTAGAAGCTAGTAAACTCTTTGCCAGAATAGCTGCACCATCTCACGATCTCAGAAGCAGTGACCGAGAGGTACACTCTGTGTCCTTATCAGCACTTGCCCTTGTCAGCAGTTTGTCTTTGGCCATTCTAATAGCGGTGTAAGTATCTGAGTTTGACCTTAACTCTCACACCCCCAGTGTCTCCTGTGCTGGGATGTGTTATCCGCTGTCCACATGTCCCCACCAACAAACTGTGCCCTAGGTTTTGTTCATTCTCCAGCTGATTTTGCCTTTTATCGAGTGTTACAAGTGTTTTTATTTTCCTAATTATGTATTTATTAGACATATTCTATAATGGATCACATTACATAGGTTCATTGTCTTAACAGAGGTTCTTGTAGGATAAAGCTGTGGATTTTGATGAAGCATAACTTACTGATTCATTTTTAATGACCATATTTTTGTTGTCATGCTTAAGGACTGCTCCCAAATATTGAAGACTTTCACGGTTTCTTCTAATAGTTTCACATTTTTGGATTTGCTACTCAATCAAGATATAATTGATTTTTGAATAACATATGTGGATCTTCTTTTTGATAGTGAGTGTCCAGTTGTTCCAGTACTCTTTGTTCAAAAGGTGCCCTTCCTTCATTGAGTCTTTGCATCAGTCTTAAAAATGCTCAGCATACTTGCTTGGGTCTTTACATTGTAGATTCTGTTTTTTTTTCTTTTTATCATGTGTCTATTTCTCTGGCAATTCCACATCATTTGGTTATTTTACCTGAATCATAAATGTTTAAATTGGAGAGGTCGATTGCTTTTGTTCCTTTCTTTATTTTTCTTAATTTTTTTCAAACTGTATTTTACTGGTTTGTGTATTTTGTGTGTGGGTGCATGCGTGCCACAGAACACTTGTAGAAGTCAGATGGCAACTTGCAGGTGTCAGTTTTCTCCTTCCATGTGTCACAGGGATTCATCTTAGATCACCAAGCCTGCTGCAAGCATCTTAACCTGCCTAGTCATCTTTCTGACCCCTCTACATTATTAAAAAAAAAGAGCTATTCCATATCCTTTGTCTTTCTTCATAAATTTATCAATTTTAGACTATTATTGTTTATACCATTTTATAATCTCAGAATCTATCTAGCTGCAAATTTTTCATTGGTAGGAATTATGTCACAACCATTTATCAGTTTGAAGAGTATTAATAACTTTATTATGCCGAGTCTTCCAATTCATGTACATGGTATATACCTTCACTTATTTAGGTCTTCTTTAATTTTTTTCCCATTAGCCTTTATATAGCAAAAATATTGTGTGTGTTTTGCTATACTTACACCTAATAATTCATTATAAATGGTATTTTATATTTTTGGTGCTGGGGATTAACCCCAAAGGCTTATACATGTTACCCAGTATTCTGCCACTAGACTCCATTCCCATCTTTGGATTTTTGAAACAGAATCTCACTACTCAGCTAGGGAGAGCCTGAATTTACTCTATACTCCAGGCTGGCCTTGCACTTTCTGTGTAGCCCAAGCTGGCCTCTAACTTATGATCCTCCCGCCTCTACTTCCAGGGTGCTGGGATTATAGGCAATGTTGTATTTTAACTTTCAGTTTTCATGTGTTCATTGATAAAGTGAAGAAATTGAGATAATTTTTGGAAAACTATCACCAGAATATTTTAGAATGGTCTTATATTTTCAGAAGAAAAGTAAATAGAAAGTGTCACCTACAGTCTCTCCTCTCACTTCTTTTCTTAGCAGAGTACATATGCTAGAGTAGATGAGCCATATTTATATACATCATGAGGAATTAAAGCTCATCTTTTTTATTAAGGTTCAGTGTTTGTATTTATATAGTTAATGAGACTGAACAACTGCATCAGGACATCTACCCACCCTTATACTGTGCTGTAGAGTTCTTTCACTAACCTGTGAATTCTCTGTGCTCTGTCTGTTCATCCTTCCCTTCCCCATGACATCAACAAAGGTATGTGGTGTAGACTTATCTATAGTGATTTTAATTTTTTATGTGTATATGTATATGAATACATGCCACATGTGTATAATGCCCACAGAGGGCAGAAAAGGGTATCTGAGCCCCTGGAGCTGGAGTTACGGGCAGTTGTGAGCTACCAGGTACTGGGAACTGAACTTCCATCCTCTGGAAGAACAGTTAAGCACTTGTAAATACTGAGCCATCTCTCTAGCCTATAGTGTTTTTAATGAATCTGTAAATCTTCTACAGTTATTGATCGAGGAAAAACATGTTGCCACAGTCAGGAGTAAATTTCTCAGCAGTATACAAAACTTTGTCCCATTTATATCCCTTTATCTTCTTGCAATTATGATTGTCTTTCTTGTTTCAATATACTGAGAACCACATGCACTATGTTACTTTAAAAAATCATGGATTGGAGAAATGGCTCAGTGGTTAAGAACATTTGCAGTTCTTCCAGAGGACCCAGATTCAATTTCTAATACCCACATGGTGGCTAACAACCATCTATAGTCCAGTTCTAGGGGATCTGACACCCTCTTCTGATCTCCGCAGGCATTGCATGCATGTGGTGGACTTACATACATGCAGGCAATATACATAGAAAATAAAAATAACAAATAAAATTAAAAAAACTTTATCGATCTAGAAAACTCAAAGGAGGAAGAATATGTATTATAGTCATACACGTTCTCACACTTGTTCTTATTTATTTGTTGATTTTGCTGGAGTTCTGTCGCTTGGTTTTTGTTTAGGAAATTCCTTTTATGTTTTGGGTGATTATGTGTTGGTAACAGATCTCCTTGGTTTCAGTCATCTAAGTGACCTGGTTTCCCTTTTCATTGCCCAATGCTAACTTCTTTCTGGGTGTAAAGTCTGGAGTGGACAGTTCTTTTCTTTCAGTGCTTAAAAAACTTACCCAGTGCTCTTGTCCCGAGGCTTTTTTAAACATCTACCACTCTGCTGGAGAGCTTTAGTTGTCAACTTGACACCCTGGGTAGAGGGAGCTTCAGTTGGGGAATTTCCTTCTTTGGACTGGCCTGTGGTCCTGTCTGTGTGATATTTTCTTGATTTTTGAGTGATGTGGGAGGGCCCAGTCCACTGTGGGTGCCACCCTGGGCAAGTTGTTCTGTATGGTGTAAGAAAGCAGGCTGAGCATGGGCCAGGCTTTCCTGGCAGCGTTCCTCTGTGGCCTGTGCTCCAGTTCCTGCCTCCAGGTTCTGGCCCTGAGTTCCTACCTTGAGCTCCCTCAGCCATGAACTGTAACCTGGGAGATGTAAGCCAAATAAACTCTTTCCTCCCCAACTTGGTATTGGTCAGAGCATTTTGTCCCAGCAATTGAAGGTGAACTAGAACAATCATCATTCTTTTTCTCTCTAAAGAAGGACTAAATCTTCCACCATTGCTTCAAGATTTTTTTCCCTCTTTTTAATATAAATTTAATGGTTCAATTTGCTGTAAATTTCTTTGGCTTTATCCTGTTTGGGCTCTGTTTAAATACTCAGATCTTTAGGTTTATGTCTTTTGATAGCTGAAAAATGTTAGCCATCAGGTTTTGAATATTTTTTAGGCTAGTCCTATCTCTTCTAATCCTCGAGAGTCAGAAGATATGCGTGTCCCATACTTTGTTGCAATTCTGTGGCTCTCTGAGTCTCTGTTCATTTTTATAAGTCTTTTCTTACTCTTGTTCAGTCAGGGAGATGTCCGTTACTCCATTTGAAGTTTGCTGATTGCTTCCGTTCCTCTCTTTATTCCGCTACATAACATAATGTTTGAGTATTTTTACCTTGGTTATTTCTAATCACCACTTTTCAAAATGGTTATTGTACTCTCCAGTTTTTATTTGCTTCAGGCATTTTTGTGTTTGCTAGTGAAGCAGTTTCACGAGCCTGAGAGGAGCTTCAGAATAGTCATCAGTTAATACATCTCTGCCACTTTGGCACTGGTATCTATGGACTTTCCTTTTTCTTTAAAGCTTTGATTTTCCTGTTTGGAGTACTGTTAATAATGTTTTTTGAAACTGAACTTAGTGAATATAATGTTATAAGAATGTGGATGGACCTTTTTTAAAATACAGATCTTGTTCATTTTAGTCAGGTTTTCTTTCTAAAAAAGGGAGAGGGAAGGGGTGGGCATGACCTCATTCATACCCAGTGGGGGTGGGTTTCTCAGCTACTCCCTCTGTCACCCAGGGACACCTCTTGGGTTCCGGCCTGTGGGTGTGCACTTCCTCCACTTTTTCTCTGACCTTTGATCAAAGCAGAATGGTTCATTTTTTAACTAGCTGAACAATTGCTGTCCTAGACTTTTGAGTAGCTATTTCTTGGTTAGGGACTTTTGCTTTCTTTTGTATTATATAATTAATTATTGAATTAATTAGACATGTTAATTAATCTGTGCTCATTGTTGATTCTAATTCTCGGACATACAGGACAAGAAGAAAGCCAGGACAACTCAGTACTGTGCTGTTCCTTGGGCCCCAAAGCCCCTTTCTGGTCTACTTCCTGCTGTTCACCTTTCTAGGTATTTTTATGTGTAATGTCCAGGGTATATTGTGCTTAGTTGAAGGAATAGGAACAAGTGTACTTATCTCACCATCCTGAAGTAGAGCATCTCTTTAGCTGGTTTTAGTGTGAAGGATTTACTTATGGATTAGATGTGGAGTGTGACAGAAAAAACATTCAGTGATAATTCCTTTTTCTCCTTATGACAGGAGAGATAAGTTGCAAGTACTGGAGATGAGGAAGGTGGGAGAGGCTTTGGAAGTCTTCGAGCATGCAGAGTGCTGAGTGTGTCAGCTTTTGGATTAGGATCTAGAGTTGAAGTCAGCAAATTCACATTTTCAAGTCATTACCTGGAGGTGTATCTAAAGACATGGGAAAAGATGAAATCCTTTTTAGAGTGAGGATAGAGTGCAAGGAGGTCAGACAAAAGTGAGTACTATGATGTACCATTGGGAGTAAGTTAGAAGAGGAGGGACCGGCCCAGAGAACTGACCTGGGGAACCTTGGGAGGCAGGCCCCAAACTACAGTAGTATAGTGTTCTAGAAGCCAGATGAGGATTGTTGTTCAAGACAGGGAGTGAAACCAGGGCTTCATGCTGGTGAGAGGTAGAGGAAGGCATGGACAGAGGCCCTGGTACTTAACATCTTGTCCAGAGCAATGGCAAAACCCACTTAATCAGATGTTTTACCTCCTTAGTTTCTGCTACATCAGGCTCAATAGTCTAACAGGTGTCCTAACCCAGAGACCCAGTTCTGGGGGTATCAGTGAGCCAGGACCAGCCACTAGTTTCTGAAGTTCCTGAAGGCCAATTGAGAAGACTGATAGAGAGGACAGGTAAACAATTTATTCTCAGTGTAGCCACACTTGGGAGAAAAGCAGTAGTGTAATGACCGGAAGTCCCCTCTCTGAAGAACTAACCACAGTTCTAGGGTATTGTAGCTTACAAGGGTGAGGGGTTTACATAGCTGGTGATCTCAGTCAGGCTGTGGTCTGATTTATCAGTATGTCACGATAGGTCAAGGCAGGGCTTGTCTTTAGTAAGAAAGTTGCTGCTGCCTGGTGAGTA
This sequence comes from Nannospalax galili, assembly GCF_000622305.1. Classification (NCBI taxonomy): domain Eukaryota; kingdom Metazoa; phylum Chordata; class Mammalia; order Rodentia; family Spalacidae; genus Nannospalax; species Nannospalax galili. The sequence goes on from NW_008343973.1 coordinate 521,480, forward strand.
GTTTTGATTTGTCACAGAATGTTAATTCATCAGGTCTGTTGTTTTTGGAATCTAAGTGACTGTAATCAATCTCTTGATAACATAGACACAGAACAGCTCTCACTCTAAAGGTAGTAAATGCCAATTTATTCTGAGTTAAATATGAGTGACTGTTGCTCATGAATATCATTGTTCTGGCTGTTCTGAATATCATATTCTACCTTAAATGCCTTTACATGAGCATTTACAGTCACAGAAGAAAAGGAAGTCATAGGCTAAGATATTTACCAAATACATTGATGGGACAGCAGGTAGTGAGTTATGGCAAAGGGTAGGTTTCAAATACTATCTGATGACATTCTTAGCTTTTGAATTGGTAGAAGCCAATGATCTGATAAGTTAATATATCTAAATGATTTTACCTGATAGTAGATAAGATTTTAGATTATATACAGAGGCAGACAATAAATGGCTACTAAAAACAGCCCGAGAAAAATTTGTGTCCCCATTTGCCATATTCTAACACTCCACAGTTAGGAAGCTCTAATCAGGCAGCCTACAGAATCTTTATCTAGGTGTGGCTTTTGCAGGAAACCAGGAAACTTCAGTTCTCCATAGCATTGTAAAGGAAATTACTTTGTGTGTCCCTCACAATGATATATACTTTAAAATAAATTGATTTATTTTGAAAATCAATTTTGTAGAATTTTGTCTTTAGTTTTGATAGTGTGAGTCAATAGTACTTTTTCATTTATTATATTTCTGCCTTTCACAAACAAACTTGGTGATACAGGAATAAAACTGAACTGACTTATAAATGTAAGTATTTTAAAATAAGCCTGAATTTATAAAGTGTATTTTCAAGTACTTTTTTTCTTCAAAGTAGTTTTGTTGAATTTTTGTGCATTTCATACAAAACATCCTAATCATCTTTATATCCTCTCCTCCATGCGCGCCCTCCCATAGGACCCCCCCCACACACCGAATTTCATGTCTTCTGTCATTTATGTTAAGGCCTATTGAGTCAAATTAGGGTACTCAGATGTCCCTCAGTGCAAGTTCATCCACTGGGGTCTAGTCAGCCTACCTAGAAACATTCCCTTTAAAGAACGTCAGCTGTCAATAGTTTTTCAGCTAAGATTGGGGTCTGTTGCCCATTTCCCCAGGTCTATGATAGGTTTTTGTCTGCTTGAGTTTGCATGGGTCTTATGTATGCTGACACCATTGCTGTAGATTCCTAAGAGTAAGGTCCCAGGACCCTGTAAGACTGTTTTCTTACGGTCATGCCCTTCCTTCCTGACTTTTAGAATCTTTCTGCTTGCTCTTCCACAATGCTCCCTGAGCCCTGTAGTATTTTAATTCTCCTTATTGTCAGTCCATGGCCAAGGCCAAAGCTGTATTTGCACCAATAGTCCACTGATTCAGTACTGTTAATTGTCCTATGAAATGTTTGTGGAAGGCAAGGTGTTAATTTGTTTCCAGAGCAACAGCAGCTGTTATGTAATATGAGAGTATTTGCTGTAACAGCTCCTTGTGTTGAGTAGCTAGGGAGGGATGGGTTCCAAAGATACAGCCTATCATGGCACAAATAAATAAGTAAAGCAAAGTCCCCTACAACCGTGCATGGAGTAGCTGTGGGAACACTGTCTTTGATCTTTGCAATGATTTTCTGCTTTAAAATGAGCAGTTTTAAAAGGCTAGTTCTTTCCAGAAGAGACTTGAAAGTTCAGGGTATATGGTTCGTTATTAGGGACACGCTGAGAGCCTCTTGCTGGGCCTCTAAAAAAGAGTTGGAGGGGCCCTCTGAGACTGCTGGTTCTGCCTGTTTATGAGAGGAAACAGAAACCCAGGGAGGCTGCTTACATGGCTGACTCTAAAGAACACACAGCAAGTATGTGTCATGTCAGGGGAGAGGCAACCTCAGCTGCCATCACATTCCTTCGGCTCCACCCTTGACAGAGGCCAGATCAGCGACAGGTGCTCAAGGAGGGCTTTTGACTGAACTTAACAAATGCTGACTTTGAAGGTCGAGGACCATACTCATTTCTTGGTGTAGTGGTGAAAATGTGATTCTGTGTGTTTACTCTAGGGGTGACAGGGAAGCCTTAGTTTGGTCCTTTGAAGGTTTGCTGATAGGAACTGACAACAGATTAAGTCTAAGAAAAGACATACAAACTGATTACATGCAAAAAGGAAGTCCCAAAGTGCAATTACGTACTAGTCCAGCATAATCTAGAAATTTCCATGTGCTTTTTCTTTAAGGGATGAGGAGAATGAAGAGTGCAGGTGATTTCCAGGGAAAAGTAAGTGGTTTTTAGATGAAGTCAGTGAGTTCCTATATCTGGGGACAAAACTTTGCTGGGCCTATAGAACAGACAATGGATTATAAGTGATTGTGTTCAGGATGTTGAATGGGACTTAAATACAAGACTATTGTTTGTGATAAAATGCTATCTAGGTGCATTGACAGATTTGTGTCTTTCTTCTTGTGTTAAGAGTTTAGAAATATGAAAACTCAGGAAAGGGACCAGAGGAAGGAGGCTTTTGTTCCTTAGTTGCTCCACACATTTAACAGGCAGAAGATAGCCCAGAGAAGCCTCTTGTGGCAGCGTGGGCTGATCTCTAAGTTCCTTTAATTTAAAATATTCAGCATGTCACGATACTACATATTAGGGTGACAGTCCCTAATCTCTTTAACTGTGAGTAAGCAATTGAGAAAGTTTGTTACAAAGTAAAACAGGCATCAGCAATGCCTGTCTTGTTTGTCCTAGGGAGTCATTTTTCTTATATCACCAATCTTAAGACTCATCTTTGCAAATGTGATTCACATCCCAGGCCACACAGGTCTGGCTTCTTCTGCACCAGCCAAGTCTCTTTCCGAGACATCTGCTGGCGGGTACAGGTCAAAGTACTGGCACAAGCCCCACCCCAGCAGCCCTGCTCCTCCTGTACCTGTATCTTGCTTTCTTCTTGAACTTTTGGAGTCTTGAAAAGACTTTTACTTCCAGTTCCTTGACAAGCCCCCTATTCAGAGGCAAGGTAGTTTTTATAAAGTGTTTTTTGATGCTTGATCTCAAAATATTTAACCCCTTTTTAAAAAAAATTTATACTTATTTATTATTTTATTTTTATGTGCATGAGTGTATTGCCTGCGTGTGTATAAGGCCACCCGTGTTGTGCAATGCCTGCGGAGGACAGAAGAAGGTGTCAGATGCCCTGAAACTGAGGTTATGGACAGTTGTTAGTCACCATGTGGGTGCTGGGAATTGAACCCAGGTCCTCTGCAAGAGCAGTCAGTGCTCTTAACTGCTGAGCCATCTCTCCAGCCCCAATATTTAACCTCTTAAGAAACAAGATCCTAAAAGAATATAAAGCTGTGTAAAAAGCAAAGGGAACAGGTATCTTTTTGTGTTTTCCTTACCTATGTTTCTCATCGGAAACACTCTCATGCTAAAACCAGACAGTTTCCTCATTGGTTTTTTACCTCAATAAATTGAAGGTCTCTGTGGACAACTTTTTAAAAATAAATTTTTATTAATATTTTGAGAAGTTTATACATGCAAATAATATATTCACACACCTCCACTCCTCTCCTTAATGCCCCCAAGATCCACTGCCAACCCCCTCACAATCTATGTCTTCTTTTTCTTTACAGCCTGCTGATTCCAGTTTGTGCTGCTCACATAGTCATGGGTGTAGGGCCATCTCCTGCAGCATGGTTAACGTACCAGGGTTCACACTCCTAAAGCCAGATATGACTCTCCCTTCCCTAGCAGCCACCAATTGGCAGTAGCTTCTCAGCTTTGGGCCAGGTGCTCCTAACCCCTCTCTTCTATGCTGGAATGTTGGCTGACTTGGTCTTTTGAAGGTAGTTGCAGCTGCCATGAGTTCACGAGTGCATCAGTCCTGGCATGTCTGGAAGACGCTGTTTCAGTCCAGTCCTTCAGGACCTCTGGCTCTTACAGTCTTCTTAGGTCCTCTTCTGCAATATTCCCTGAGCCTTAGGGGGAGGGGGTGTGCTAGAGATGTCAGAGCACTCCTTAGACACTTATTCTTTGCACTTTGACTAGTTGTGAGTTTTATGTTAACTGCCGTCTACTGCACAAAGAAACTTTTCTAATGAAATCTGAAAGTTGCACTAATCTGTAAATAGAATTAAGAGGACACTTTGATACTATGTCCATTTATCACAATAATAGTAGTAAGTTCACCACCCCCATGAGCTCCCTAACCATGAGATCTTGGCTAGATTTATAGTGCCAAGCAGGTGTTTCCTTCTATGGGCTTCAAAACCAATCAGAGAAGTTGGTTATGCCCATAGCATTAGTGCCACTATTAAGCCCTTGGTGTATCTTGCCATGCCAGTCATTACTGTAGTTCACAGGTTGCCCAGTTGAGTAAAACTTTTGATGATTTTCCCCCTCAGCAGCCTGCATAGTACCTTCCAGTACTATAAAAGCCAGACAGCATTGAGAAAGCTTCCTGGTCAATACCAACTTGATTTCTCCATGTTCTGTGGTATGGCCAAATTTTTAAACGTTGATTACTGGTATTTGTCCATATAATTTCTTGGGAAAGGTCACAAAATTTGGGCCAGAAATGTTCCACAGGAAAATGACTGTATCCTATAGGGAACAACAGTAGGTATTTCCTGCCTTCCTCCTGGGTTCTTTCCCGAGCATCAAATCTGTCACAGTTCTAGAGCTCCACTCTAACCACTAGCAGGCAGCACTGTGTTCTTCTCCTCTATCTGTCTCCTTTGTTTGTGCTGTTTCAGAACTGCTCCTCTTCTCTAAGAATCACTTGCCCCAAGGAGCTTTGTGCATTGTGTGAAGATGGGGTCAAGGCGCCTTTTCTCTGTGTGTTATGTCACCTTCTTCCTGGCCCTGGCACAGCTGGCTGCTGACAGGCATCTTACTGTGCATTTCTATATATTTTATACATTGTTGATCTTATAAATAATTGATTCCCTACCACGATGTCTGATACAAAGTGGAGTTTCAACTGTCAGAGCATGGATGCATGCAACAATGGAATTCAATTTAGTTGCTGATAACTTCTTTTGTTGTGTGTCTGTATACAAATACAGGGAAAATACCAGCCATTTTAGAACTGTGAAATTCCTAAACTAATTTTCCTTTGGTCAAAAGGGTAGAAAGTCCTTTGAGTTATATCCCTTAGAGAGACTCCTGAATTTATAATAGCATTCCTCAATGAAAAACCTCAAGCTTCCCTAGAGAGACATGATTTCTAGGATGTTAGATTTGCAGAGGGAAATTATCTGAAAGGTTGAAAATTGTAAATGTTGAGGTCCTAGAACACTTAGACTAGAATCCTTGTTAGCAAGACTACACAAAAGCTTTGGGTAAAGAGAGTCCAAGCTCATGTTCAAGAATACATGAATAGAGAGATCTTAGCCACAGTACTTTGATGGCTTAATATTAAGGCTGGCGGACCTGTTCAGATGTAGATCATTTGTTTTCTTTTAATGAAAATGTGGTCAGTGAATGAGGAACTCAGCCTGCCTTCTGGTGTTTAAAGTTGGGCAGGACCCTCCTAGAAACCTCCATGCTCTGATTCATGTGTATGCACTGGTGTTAGTTTTAGGTACATGGAAAACATGACTTTGATGCCCCAGATATTAACATCTGTTGCATTAAGTTCTTAGCTCTTCCTTTATAAGTGGTTGTTTCTCTGCAGTACAAATTCAGCCACTGTGGCAAAGAGATCTAGACAGTAGATTTATTTCCCTTTGAATGAATTAGCTTTAGTCTATTCTACAACCACTGCATATCCCATTAACCTTGAGACTGCCACAAAGTTTAAGTGAAGACTTAGTGATCATTTACTTATTCATATTTTGTTGAGCATCTATTACATACCAAGCAAAAAGCTTTCACTTGAGTTAGAAAAATGAGCAAGTCTGAGTCTCTGCCTAGTGGAGCTCATGGTCCAGAGAGAGTGTATATACAGAGATACTGAAGTGCAAAGTGTTAAGTTCAGAGGCTGGCATGTGTTAAGCACACTGGCATGTGAATCCTTGGGTCAGGCAGGCACTCTGCTTAGAGCTTGCAGTACTAGAAAATAGGCAACATTATTGTCACATTTTAAGAAAGTAAACAGGCATGGAGAATCCAAGAAACTTGCCCAACGTCATACACTGGTAAGGGATATTCTATATATTGAACCTATCTGTTCTCTTACTTGATCTGTTCTCTCCTGCTTTTTGATGCAGGGAATAATATGACCTGCAATATGCTTTTAAGGAGGGAAGGGTGTGTGATCAGGTCCTGGAGGATAAATGCCTTTGCTCAGGCTGCTGTAACAAACCTGGGTGCTTAGAGAACAGCATTTATTTCCTACTATTCTGGAGGCTGGGAGTCAGGGTGAGGTGTCAGTGTGACTGGGTTCTGGAAAGGATTTCTGTAGAGTTATAGATGGTCGCTTGTGGCATTTATGCCACATTATAGTTGTGCCCTAGCTTAAAAAACAGTTTGATTCTTAGCATCCATCTTAAGCCAAGAGTAGGCCCAAACTGCTGAGAATGTGTTCGTTCAGAATTCTGAGAGCTTTGTTCCTGAGGAAGTTTTTTGCTCATTCATTACTGAAAGAGTATACCCAGTCTTAAATGTGGAAGAAAACGACCCTTAGCAGAGAAACAATTTGCCCTTTGATCCCTAGACCTAGAGTACTCTGGACACAACTGTAAACAATTTTTCTCATTGTTTGCTATGAAATACGTGCTTTTTGCAACTCTTTGATATGTAAAGCTTGTGTACACACATTCATATATTATTTTGGGTGAAGGACAAGGAAGGGTCATGAGAGATTAAGGTCCTATGCCCAGGTGACAAGGGGAGCAGATGACTCAGTGAGCTTGCATAT
>NW_008343973.1:528367-529045 GCF_000622305.1 Nannospalax galili
CAAGTTTAAGGTAAACATTATCCCCATAGGCTGATATCTTTGCCTGGCAAAGAGAGTTCAATTCTGTCTTTTTCTTCTTATAAAGTCACCAATTACATCATGAGATCTCCAGCCTCATGACCTTATCTAAACCCATTTCTTTTCTGCAGGCCCACTTTCTAATTCTCTCCCATTGGGTCTTGGGTTAGATCTTCAGCATACAGATATGGGGCAGGAAAGACATAAACATGCATCCCTTCACAAAGGAGGATGGCTGTTTAGAGCAAAGAGTAGTGCAAAATCCTTGAGGCCTGATCATAACACCATCCCTTCAGGGAACTTCAGTGCGATTTCTGCATTAGAGAAGGCAGAGGGGAAGGACTTAGATCAATGGCCATTATTTGAAAGATGCAACATGGAGACTAACAGTGGCTGAGACTCTAAAGGGCCTTAAAATAAAATCTTGACCATGTCAGTTACAGGCTGTTAACTCCGGGAGGCGCTGCTTCACTAGAACCCAGAATAATAAAAGCTACTGTGATGAGGGAAATAATAATAAGCTTCTGCGTGGACTTGGCTTGGGAAACTTCACAATTAAGTAGCAGGTCCAGTTCTTAACTTGGCTGCATTTCACAGACTCCTCATGGGTTTTAAGGCCGAAGCCTTGGGCCACCCTCAGAGACTCATTCAGTTGGTTTG
>NW_008343973.1:530260-578005 GCF_000622305.1 Nannospalax galili
CGAAGACTTGGATGCAGACATGTCTTCTAGACATTTCCTTCTCTATGTTCATCTCAAGGCAAAAAAGATAAAAATGAAGTTTACATTAGATAATCACTAAAAGTAAATACAAAGAGACATAAAAATGCTGAAATCATTGCGGCTGCATCCTATTTTCTCTTTGTAAGTTCATTTTTATTTATTTATTATTTTTATTTTATGGGTATTTGTGTATTCCTTCCATGCATGTAGTTGCACCCATGTTATTGCAGTGCTCTCAGAGGTCAGAAGAGGGTATTGGATCCTGTGGAACTGGAGTTACAGACTGTTGTTAGCCACCATGTGGGTGTTGGGAACTGAACCTGGGTCCTCTGCAAGAGCAGCCAGTGCTCTTAGCCACTGAACATCTCTCTAGCCCTGTCACTCTTTATTCTTGCTGGATTCCCAACACCTGGTACAACAATAATATCAAAACTTCTCTCATTTCTACCCTAACTACTCAGCTATAAGGAAGTCCTCCATGAGCCCTCACTTGGGACACTATAGTAGCTTATTCTGTCATATTTCTCAGCAGTTCAATGATGCACATATGTCAACACCAATATCATTGGTAACTGACTAATGACCTTCAAGATCTTGCTGGCACTGGGAAGACACAGGCCCAACTCTTTGCAATCACATATGGGCTTCAGGACCTTTCCAGGTCCCTGGTTTTTCATCTACCAGATGGCAGCTGTGGAGGTAGAGTCCTATTCTGTTTTCCGTGCAGGTCTTTCCTCCTCCCTCGTTGGAACGACCTCGCCCCTCCCTGCCTTTTGCTTCTTGAAACTGTAGACAAACAGTAAGGCCCAGAACAGTGTTGCTCTCTCAGTGCTACTGCCATGATGTTTGTGCCTGCCTTCTTGGGGTGCACTTATCACAGTGTTAAATGGTCCCGCTTTTCCCTGCTGGAGTGAAATCATGAGGGGAAGGACATTCTGGGCCAATTTTCAATTCTGCTCTTTTAGAATGAAGTTACTAAGTAAATAGTGAAGTTAACACTGTAAGGATAATTAATATGTTCATGAAAATAAACTCTAGATTAACCATTTATGTAGCATCTTTGGTTAAACTGACCCTAAGGCCTTTTTTCTATCTTTTCACCTGTCCAAAGTACACTGGGAGTTGAATTCACCACACTACTTAAAAATCAAGAGAATCTAATTTCTATAAATAGTCATTCCCTGGCCTTTCATGGATTCAAATGGAGCTTTCATTTAATTAATCCTAATTGTGATGGTATAGGCTCCATTAAGCCTACTGACACTACAAATATCTCATATTCCAGGAGGATGGAATGCAAGTTCAACATTGTTCATATTAGACATTCAGTTACATGAGATGGACTTTTAGAAATACTAGGCATAGTTCAAAACTATAAAGACAAGGTTTCACAGTTTATATGGATTCTTTGAAAGAACAACAGAGCAAACTCAGTTCTGGACATATATGTCAGATATAATAATCTTCAATAATATAAGCTCAATAAAAATAGCCATCCTTCATATTTTTCATATGTTCATCCATATATATGATGTATACTTATAAGATTAGATATAGATATAAATGTAGATGTAGCTATCGATAAATACACCCACACTGAAAGTTTGGGGACATTATAATATGTGAATTAGAATTGAAATGGTTTCCATTGTAGGATCATGAAACTGGAAAACATATGTTAGTGCCAATTCTATTGTATTACAAGGTATGATGATTAATGATGATCATGGCATATATATTTGAAGGGTTAACTAGCTACTTTTCACAAGTTATCCCAGTTAATCTTCACTTTAAACCTATATAAAAGGTATTGTTTTTCATGCAAGAAAAGCCAGTCTATTCGAGTGGTCCCATTATAAGCATAGGAGCCTCTGCATTGTATTGGATGCACAGCCCCCATATAACTGGTTCATTTTCTGTTGAAGACCCTATGATTATCTGAGTTTTGCATTAGACAGTGACCACACTCTACCCAATTTCACATGACATTTTTATTATGATCAAGTATTTTAATATATTAAAATATTAATATTTTAATTCTGGGATTAAGATATGGTCTGCATAAAACAATGTAATATAATCAGATAAGGAAACAAGAAGTTTGAAGAAATTCTGTAACATGCTTGAAGGCATGCACTTTTCAGTTTTAGAAGCATTGGCAGAAAAAAAGCACGTCAGCAGCACTCTGGAATCTTATTTGGAACGATGATTAAATCCCCAAGCCGACAGAACCCCTAACTTGTGATGAATGGTGTATATTTTCACATGAATGTTTTATATTGTTACAGATTATTAGATCGTGCACATATATCCAGAACTGAGTTTGCTCCGTTGTTCTTTATAAGAATCCATATAGAGTATGAAACCTTGACTTTATCATTTTGGGCTATGCCTAATAACTGTAAAAGTTCAACTGAAAATTAATTCAAGATCAAGAGTGTAACAAGGCCTAAGCGTTTCCGGCAGCTCTTGCAACACTGCATTTCAGGACTCTGCTGCAGCCCTGGTTCTGAACACACATGTGCACACCTCACTGTGTATGCTGTCATGCCCTGTAATGCTAACCTGTGCTGCCTGAGACACGTCAGCTCCAGTTCAAGGATACTGCATATCATGAACAGCAATGTTTTTACTGTACATACAAAGTTTTCAGCTCGCACCGAAGGATAATGGTTTGATTATGGAAACAAAGACTTTTAACATTTTCTTCCCCTCTTTCCTCAGCATGTAATTATCAAATTAGTATGTCTTTGGATGAGATTATATGAGAAAAATAGATTTTTAAAATACCTCTTTGAGTTGTCACTGGGTTTTACAAAAATTGTAAAATAAATTTTGGTTTGTATTAGGACAAATTTTCCAACAATTTTTGAAGTGACCATAAATACACTTTGGTCATTTTAAAAATTTCACTTTTGTTTGAAGTGGTGTTTTCAACATTGACAATTGTGAAAATAACTATTGATTAACTCCAAGAAATTTTGGAGATGTTCAAATACTGCAATATCAAATATTCAGATATGAGTTAATTATTTATGCAAAACAAGCACGTCCATCTTGTTAGTATGAAATTTTGTTTTCATCTTTAATGAATGGTAAAATTATATGCGTGCTAAAGAATGTCTTTCTTATTTTTTTGAGACGGGGTCTCATGCAGCCCAGACTATGCGCTTAGACTTCTTGCATAGCTACATTTGATCTGCAACTTCTGATCCTCCTGTTTCCACCTTCCATGTGCAAGGCTTATAAGGATGCGCCATCACACCCAGTTTATGCAGTTCTGGGTATTTAACCCAATGCTTTCTACATGTTAAGCAAGCACTCCACCAACTAAGCTATAGCCTCAGGTTCCAAAGAACTGTTTAAAATAAATTTCTTAATGATTTATAATCAATGAATGTTTGATTAGTATACTTATGCAAATTTCTCAGGCTAAAAGGGGTCATAAGTGGAAACCACTTAAGGAGCCATTTGATATACCACACACTCCATACTCCACACTCCATAGCATGATCTTCCTGTAGCTCTAATGGACAGATGTGAGCATCTTTGTTACTCAGGAGAGAAAGGCTCAGAAAACTCCAACGTTGATCCAAGGTTACAAATCAAGATTGTGATGAACATATAGGACACTAATTCAAATACTTATATTTTCCTACTATATTATTCTGGCAATAGTTTTTAATAAACTATTGTTCATTAAACAGCAGTTTATTTGTGTGTATATGCCACATTGTGTGAGGGTGCCCATGGAGGCCAAAAGAGGGTGTGAGATCCCTTGGAGCTGAAGTTACAGGCAGTTGTGAGCTGCTTGATATGGGTGTTGAGACCAGAATCAAATCCTCTGGAAGAGCAGCAAGTGCTCTTAACCACTGAGCCATCTCTCCAGGCCCTGTTGTTAATATTCAAAATTTTAATATTCAAATGCATTTTAAAAAATGCTGGTCTATGATATTCATAGATACTAATCATTTTTTTCCTCCTCTTATCTTTGATGTTTCAAAGATATTCTAGGGTTGTATCCTGTTAACCTCAAGAATTTTTTCAGGTCTTTGTAAAGAACAGGTCTGCTATAACAAATTCTTCATCCCTCCTTTACAAACAACTTCATTTCATTGTTGTTTCTCTAGGATGTTGCCACTAGATGTGTGTCTCTCCTCCCAGCACTTTAAAAATGTTCTGTTTTTGATAGGGAATTTGCAGTCAATAGGGCTATTGTTCCTCTGTAGATGATGTGTTGTATTTCTCTCCCTCTGTGCTCAAGATATTATCTATGTTTTTTGTCATTTTATTTTTATGTGTCTGAGAATTTCTTTGAGCTTATAATCTTTGGAGTTTCTTGTACCTATAAATTTGTCTTTCACCACGCTTGGGGATTTATCTACTTTATGATTTTTTTTCTACATCAAAAATCTCTTGCCTCTGCTTTACGGATTCTAATGACACCGGTGTGGAAACTTGTGACGCAGTCGCAGAAGTATCTGGCACTCCATGAGTTTTTCTCAGTGTCCCCCTCACCCCCTGCTCCTTCATGTTAGAAAACTTGTATTGCTGTATCACAACTCACTCGTTCTTTCTTGGATCGTCTTCAGTCTGTTTCTGAGCCCATCTTATGGCTTTTTAAATTTTCAGATACTGTATCTTCCAATTCCAGAAGCTAAATTCAGTTTTTTTATTATAGACTCTGTTTCTCTCGTTCTATACATTTTGAGAGTATTCACTAGTTTACAGAAAATCGTTCTAATACCTGCTTGAAATCTGTCTGATAAATCACAATCTGAATTATCTTTGGCTTGGTATTTGCTGATTTACTGCTCCCTTGAGAACTGATCAGACATTCGTGGCTCTTGTATATCAAATCATTTTAAGTTGTAGTCTAGACATTCTTAAATATTATCTTGTCAGACTCTTCATAGTGCTAAAAGGCCCCTGGATAATACTGATTTGCTGTTCTAGCAGGTCAACACCTTTTTCATTTTTGTTTTCATTTCATTTTTTCACCTTTGTTTTTGTGTTGACAGTTTCAATGTCGACCCAGCATTCAAAGGCCCTAGGGTCTGATATCTGCTGTGCCCTGGGTAAGGCTGGTTCTAGGGTTCAGGAGTCCTTTAGGGTGCAGTTAAGCTCTCAAAGACTTGGTCTCACTTCCTTGGGCTTCCTCTATGCATAAGTGACTTGGGCTGAGCTTGTTGCTTGTGTGGGTTCAAACATAAAATTACAGAGTCTCTTCCATCTTTCTCCTCTGTTCAGTCTTTACCCCTTCTAGTTTCTAAGGCCTTTCCCCCCAGTTTTTCTGCATAGAATGAGTGAGTTCTGATTGAGCTGTGGCCTCTTGTACTGTGACATAGATCCATGTAATTGTGTCATGGGGCAAAAAAGAAAAAAAGAGAAAATATTTAACAAGGATTCTCCCACTGTTCAGCAACAAAGGTCGCTTTACTGGAGTCCTCCACCCAAAGGGTGGATCATCTTTAGATCCTAGGTGCTATGCCTCCAGCGGGGTGGGAGTTCAGGACACATCTGAAAATGACTAGGAAAATCAAAGGAGAAAAGAAACAAGGGAACCCCCCTCAATCCTACTTTCAAAGTCTCCGTTCCTGATCTCTAGCCAAAATGCTGCTATTAACTAATGGTTTTTCCTAGCTGGGTGTGGTGGCACATGCATTTAGTCCCAGCACTTGGGAGGCAGAGGCAGGTGGATCTCTGTGAGTTCAAGGCCAGCCTGGTCTACATAGTGAGTTCCAGGCTAGCTGGGGCTACAGGGAGACCTTGTCTCAAACAACAACAACAACAACAAAAACAAACAAACAAACACAAAAAACAAACTAATGGTTTTTCCTATTTGTTCTTTTTACAAAGTTCTAAATTTGGCTTGCCTTGAGGCATATCCAGGAAGAAAATTTAAAAAGAAAGAAAGAAAAACAAGCAACAACAAAATAAACCCAAAACTCTTCTCAGTCAACTCTCTGCTGTCTACTTCTCAGAGTCTACAAGCATCTGTCATACTTATCCAGATGTTTCTTGTGATAGAAAGGACAGTGTGGGCTTTTTACCCCAAGCACTTGGCACAGGAACTGTATGCAGATCACAACTCTAACCTGTTTGTAAATGAAATGAATGAACGTGGTTTAAAAAAAAAAAAGCGACACTCATCTATAATCAGTTGCATAAATTTTGGTAGGTCAGGGATGGCTTGCAAACTGTTAATTCTCATTTCTCTAACTTAAAAGAGGAACTAATGCAGCTGGTCCTTTATGTTCCCTGAAATTGGTTCTAAGATTTCTGTAGACACCAAAATCTGCAGATGCTCAAGTCCTTCATAAAATGCCATTGTATCTGCAGAGAACCTGCATACATGTCTTCATGTACCCTTTAAATCGTCTCTGACAAGTTGTCATACATAATAGGACATAAATGTTGTATAATTAGGTATTACACTGCATTGCTCAGGATAATGATAAGAGAAAGGCTAAATACGTTCATTACAGACACAAATTTTTTCAAATATTTTTGATGTGAGGTTGGTTAGAAGCTCAGCCATGGACCCCATGAGTTTAGAGGGACAATTCTACATGTTTCCTTCTGCCGTTCTTGACAATCTTACTGCAACTGCACACATCACATGATAGCCAAACGGAGAGCCACGGCCAAGTGCTCGGTGTTGGTAAGCAGGGGAAAAGCAGCCCTTTCCTTCCTGTCTTCAGAACCTTCTCAGTAACCACCCCACAATGCATTGCAGCTCTTCGTTCCCCCAGACTGTGACGCCCACGCTCTCACACTCCTCTTTCCTGTCCTCTGTTTCTTAAGATTACAGTTGATTGATATATTTCTCCTTTGAAGGTAGACTTGAGAAAAACAATGTTCGCTTCACAGTAACGACTCTATATTTTCTTTAAAAAATTAAAATTTGACTAACACGTTTCACTGAACTTACCCCATCTACACAAAAGAGAACTCGTTTTAGCATTTTAGCCTTAGGGAAATGATGAATTTGTTTAATAGACTGGTAATTATCCAGCTCACAAATGATCATTAGAATTCCTTTTCATTTTATTACTATAAATCACCAGACTCACAATCCATTCATCACCATCTGCATCTGTCATTTCAGCCTTGTTTGTCCTTGAGTAAGAGACTCCTGAACTTCATTCTGACACTTTTTATATATTATAAATATTAATAGAAAGCTGTATTCTTTAAGCATATCTGATATAAAATTTCAGATTTGCTTAGAAAGTATAGCTGTGCAAACTTTTCTTAATAGTGTAACTTTTATTATCTTAATGTTTTCCATGTGAGCCATAATCTAGATGAAGTGAACTTTTTGCTTAGGGGTTTGGGTAATTATTGTCAGTTTTCTAAGACTCACTATTGTACAAATATCATCTTAGCTGAAAACAAAGCTGTGTTTACAAGTCATGGGAATGTCTTTCATGGCTCTGGGCATTTAATGTGAGACACTTGCATATGACTACTTGGTAGAACTTTAGGCATTCCCTCAATCAAAATGGAAAATGTGAGCAGAAAAATGAGCTCCTGGGGTATGTTAAGAGTGTGTATGCTGCAAATGCTGAGCTTGAGGAGTTATTGAAGCTCATCAGTATGGGGAAGGCTGAGCCTGGTGGCTTGGTAAGAATTCCATTTAAGATCATTCCAGGTCCACCATTCGGGACCCACCCAACAGTGCTGTAAATGACATTAGAACAATGAGGAGCAAACTCCTGGCCTGACAGTTTGCTATGCCCAAGATTAAGTGTGGTTCTCTTTTCTTTTTTTTCTCCTCTCCTGGGTTTCCAGTTTACCGTGGTTTCTGGGCTGTCCTGATGCTCCTGGGGGTAGTGGCCGTCCTGACTGCGAGCTTTCTGATCATCTGTGCAGCCCCATTTGCCAGTCACTTCCTTTATAAAGCTGGGGGTGGCTCGTACATTGCTGCAGGTATGTACAGCACCACGACTATGATTTCTAGTCATGTTTCTCTGATGCTTTTGTTGTTTCCATTTTTAGACTAGGTCTAGATTTCAGTGTTTTACTAATAGTAATATAACACTCACATACTATAATTCTTGCATGTCAATTTTATGTCTGGCATTTTGTGGAGACGTTCCATTTTCCATGCACTAACACACTTAACCACCATGACAACCTTTGCCTGTTGAATCCCCAGTAGACACATGCAAAGACTGAGCCTATCGATTTATCCTGATAAGCAAGGGCTATCAGTCTATTAATTTTTTTTTAACTATGACATGTTCTATAACATATGAGAATATATAAGTGGAAGGCTGGTATTTGTGATGATAAAAATTCTAGAGAGGTAAATGGGCTTGAGCATGACTGACTGGCCAAACTTGCCACCATGGCTGTGCTACGTTGTGCTATCTGAGGGGTGGAACGTCTCTGTATGAGACTGCGGTTATTATAGGAAAGGAGCAGAATGAATAGCTTTGTTGTCTTTATAACCATTACGTGACAGCCCACAATGCTGTTCTTCAGAAGTCAATCAATGGTCACTTAGCAGACATATTTTAGTGCTTGACTTTGTAGAATGAAGTTGATCGTATTTTGTATTTGAGTCCTCTGCTAAAGAGTACACAATATCATTTTGAGAAGAACCTGTTTAACTGGTTATATTTATTGTCTTCTGTTTCAACCCTTTCCTTTAACTAGACATAACTGCTAAAACTCATAACAGTTTAATCTTATTGTTAGTTAGGTAGAACTTACATACCATTCAGTTTACTATTTTGAAGTATATAATTCAGTGAATTTTTTTTCAAATAATTTTTTTAGTACGTTCTTGGACTTGTACAAAGAGTATCACTATGTGATTTTAGAATATTTTATCACATTACAAAGGAAACATATCTTCACCTTTCCTACTTTCTATAAGAAACTGCTACTCTGTTTCCATGTATTTGCGTATTTTGGATATATTATGTAAATTATATTGCATGCTTTTGGCAGAGATGTGAAATTAACATCTTCCTCTGTGTTTGGACAGTACTGCTCCTGAAAGCTACTAAACTAGGTGATTGTGAGAACACTTCTTTAGGTTTGACCTTTAGTTTCCTTGATGGCACAGTTATAGTTTCTGTGTGATTTTTGCAAGAATAGAGAGAAATTAATGATGCTTGAACCAAAATACTACCGTCTTGTCCTCATTTGGGGCAGGAAAAGTCACGTGCTCAAAGACAACTGAACTTGACTATGTAGTAGCAATTTCTACCATAAAACACAATTGTTTAAAGCATTCATAACAATGACTCATCCTTCAGCATGAACAATATTGACAGAAGAATTTCAAACTCTTGCAGCTGTCTATTTTTAGTAATCGGATGTGATCAAAGTTGCACGCTATTTTATAGAAAAGGTACATGCTATTTTATGGAAAGCTGTGAAAAATGTGGACTATTTTTCTTGTCCTAGGTTTGTTAGCCAGGAAAGATTTCTCTATGCCACATTTAGCACAATGTCCCATAGCAGTCATTTGCTGAATCACATTGAATTGAACTTTTAATACTCCATTTGGTTAGATTTCATAAATTCAAAATAAAGGGATTTGAGTTCATATGTCAAGTGATCTAATATCCCATTGTTTAAAAGGCTTGTCTGACCATCAAGCACCGTAGTCTCCTATGATTGCTCTGTGCCAATGCTGTACTCTGTCAGGCACTTAGGATTAGGTGTGGCTTGGTCTCAGGGTACTGTGGCCAATTTATTAATGCCACAGACAGGACTGAACACTCATTTTTATTTGGACAGATTAATCTTGGAGAAGGGATAATCCAAATTCCAGTTGGTCATTCTGAGGTTTGTGCACGTAGAAACACTCTTTGTTTTCAGCAGAAGTGGGAATTGCATGCTTGCCAGAGGAACACTGAAGTCAGTGGGCAAAGGGTTGGTCCATGATATCTCCATGCTGTGCAGACACAGAGCAGGGCTTGGAAAGCAGCTGCAGCTACGCCCTGCCCTTGGACAGATGGTTCCTCAAGCAGGCCAGGCTATGTATTTCCTGAGGAAGGCCAGTTCTGGGTAAGATGCTTAGTGACTGTCAGGATATTATCACTCTAAGTCTAGGCTTCAGTGAGTCATCACACACTTGTCAAAACCTGGACAACTGTTGGAAAGCACTGACATTTGTTTTCACTTGCCAGAGGTCAAGGGTCAACCTCTTTTTAGACAGCAATGTGATAGAAAAACAGAGGAAGTGTTAGAATGGGTAGTCATATCAGCCTAAATATATAGGTCATGTGGAAAAAGTTATAGAGCTGAATATTATTTATCCCAGCATCAGTATATAGCGACCAGCCCAGATGTTGCTATGTCCGAGTGAGACACAGAAGTGTTTGAGAAAGAACAGAGATATGGGCTGGGTGGTCCAGACAATGGCACAGTGGAATGGGCTTCTGTGGGGTGGGGGTAGGTCACGAAAACTAGAAGCTGCTATTTCACTAGCTGGTCAGAGAAAGGCTTTCTTCCAGTCACATGGTAAATTACCTTATTGCAAGTGCCAGACCGAGCAGACTGCTAACTTTCTGTGCCAACGGTACATGAGGACAGTTTCTTACCCACATGAGGAAATAGCCAGAAGATCTGAGTCCTAGTCAAACCCCTGCTGGCCTCTTGGGTTGTCAGCATCATATAAGTCAAAGCATGGTAGCAGTCCTATTTCAGGCCCAGAGTGTTTAACAGTGGAAAGGGGTCTCTTGCCATGAGATTCAAGCTTTCAGATACTGATGGACACAAAGCTTGCTTGTATCCTACAGACACTTGTGTGCTCTGCTCCATTTTGTGACCTCAGGGTGTACTCTTCCTCTGGGACACTTGTTCCTGGGACAGGAACAGTTCATCAGGGACATGTGCAGAGCAGGCTGATATAAATTGTGTAAATCTTCTACCATGCAGGCAAACGGCTTGAAGCCCAGCCTTCCATAGCTCACCCTGGTCCCTCTAGAGCAGGAGAAATTGCAGTGAAAGTGGAATGACTTGAGTCCTGCTGAAAAATTCCACAGCACCCCAATCTGCAACAGGAAAGGACAGCTTGGGATACAGTGGGATTTGTGGCTTTTTTTCTTGTCTCTATCAAGAGATCAAGGGCAGTGTACTAACTCATGAAGAAATCATATTTATGTCTACATGTGATAAGAGCAGTCATAGTCATGGAATTACAAAAGTTGGTTTCCCCTGCGTGTGAGAAGATATATAACCGTCAGAAGTCAATGAACTTTAGTTCAGAGGTTTGGTTTCCCCTGATTGAGACTGGATATGAAGTTCACACAGAGGTGCTCTGCGCTTGCCTAGTTCCATTTGTCCTCTTCCACCAAAGTAGCAGGAGAGAAGCACATGGGGAGGCTCTGATCAGTGCAGGAGCTGACAGGAGTCCCAGAGCAGGAGGGATTAGGAGGGAACTGCTGACATCAGGAGGAGACTCATGGGTATCCAGCTGCACCTGCTGCCCAAGTGCCTGTATTATGAAAGTTCCAGGCTGTAAACAGTGCCTGTGCCTGACAGACACAGGGGACTCTGTGTGAGGAAAAGAGCCTGGAACAAATGTTTGACTACGGTAGGTTTGTAAAGGCCTCTTTCAGACACGTCTTTCTTAGCATTCAAGAAGTAGGTGTCCGGAAGAAATCAGAAACCAAACTTCCTAAGATAAGAATTTCCCCTCCAAGGCTCATTTTCTACCCAGAACCCTGCTGTGTTGGAGGCAGGTGGTGGGAAGAAAGAGCCCTTAATACATGCTATGTTTTCCTGACATGCTCCCAGCCTTGATTGGACTCTTGTAGTAGAACCAGTGCTCCAGTTGACTATCCAGTTGACTATCCACAGAGCGGCAGTTTTGAATTCCCCCAGAGCTGTGCTTTGAGTAGAATGTGAAGACCAGGACATCGATGCTTTGAGAGGTCCTGCTCTGCCCACTCCCACAGCACCTTCATTTGTAACACACGGGACTGTGTCTAAAAGGCATTTTCCAGATACTGTGCTCTTGTGATGTGGGAAAGCTTTTCTTTCTAATTGGATCTTCTACCATCCTGGGTCTGACATTTTGTATAAATGTCAAGTGCTAGAGTAAGTTAGCTTTTCCCACACAGAAAAGAGCTGTAGAGAGCTTTTGGCTTTGAAAGTATTTTAAATGTTTATAACTTTGCCCCAGTTTCTTCCATAAGAAATTGCTTCCCCTGTATTGTTTTACCTGGGTAACAGGCTCTCAGCCTCTTTCTGATGGGGCGGTCACATGACTTGTGCAATAGGACACTGGAAAGAGGGAGCCAAAACCCTCTTTTCAAACTGTTCACGAGCCAGGAACCTCTCAGGGAACGAAGGCCGCAATTTGGAAGCGGTGTAGCATCTAGACACAGTATGCTACTCCAGAAAGCTGTCCCTGTCATGCAGTCCCCACCATGCCAGGCTCCTCTGTGTCCCTGTTGGAGATATTCTGGGTCATGGTTTAGTTCCTGCCTGGGCAGATCTATGCTCAAGAAACCCACTCAATATTAACTTCAGGGGAGCATTTATGGAAAACCTTGGACTTCAAATTAACAAATGCTTTCCACAACTTCCCCTTCACCTTTGGAAAAGCAGTACTGTTTTGAGAACTACAGCTAAGACTTTTTCATTTGTGATGGTTTGAATGAAAATATCCCCCATAAGCTCCAAGTATTTGGACAATTTGTCCCCAGTTGGTGGCACTGTTTTGGGAGGTTTTAGAAGGTGTGCCTGTCCTGGAGGAAGCACGTCACCAGGGGTAGGCTTAGAGAGTTCTTAAGCCTTGCCTGATCTCCAGTTGTGTTCTTGCTTCCTGTGCCTGCTGGAAGATATGAGCTCTCTGCTTTCTGTTCCTGCTCCAGCCACCTCCAGCCACCATGCCTCCCTGCCATGATGGACTGTAATTCCCCTGGAAACTTAAGCTCAAATAAACTCTTCCTTCTATAAGTTGCTTTGGTCAGTGTTCCTATCACAGCAACAGAAAAGTAACTAATACACCATTCATTCCAAGTGCTGTATTATTATGCTGTATAATTAATCTTCATTAATTTCAAGGGGTTCAAATGTGTAAAATGACAAGATTATTGCTAGTCTTTAGATAATGTGTCTTGTCTGGAGTGAGGTTTGTTGCCATGGACAGACTGAGTTCCCACATGTCTTGTTCTCTCTAGAGGGTATGTATCATTTATATCTGTTTACTCAGGATAGTGAATTTTATTTCTTGGCAAATATCCTCTGTCATTCCACACTTCCCCCGCCCCCAAGCAGTTACTTTGCTCAGTGATAACAAGTAGAATATGGATGAGAAATATTGTACTTCTTTCTGCACAAAATTACTGTAACTTTTTTTCCTTTATACTTTTCATTTGTGGACAAGAACGGCACATTTTTCTATAGATTTGGTGAACAATCATGTTAAGAGCCTGCTCTAGAGAGAATTTTTACTTCCTGTAATGAAACAGCTGGTGAGGAGGGACCAGCGATTTGATTAGCTGGACACTTAATTAAGACAGAAAATACCCATCATATGAAAAAAACCCATAAATCTGGATTCATATGTGCTCTTTAAAATACTTGGTGATGGGCCTGTGGGTTCAATGGTGCCACCTGGTGGACAGTGCTGTTACAACACTGGAGGATACTCCCTCAGCTATGTGACCTGAGGCACCAGGTGGTGTGGATGCTTTTGCTTCCTGACTAGACAGCCCTGTCACATGTCACATGAGATTCTTTGATGTTATAGAGCACCAGAGATAACATTTACTAGCCATTAACAGAATAAACCTTAATAATAATAATAAAATAAAAATAATAACAACAACAACAATAATAATGGCTACTGCCTCTCAGGAGTAACATGCTCCCACCATGGTGCTAAGTACTTTGCCTGTCTCATTTCCAATGGTCTTTTGCTTATGGGCTGTCACATAATCTCTACTTTACCAGTGAAGATACAGATGAAGAAACACACTCAAGGTTACTTAGCAAAGTGGAAAGCTTTCCAGCCAGTAGTGGTTAGAACCCAGGCTTGTGCCTCTTCAACACATCCCAAAACTCAGTAATTGTGAGCAAATGTTTCCATAGTGGTTGAGTGGAACTCAACTCTTCAGTTTAAATCCTAATTACTTGTGGTCCATTCTTTGTTAATAACTGTTGCTCCACAGAGTTCATTGTACTGAACATACAGATGTTCAATGCTGAAAAATCATCCCATTGACTTAAGAGTCATAAATATTTGGCAAGTCTAGTGTACGTACAGGTTCCGCTGACCAGATCAAATCATGACTCCAGGGACTGAAAAGGAAGAGGCAGTTAGTGCACCGGGAAAGTGGGATGCTAGAGTGTTATGGTGGATGGTGGAAAGCAGGGAGACACAATGATTAGATCTACAAAAGCATTAGGACTGTCCCAGTAAACTGTCAAAAAATCAATGAAGTCTATGAAAATAAATGGAGGAAAGTCAAGAATGTTGGGCACAGTGTATTAGTTGTTTTAAACTTCTGAAACATGATACAGAAAAACGAGCATCGTTTTGTTCTGAGAGAAAGCAATAGCCCATTAGTGTAAAGAAGAAGCGAAAATTATTATAAAACAAAATCTAATGCATTTTAAGACATTTAACTTATTTTCCCAGGAAACAGCCTTATTTTTAATGAATGCAATATTCTTGAAATTACTGTGAACATGCACTGTACTAGAATGAGGAACTACTGTTTAGCTAACGCGTAATTGGCACATTTCCTCCCTTTCCCTTCACAGAACATACGAAAGGATAAAAATATGTTTGTTGGGGCTGAAGAGATGGCTTAGCAGTTAAGAGCACTGACTGCTCTTGCAGAGAACCTAGGTTAGATTCCCAGCACCCACATGGTGACTAACAACTGGATATAACTCCAGTTCCAGGGAATCTGACGCCCTCTTCTGGCCTTCGTGGGTATTGCATAACATAGGTGCACTTACAAACATGCAGGCAATACACTCATACACATAAAATAAAAAATAATAAAAAATATATGTGTTTGTAGGGTTTGGCAGGAGAATTGTAAGAGCAGGTCAGTTTGCATGGAACCCTTTTCCTCTGAGTGGGATGCACTGACCTTGTGGAAAACGTACAGAGGCCTCAAACACTGCAATTTTTAATGTACCTAGGAAAGTACACAATGAAACACGTGACAACTGTCTTGTAGATATTATGGCATCTTACAGTGGGAATATGTACCATGATAATGCCCTAGATGCTTGAAACAGTAAGTGAAGCAGTCCTACATGCTGCAGTTCTCCTGATACCTGGAGGATAAATCCAAAGACCCCTAGTGGATGCCCAGAACTAGATGGTACTGTGTCCTATATAGACCATAATTAAATTTATAAATTAAGTACAACAAATTAAACAATAATACTAATAGAGTAAATAATAACTATATGGTATACTAAAAGTTACTTAAAACTTATGAATGGGCCTGAGGAAATGGCTCAGTTGGTTAAGAGCACCTACTGTTCTTGCAGAATACCTGGAGTTCAGTTTGCAACGTACATGTCAGATGGCTCACAGATGCCTGTAACTCCAGGTCCAGGGGGGTTTTATACCCTCTCTGGCCTTTGTGGGCACTGAACTCACATGGCACACACACAGACACAAACATGGACTCAGATGCATGTCCACACATATAATTAAAATAAATCCTTAAAAAACGTATGAATAATTTATTTCTAAAGTTATCCATTTATTAGGTGTAGACCTCAAGTAGCTGAAACCACAGAAAGTGGATGATGGAGGAGCACTCTTGTATAATGTATCTTGCAGATAGCTCCCTGAAGTCAAATTGTGAGGCTGTCAGGAATGTCAGAGCTCAAATCATATAGTCCTAATGGCCCCAGAGGCATGTACAGCATGAAGGGACACTGATTCCTTGCCTATTGTCATGTAGCCAGTCCTGTGTTATATAGCTGTTTCTCCTTAGTTGTAAATTTTAATATTCTAAACAAAAGGGTAGAAATCCTCTTCAAATTCTGGAGGGGCATCTTCTCTTTCCAAAGGCATCCCAGAAAAATCGGTAGAAGGGTGAGTAGCATTCTGATTCCTAGGTCAGACACTAGCTCACAAGTGTCTGTTTTACCATTAAGCTTCACTATATGTCATATTTGTTTATGTGTCATTTTTATACATACCCAATCTTATTTGTTGAAAGTTTTAAAAATGAAGGAATTGCTAACAAACCATCACAAAATAACCTGCATGCCCCAGGTACCTGAGCACTATTGAAAGACTGTCAAGAGTTTTGTTTAGAAAATGAAATCTGAGGTAGATAATTAAAGCAGTGCCCCCCGCCCAAGAGCTGTGCTCTCAGTTGGGCTTAGCAGGGCAGCTACAGTGCTGGGGTTGGACAGAGGGTAGGACCATCAGAAGTTGCATTCAGGACTTGCTGAGCATCAATACAAGTCAGGGTCATTTTGTCACTTTGATATGCCATCATGCTCCACAAAAGATTTTACTGCCATTTTTTCCCCAAAACTATTTGGCCTAAGCAAATGCTATTCATCATTTCAGAACACTATGAATATTTTAAAGCATCACAAAGCAATATGTTTATAGTAGCTTCATTCATAATACCCCAAACCCAGACTTCCCCTAATGTTCACTAGGCGATGAATGGACAAATGACCTGGGGTTTACCCACACAGAGGAATACTGCCCGGCATCAAAGCCAGTACGCTGCTAACATGCAAGTATAGGGGTGAGGACTCACAATGTTTTGCTAAGGGGACTATGCCAGCAAAACTTGGAGCCGCTGTGAAGACTTCCCTGAAATGTTATTCTAAAGGCTAAACTCAGTCACAGTGAAAGATGCTTTGGCAAGGTCAGGGTGGGACCCTCCAAGGACATAAGGGACCTCTCCAAATGAGAAATACTTTCCATTTTTAATGATGTGTGTGTGTGTGCATTGGTGTTTCCTTTGTCGAAACTCATCAAATTATACATTTTAACCTTCTACATTTTGCTGAATGTAAAGTAAATATGAATTAAAAGCAGGAGAAAGAGAAACAAGAGAGGAAGGTTTTTACTTATAATATCTTCAGATATGAGATCTGAGATAATTTATGTGAATTTTTATATGAAGATGATCTGTGTATCATCTGCAAAACCACTGTGTTGTCAAGAAATGGCATTCAATACCCCTGTGAAGGTCTAAAGAAGGCATCATGGCACAGGGCCCTCATGACAAATCACTGTTTCCCTTTAAAAACTAACAGTGAATGCCTAGCTTTTGTTCTTCCTTATGGGTTTGCTGGCTAAAGAAAGGTTTCCCAAGGTACTGGAGAGATGGCTCAGAGCACTTGGAACTCTTGCAGAGGACCTGGGTTTAAGTTTCTGGCACCCATATAGCTGCTTACAGTTGTCTGTTACTCCAGTCCTATGGGCTCTGATGCCCTCTTCTGACCTCTGTGGGCTCCCATATGCACAAGGAACACATATGTAAACTCAAGCAAAACATTTATACACATAAAATAGAAATAAATAAAACCTTAGAAAAGAAAAAAGCCCCCATTACTGCTCTCTTTAGCAGCTCAGGTTCCAGATTTTTCTTTGTTTCTATTCTTAGCAGAAATCCTCAAAGCCCTCCACACAGCTCCACGTTGAGAGTCACCTGGTCTCTCTGTAGCTTCCTTGTTGTTTGGTGTTTGGGATGTGGCCAGACTAATGTGGGATACCCACCACAAGGTTCTGGTCTGAGAGTTACCCCAGCTATATGTTAGGCCTTAGTAGATATTTAGCTACTGCAGATCTCCTTTGTCCTCCCTTCCTCTAGTCCTTCCTTCCTCCCTCCTGTCTATCTTTTTTTTCTTTTTAAAAGTATTTTATTATTTTTATTCTATGCATATGAGTGTATTGCCTGTATGTGTGTAAGTACACCCATGTTGCGCAGTGCCTGCAGAAGTCAGAAGAGGGTATTGGATCCCCTAGAACTGGACTTATGGACAGTTGTTAGCTCATGTGGGTGCTGAGATCCAAACCCAGGTCCTCTGCAGTCATCGCTCTTCACTGCTGAATCATCTCTCCATCTTTCTTGGAAGTCGTTAAGTAGTTTTGGCTGGCCTGGTAGGTCAGCCAAACTTGCTCGGTAACCAAACTTGAATTTGTGGCAAGCTTCTTGCCCCAACCTCTTGAGTGCTGATTACAGACATGGTTTCTAGGTCTATTTAAATTCTCTAAAAATAACTACAGTGGCTATCCTGAGTCTGTCAGTCCCAGACTACTTCCTAGTTCTTTGGAAAGGCCCTTGCTGGATCTTGCAGGGTCTCTAAAGTATGCACATCCTCAAAGCAGAGAAAAGATCATTTTTCTTGATTCTTTCTTCGTACCTTAACTTCCTTGTTAAGACTTTTTAAAAATATTATGATCTCTAATGGACTTTTCTATGTCCATTGAAAACTGAAGTGATTTTCTAATGAATTTGTCTATCAACATGACAAAGAGACAGTCAAAGAATCACCTTGAATTTATAATTTTTCCCAAAGTAGCACATCACCACCTATGATTTAAATTAAAGCATGGAAATGTGCACACACACACACACACACACACACACACACACATAGACACACACACACACATATATATATGTATATATAGAGAGAGATCAAGTTTATCATTTCAAGTCATTCCAAAACATCTTCTTAAATTCATGTATACATAATGCAAGATGGTAATATAGAAGTTTGATAATTTACTTATCTTTATTAAAAAGAAAGTTTTCATTCCATGTCAACCCTCCCCCCAAAATGTGTTTTTTAAACCTAGTTTTATAGTATAGTAAAACAATTTTCACAATGTGCTTTCTTTTTCTATTCTTGTTTTTGTGGCACATTAAGGGTTCAGAATCTTCTTACTGGTGTGGACTTGGCTCGGGGGAGTCCACAGGATGTCTCTACACTGTGATTATTTCCACCATCAACAACTATATTCAATGTCCATTTGTGAATAAATGCTATGCCTTTGTTTTAGGGCAAAAATATTTTCAAATGAATTTTCAGCATGTTGGGGGGGGAAAAGCTTTGTGAGAGGATCCATGCAAAATGTACAGTTTTTTTAATTAAAAAAATTTTTTTAATTAAATTTTTTTTATTTTATGTGTATGCGTGTATTGCCTGCATGTAGGTAAGTGCACCCGTGTCGAGCAATGCCCACAGAGGACAGAGGAGGCTGTCAGATCCCCTGGACCTGGAGTTACGGACAGTTATTAGCTGCCATGTGGGTGCTGGGATTCGAACCCGGGTCTTCTGCAAGAACAGTTAGTGCTCTTAACCGCTGAGCCATCTCTCCAGGCCCAAAACATACATTTTTATTTGATCTAGCATGTTCATCCTAGAAGTTTGAGTGAGAGGAAAAAAACTGGGCAATATTTTAATGTCCAGAATAAGGGAACAGTTAAATAAACTAGGGCACAAAAATATAGTGGCACACCTTAAAATTACAAAAATAAAAGCCGGTATTTGGACATTGTTTTTTTACAAGTAGAAAAGCTCTCTTTTAGAAAGATACATCAACAACGTATATAGGCCATGACTCTGATGCTTATTCTCTGTGAGAGAAGAGATGGTGAACATGCCTTTCTGGATACAGCTGCCCTGCAGCTCAGTGAGCTACAGGATAGAGTGAAGAGTGCAGGGTAGGTCACAAGTGGATGGCATGCGGCTTTGTATGCAGGCAATTATACCCACAAGGTAGCTATGCGGAGGTCAGAAGAGGCTATGGGCAGTTGTTAGCTGCATGTGGGTGCTGGGATTTGAACCCGGGTCTTCTGCAAGAACAGTCAGTGTTCTTAACTGCTGAGCCATCTCTCCAGGCCCAAATGTACAGTTTTAAATGCCTCTTGTACATACTGTCCATGAGAGATTCAGTGTCCTCTCCAGCCAGTCAGCTACTTGGCCATGGTTTCATTATGACCACAAATCCTCATGGACTTTGAGGCCAGGTGTTGATTCTTCTTCCAGGGAGTTACTTCATGATTTTTTCTATTGAACCTCACAAAACAAATGTCATAAAATTTAATTGTGAATATATTTGAACTTTCAAAATGAATGACCAAGTTTCATCTTAATTTCATGAGACTGGCTTGATGCCTCAGCATATAAGAACACGGGCTGCTCTTGCAGAGGATGTGGATTCAGTTCCCAGCATCCACATGACAGCTAACAACTGTCTGTAGTTCCAGTTCCAGGGACTCTGATGCCCTCTTCTGATCTTTGGGGGCACTGCACAACACAGGTGCACTTATACGTATGCAGGCAATACACTCATACACATAAAATAAAAATAATAATTTTATTTAAAAACAAATTACTGCCCCAAAGTCAGCAATTGCTTCTAGTCTTGCTGGAGTCACTATAACAAGTGGGTTTGAAATGTAATTCATTTGCTACTCAAGCCTGTTGGTGTTTATCTTTTATAAATGAGTCTTAAGTTCCCAAGAGATAATAGAGTTCATGTAGCAATAGTGCTGTCCCAGTGGAGATACTCACCCAATATGTGGACCATGTCAAAGAGGTGACTGTTTGTTAATAGTTACAATGCCCCATTAAGGGGTGGAGCATCATTTGGTGGACACATATATTACCCTTCCCACCTCCGTACCCACATTCTTCTCAACACTCAAGGCCACAGATTTGCCACACTTCTTCATCCAAGTTATTTTATTTTGCTTCTTTAAAAGAGTAATATCTTCAGACTTACATGGACATGGCAGGTGCTTTCACCCAGAACTGCCTCCATTCTGGTTTTTGTAGCTGTCCCATTTATTTCTTTCATAGCAAAAGGGTCTAACCTTGGACCACTTATTGTGTTTACTTGTACCATGTGAGTCTCCATCAACCCCCAAAAATTTCATCATGAAGTTCATGATCCTGGCACTTTCAAATGACACAGGCTTATGGTTTTGTGGAATGTTGAATGGTTTTGTACTGAGTTTGGGATTTTTGTCTTTTTTGCGATTGGATTATGTTCTGTGTTTGGACTGGAGGACTGGATCCATGTTGTGTTCCTCCTACTGCATTGCATCAAGTGATGGATGTGTAGTCCCAACTTGACATGTGTCACCGGAGTTCTCCTGGGGTCTCTTGCACGATCAAACAAACCATATACTATATTTTTATGTGCATTTATTATGGTTTATGCCCTTGTAGGGAGGGAATAAATGGGGGAACTTACAAAGAGACAAGCACTCTTATGCCACAGAGGCTCAGAGATGGCCAATCCAGACTGCTCCTGGCCTGCCCATAGTCTCTGTTAACTCTCGCCCATGCATCTGGGGCCCACAGTCTTGCCCCAGGATGGTAAATGCCCCCACTTGGTTCCCCCCCCCCGCCGGGTGAGACGCCTGGGGCCATCTTTCTCACCACACCTATCCCAAGTTGGCAACACAAGCCCCTCCTTCCGCGGCTAACTGTCCAAAGTCAATTCTCCACAGAAGGCTCCGCCCCTTGGAGGAACCAGGACCCCTGGGGAACACAACATGGCACTGGCGATGTTAGCTTTGATCACTTGAATATGGTGGCATTGACAAGTTATTTTAGCCAAAGGTTATCCTTTTATCTTGTAAAATTAGCATTTTGTGAAAGATCTGAGCCTGTGTAAGTATCTGCTGTTTCATTTAAATTTCATTCCTTACTTTTAGCATCCATTTTTTTGCTTGCTTGAAATATTGAAATGATTGTCAAATGGGGATTTCTGGTTCTTCTTTTCCTTCTACATTTGTGATTTGGATTTCCACTATAAGAAAACACTTTCTTTTCCATAGTTAGTGGCTCATTTATGCATATTGCTGTGGGTTCTCTTTTCTTCAATGTGTTATAATATGACACCATCAATATTCATTTAATGATTAGTATACACATACATGCACACACACACTTCATTGTTGATGTTTAGATTGTTTATTAAATGGGACAAAATGTAGTCTAGTAAAGATGACCAAGATGATACAGATATAGAAAAGGCTATTGCAGAACAGGGCTAGCTTGGCAATGGCCTACCTTATATGGTATGAATAGTCCAAAGGAAGACTACTGTAGATGTAATGTGCATATATACACTGGCATCTACACTGGCTTCTCTTATCTATGTATCTATCACCTTGTTTTATCTGTGTATCTATCACCTATCTGTTGACTATTGTGGATCCATGTTGATAGGTTCAGTCTAGAGGACCGAGCTCATTCTTGCTTACTATTCTTTTCAAGTTTGTAAGTGAATTTTTGGCAGGGAAACACATAATTCCAATTAGAATTGATCCACTTATTTATTTGATCCATCCAACTCTAAGTAGTGGCTACCTGATTCCCCTCTTGACTACAGACTTGGTGTAGATTCCCATAATTGTCTTACTGTGTTACCAGCTAAAGCAGTGTCTTTTGGTGTACTTTCTCCATTAGTTATCTCGTTCTCTCTCTCTTTCTCTCTTACACACACACACACACACACACACACACACACACACAAACACGCACACACCATTTGCAATTTAATGGGTAGAGAGGTATTGATTACTTCACCCCATGGGTGAGATACAATTATAAACATGTTTCATATAAATTGTTTCATCTTTAATTAGTGACACGTGGAAGACTATAGGATAGAAATGGGTATTTTTCAGTGCTTTCATTAATTTTGTTGCCCATAATGTTCTTTTGGGGGTTTTTTTTTTGGTTTTTCTCTTTTTTTGAGACAGGGTCTCCTTGTAGTGTCAGCTGGACTGGACTACACTATGTAGACCAGGTTGATTTTGAACTCACAAGGATATTCCTGGCTCTGCCTCCCAGGTTCTGGGATTAAAGGCGTGCACTATTGTGACCAGTTTGGGTGGTCAGTGTGGGAGGGAGGTGGTACTTTCAAAAATAAATTAGGGGACACTTTCTTTCTTATTTATTTATTAATTTTGTGGATGTGTGTGTCTGTGTGTGAGTGGGTTTGTGCATATGAGTGCAGGTACTTGCAGAAGCCAGAGGATCCTGTGGAGCTGGAGTTACAGGCAGCTGTGACCCCCCCGCCCCCACAGGTGATGGGAATCCAACTCAGGTCCTCTGCAAGACCAGTGCATGCTGTTAACCACTGAGTCACCACCTGGAGCTGGAGTTACAGGCAGCTGTGACTCCCACCCCCCCCACACACAGGTGATGGGAATCAAACTCAGGTCCTCTGCAAGACCAGTGCATGCTGTTAACCACTGAGTCACCACTGCAGTCCCCACAGTGTACTTTTCACATTTGAAACCCAGTAATGGATTTTGTGACTTTTAAAAAGATATGTATAAGATTACTGTTTATTTTACAAAGACAATTTCTTTTCTTTTCTTTTTCTTCCTTTTTATTTTTAAGGACATTTGAAAACATGATGTTTACTTGATGGAAGGAAGATAAAAACTGTATCAACAAATAGCGCAAAGGTTGGCAATGTGTTTGCATGAGGCCAAAGATATCATACAAAGGCTCAAGACAGGCCTTTCTGTCAACAGGGAGCACTGTCTGCATATTTGCTGAAATATGAGTTAGGAAGCTCAGAGTCTCTAGGCAACAGAGAGCATGGCTGTAGTGTCAAAGTCTGAAGTACAGCTTTGTCAGGAGTTTGCTGTCTGGCATGGCTCTGCTGTTTCTCTGGGATGTAGCCATTGCTCAGTGGCTGATATTGTGTCCTGTGGGCCAGTGTATCTACGTTAAAGATCACGCTGCGAAGAACATTTCTAATTATTAAGGAAGCATCTCTGTTACTTACACTTTGCTCTTAGCCAGAATGGTCATTACTAGAAACCTTGATTTCTGATGTCAGCACACCTTGATGTATTTACAAACCCTTCTTTTGGGTCTGAGGCTCAAGATTCTTTCTGAA
The DNA here is from genome assembly GCF_000622305.1 of Nannospalax galili. Lineage (NCBI taxonomy): Eukaryota > Metazoa > Chordata > Mammalia > Rodentia > Spalacidae > Nannospalax > Nannospalax galili. Next base: position 554,148 of record NW_008343973.1, read on the forward strand.
CTTGATAGCCTGGGGGGGGGGTGGTCTCCCTCAGTGAAGCAGAAGCACAGTGAATGTACTGAGTGTGACTGATGGCTGAGCCCTTAAAAACTGCCTCTTCCATCAAGATGCCTTGGTCTCTGCTCTGAGCAGCAGAACTGCAGTTAGCTTTCAGATATGTGAGCAATTAAAATATGAAGATTTTATACCTGCTGTACTTTGTATTTGGAGTGTTCACCAAAGGACATGTGCTAAAGGCCTGGATGTCAGCCTGTGGCACTCTCGGAGGTAGTAGATAGAGCCTTTGGGTGGTCAGTGTGGGAGGGAGGTCAGACTTTGGGGCATGCTCTTGAAGAAATGTTGGGACCCTGACCCCTTTCTCTTTCTTATTGCCTGATGGTTACCCTGAAATGAACAATTTCCTCAGGCAGTTCTACCATAATGTTCTAACTTCAGCAGGCCCTTAAGCCACAGGGTCAAGGTATCATGGAGAAAAGCTCTAGAAACTGAAAGCCAAAATAAATACTTCCTTCTTATAAGCCGATTCAGCACAATTCTATTTTGATTCAGCAGTGGACTTCACACACAATCCTATTGATTTATTCTGCCCACTAGTTCAATAAATATGACAATCGTGAGCATGTTTGAATTGGGTTTTGGACAAATAGCAAATGACCCTAACCTCTGGGACCAGTGTGAATCCTTTGGGTTGTTCAGGGTGCTTGCTGCTCACTAGTGAATCAGAAGGGAGTGAAGTATAGGCCTGGTAGTTATTGTGTCAACTACATCTGAACAATATATGCCTGAAGACATTCTCAACTTTAAACATTCACAGGCCTCTTTGCCATATCAATTGTTAAGGTCAAAGGTTCATCATTGTGAAACAACTTCTGCTCTTAGAATTCCAGCAGTATTTTTAAGTGAATGGTTACAGCCAAGTGGGAGTTGTTGATAAAATGTGATGTTGCTGCTTCCTTCTTTCCTCCTTTTCTCCCTCCCTCCCTCTCTAGCCCCTTTCCTTCCTTCCCTCTTCTCTTTCTCCTCCTCCATTTTCCACCCTCCCTTCTTACTTTCTAGTCATTTAATAAGGCTCTAAACCTCAAACGTATGGTTTTATGTTCCTCAGACTCTTTTATCATCAGTGATCTTCCCTCATTCTTTCAATATCCATGATAAATATCATGCATATTTGTCTTTGTTCACTCAGTGTGTTCATGTCTGTCCTTGTGTGGAACTCACCCCAGCTTCCATTTTCGTGGCCATGTTTAGTTGTAGTTCTGGTTAGCTGGGTTTTAATGGTGTAGCAAGAATTAAAAAGGACCTGGGCTGAAAATCAGCTCTGAAACCACTATCTGTGTTTGCACACACTTAAAGCTTGGGGATAATAGTACCCATTTCCCTGAATCTCTGTATGTATTGAATGAAATAGTGTGTTACAATGCTCATCTAAAACACAGCATTGGTGACAGTGTATAAACTTTAGAACATAAACTTCACAATGTTTGAGTCCTTGGCAATGACAACACAAACTCTCAGCACAGTACCTGGCATACTGTAAGCACTCAAAGCTTCTATTGACTGTTGCTGTTGTTTCTCATGCTGATGTAGTTCTCCCCAGAATGCTTTGAAACATGAAGGTAAATACCATGTCTATTAGGCACACAATGAAGAGAAGGACAGATGGTATTTGATTCAACTAGGAATGTGTTTAAGGAGTTCATCCTTAAACTAATGAATGTTTTGGAATAGTTTGGGGAATGATGCCTCCAGAAAGGTAATGGTCTTCTTTCTTTCTCAGGTGTCCTGTTTTCCCTGGTGGTGATGCTCTACGTCATCTGGGTCCAGGCAGTAGCTGACATGGAAAGCTACAAAGCTCTGAAAATGAGAGACTGCTGGGAGTTCACCCCTTCCGTTCTCTATGGCTGGTCATTTTTTCTGGCCCCTGCTGGGATATTTTTTTCTCTTCTGGCTGGATTACTGTTCCTAGTTGTTGGACGGCATATTCAGATACATCACTAACCAAACTTTGGCCACCAGAATTTTCAAGAGAGGTTTTAAAACAATATACTTTTGTCATTTTCTTTTAAATGATATCAGCATAAAATTAGTTGATGTACATTTTGGGTTGTTATTTTGAATGAGTAGTTTTACTTGTGATTTCCTCTGATATGAAAATCCTCAGATTTCTCTACAACCCAACACTATATTTGTGCAGTCAAGGACCTAGTTCTGTAGCGAGCAGGTAGTACATGCCCAGCTCATTGCACAGTTTGGGGTTTACGCAGTTTGCAAATGCTGTCACACAGAGCAAATCCAGGTTTGCCTTAAAGTCTATTTCTTGACATTCTGCTGCTGATATTAAAAAGTGGAAAATAATTAAGAATGGCAAACAAATGCCAGACAAGTTTGTTTCTTCTCCATCTACATGCCTATGCATAGCCATATACTTATTCTCTGGCTTCAGAGAGCAAATGATTAATTATTTAAGAATAGATAGGAGTTGTTCATGCTAGTAAGAGCCCTGAAGTCCTGAGTTAAAATGGGCCAGAACAATTACACCAAAAGTGTATACTTACTCTATTTTCTTATCAACAGCAGTTACTTAATTTTATTCTTTTAATTGCACTTACCAAAACCTTCAACTGTTTAAATGCAACAAATTTACACACCAAATTATATATAATGCAGACTAGAACTGTATGAAGCTAAAGTGCATTAATCTTGGAATGTAATAAGGTTTAAAATATGTAAAAGCCAAGCACCTCAGCTTAGCACATAATTCTATTTGATATTTTAAAATTCTCATTTAAAAATTAAATTGCTGAGATGTTCAGCATGTGAAAATTTATTGATGAGACGTGCCTTTCATTCCCAGCTATAAAGTCTCCAAATACTTCTACTCGAGGATTATAATAGTCCTGCTTTATGAAGACTGAGGCATATTAACTTTCCCCAAGATTTTATGGGTTTCAGTTCATCTGATCATTTGATTCCTGTATTGTCCCTCAATTTCTTCATCTTTACAATAGATACATTAACATTTACCAAGCCACAATTTCCTTTAACCTCCTGGAAGAAAAGGTTTTGTGGGGAAATAGAATTCTTTATTATTCACTAGCACAGGCATTTTGCATATCAAAGGTGTTCATTTGGCAGGAATGTTGATTGAAATCAAGCCCATCTCAGAGACTTCCCTCTGTTGTGACTGCATTCTGGAAGTTTCCATCAAGGAAGAGACTGGTGTTAGGAAGGAACAGGGAAACACATAGCACTGAAGCTTTGTTGGAGGCCTAGCACTGCATTCTGCTGTGAAGGAAAGGCAGCTCAGAGACAGAAGAGTAGCTGCCTAGAAGGGTCTTTGGGAAAGGTGGTTGCCTCCTCCCACCAGCAGTGGAGCCTCAGCCTTCCCCACAGCCTATTGCATCCATGGGAGGGAGCAGAGGTCTGAGGTGTCTACTAAGTCAAGGGGGCATTTTGTGACAAACTTGCCTTAACAATAATAACGTTTTGAAAGTGCCAAGGGTTTAGCTAGTCTCCCAAATCATTTCAATGATGTAAGTGTATTTTTTTGCTGCTTTTCCTTTGTCATCTTCTGTTTCATTTTTATATTGTTTCATTTAATTCTTTGATGTCTTTGGATTGATTATCAGAGAAATAATTAGGGGTTCTGTTATGCATTTTCCCTGTGATTGAATTACGGCATGCCAGTAAGTTTTCCAGATGATGCCTACATGTATCTGATTAGCTCTCATCATCTGAACATACAATTCTTTTTTGTAGAGTTTTGGAATGGAACCTTTTTCAGGGTTGTATGCCATTTAAACTTCACACACAAGCTGTTTTTGGTAAAAGTTTGAATATTTAGAAATTTCAGGTGGTTCCTTATTTTCTGATATACTTATGAGGCCACTGTGTATTTATCATAAGGCAATTGGCTAAATAACTAACACATGTGACAATTTGTACAGATCCACATGATGGAAGTCTTTTAGATTTGCAACAATCACATTGATTTCAAATGTATTTTTCATTTATTTAGGAAGTGGGCAGAATGAAGGTGAGTTGTGTTTGCTATGTTCATATACAAACTATTGTTCAAGAATAGAGTATAAGAGTTTTATATCTGACTGGGGACACTGTATTTCCAAATGTCTATGTTATGTTTATTTCTCTATTGGGTACATTAGTTCATTTTCAGAAGCATTCAAGTAAAATTAAAAAAAAATTTAAAGTGTTGATTTTCTATGATAAGTTTTCAATATAACAAGTAAGGTATCTTTCCAATGACACTTATAAAGAGTGACTAAAGACAGTAAGAAATGGCTTGGACTTTGATAAAAGCTGTGATGTTTCCACACGTTGGACTTCTCACTGGGCTCAGGTCAGTCAGTAGCAGATTACACATGAATTGAAGCCAGCTGGAGAAATTACATAGCGATACTTAAGAATGATTTTCAGCTTCAGCTTTTGGGGCAGGGGTTCCTAAAATCACATACTACCTGGTATACTCTCAGGGGTCCTTTTTACCACAAATATGTGAAATTCAGGCGCTGAATTTGAAGGTTAAACCCACTTGTGAAGGAATACAGTAGAGAAAATGTACAGGTGTGTGTGTGTGTGTGTGTGTGTGTATGTATGTGTGCATGTGTGTGTGTTGTGAGCACCAAGTATAAGGTCACAAGTGGTGGCGCTATTGTCCAAGATATCAGTCAATATGTCTCTCACAAATGCTTAAATATATTCACAAAAATTCAAATCACACAAATTGATTACGCTGACCAAACCAGGAGGGTAATGCAGGGGATTGGAGGGGATTGCTCAGGCACATGCATGAGCAGGGCTTGTCCTGAAGATCTCAGATGCTGAGTTTGGAACAGAAGAAAGCACATGGAGGTCCAGAGGTCTTGGTGGTTTTTCAGAGCTGATGGGCAACTCTGGTTCCAGGCTTCCAAAATCTTTACGTGCTGGTGGGTGAAATCAGGGCTTTTCACCTTGCCTTGGGTCACAAGGTAGTGTGTTCCTGGAAGAAGTTTGATGGCAATCTTTTTATGATGCTTCACCATCATGGTCATTCTCAGTGACATCTTTATCTTTGTGCCCAGCTTAAGGTTCCCTCATTAACATATGCTGTAAACAAAGACTTCAAAACAATCCTTATCTTTAGCCACCTTGGGGTTCACTCATTAACATAAGAAACAAACAAGCATTTAAAATCAACTTTGTCACGGGTCATTGACCACAATTCAAGCCTGATGGGCTTGGTGATCCCGAGGTATAGGTGCAGGAGAAATCAGGATGCAGGGGATGCAGAGGCGTGTGAACCAGTGCATGCTTTATTCTAAGAATCAACCCTATTTATAGTACAACAAGAGGAAAAGAAAATGTTCTTCTCAAGCCAAATTACCTCATCATGATATGTACAGTACTTTTATGATATTTGCAGTACCTTTGTGTTCCCCGGGCTCAGCCCTTTTTGGAATCGTACCTGTCCCTCCATGCCTATTAAACATTCTATTCTTTACATACAACTTTATTAGTCACACAGCCTTGTTATACAAGCTTACTTATGTACGTTTAATAGGGTTCAAGGAACTGTCAGTCTCGTGATAGAAATCACTGCAGAAGAACATCCAAGTTCTCAGGGAACTGAGGCTTCCCGGTCCAGGTCTGAGTTTACTTCAGGTCGGAACTCACTCTGAATTTACTTCAGGTCAGAGCTCGGGCCTTCACACAGCTTTCTCTGATTATCTGAGCTACCTGGGGTTAGCTAAGAAGTCAACACTCCTCAAGAAAGTAAACAAAAACAATCGAACTTTCACATGTCAGGAAGGTAAATAAACACAGTTTCACTTTCCTTTCCAACATGGCAAGTTCTGCTCCTTACAGTGTGTGTGTGTGTGTGTGTGTGTGTGTGAGAGAGAGTTGAGTGAGGTCCGGGAGTGACCGAATTTGATTGGAAAGAAGATGAAAAGAGAACTGGCAGAGAGTAGTGAAGGGAGAGAGAGAGAGAGAGAGAGAGGGAGAGAGAGGATAAAGAGAGAGCACTGTAATTATAAATGTGGATGGACGGATCAGCTGAATGATGTAATGAGTATATGTGAGATAGGCATGTTTTAGAGTCACTTTCTCTGGGAGAACCAAGATGTGACTATCTCTGGGTGCCACTTTAATCCTTTTACTCAGTTGGTGATGACTTATTCAACTCAGTCAGAATTTTATTTGAATCTCCATGAACGTAACGGAACTGGGTTTACATGAACCTTGGAATGCCAGAGACAGACCTGGAGTACTAATCAATAGCTGAACCTGAGCCTGCAGGTGGGTGGTAGAATTCTGGGGGAAAGACCAATAGTGTCAGAAAACATAATAATGAACAAAATCAAAACCATATTTGCTTTTGGTGGGACCCCACTGGGAATGGTAGGTTTGTAAAAAGAGATGAAATAGAAAACTAAATTTTTATTGATTGTCTAGAGGAATTAGGAATGTGGAGACTTTTTTTTTTTTTTTAACAGTGATGATCAAATGTAGGTGGAAAAATTCCAACAAGAACAAAGTAAAAAAGTAAGACAGTACCTTAGCTACATTCAGGGTGGGCAGGAAATCATTTGATTTTTCCTGTTATGACATTCATGCAAACCAAGCAATGGATCTTTTAGATTTATTTATTCATTTTTATTTTATGTATATGAATGTTTTGCCTGCATGTATGTATGTATGTATGTGCATCATGTGTGTTACTGGTGCCCAAGGAAGCCAGAAGGGAGCATTCCTTGAATCCCTTGGAACTTGAGTTACAGTTTTGAGCCACCCAGTTTTTGGGTGCTAGAAACAAAACCCAGGTCCTCAGTGGGAGCATTAACCACTGAGCTCTCTCTCCAGCCCCAGCAATGGCTCTTTTAAACTGATTGTCATGAAAAAGAAGAAAATATCTAGTTAAGAGTACATCCATGGGCTGGAGAGAACACAGTGGTTAAGAACACTAGTTGTGTTCAAATACCGGGTTTGAATACCAGCACCAACATGGCAGCTAGCAACTGTCTGTAACTCCAGTTCCAGGGGATCTTATGGCTTCTTCTGTCCTCTGCAGGTATCACACAACACAGATGTACTTACCTACATGCAGGCAATACACTCACACACATAAAATAAAATAAAATAAAAAAAGAGTGCAGCCACAGGGATGGTGTTGGAAGCCTTTAATCCCAGCCTTAGGGAGGCTGAGGCAGGTGGATCTTTGTGACATCCAGGCCAGCCTGGTCCACATAGTGATTTCCAGACCTGCTGGGACTAGGGAGACTCTGTCAACAAAAACAAAACAAAACCAAACAACCAAAAAACCCCCCAAGAAGCAAACAAACAAAATATCCATTTTGTATAAAGCCCCCATCTTGATGAACTGTCCCAGACCCTGCCCTGGCTCAGGCTAGTGGTTCCAGGAAGAGCTGACCTCAGGGCTATTCCAGGAAGAACTTCCCACAGAGAAACACACCAATAGAACTCTGGGAGGGGTCCAGTTGAGGCTTATTTGGCTTCTGTAACTGTTTGCTTATGCATGGCCTTAGGAACAAACATGTGACTGCTTGTACCAGTGGCCTAGTCAGAATGTGGAATTTTGCCTTTAAAAAGCTTCACTTTCCTCTGAGGATTGCTGTATTCTCTCAATCAGTCCAGAGAGTGTAGTCACTGGCCAGCTAACTAAATTCGGCTAATTCAAAATATTTGGAGTCTGAGTGGTCCTTCTTGGGGGTCTTGGCACTGTAACAATATGTTGTGACAGTTTGGGTTGGAGAGATGCCTCAGTGGATGAAAGCATTGACTACTCTTGCAGAGGACCTGAGTTTGATTCCCAGCACCCACATGGTGGAAAACAACCTTTTGTCAGCTCTGGCTCCAGGGGAATCTGACGCTCTCTTCTGACCTCTGTGAGTCACAGGACCACTTGCATACGTGCAGGCAAAACACTCATGCAAATAAAATGAACGTAAATAAAATACTTAAAAAAAAGAGTGCAAATAGTTAAGAGCTGTTAATGTCAGGTAGGGTGTACTAGAGAAATCTCTGAAATGACCAAGAAAGCACTGACCAACCCACTGTGGCTTTCAGCATCCTATTCCCCTGTCTTGTGCCAGTATGAAGGCAACTGGGTTCTCTGTGGACTCTTTATCTGGGACCTGTGGGGAACTTTGTATGGTGTGGCTGGATGGTAATAAACCTGTGTCTGGAGAGCCCAATTCCAGTCTCATATTTTTAGATAGTATTGGAAGACTGAGTTTTGCAAAAAAACCATAGCTGAACATAATACTATGATAAATTTAAAAGTTACACTCTTTGTATTTGTTTAAATGATATAACTCAATGCACATATAGAAAAATTGGGGATATGTACAATTTGCATATATATGTAAATATATGTATATAAATATATATAATATATATGTATATTACATTTAATATAATATATACATATAATGTATTTTAATGATTATTTTTAAAGGTTTTTATTTTTAATTATGTGTATATGTGTGTGTTTGTACATGTGAGTGCAGTGCCTGTGGAGCCCAGAGGAGGGTGTCAGGTCCCCTGGGGATTGAGCTATATGTGATTATGAGACGCTCAACTTGGGTGCTGGGAACTGAACCTGGGTCCTCCAGAAGAGCAGCAAACAATTTTAATCTCCAAACCATCTCTCCAGCCCCTATATAATGTATTTTAAAGTGTATTTATAAGTAACTAATTAGAATGACTAGTTCTTCCTGATTAAACCAGAAGGATGATGATTGTCCTGCATCACACAAATGACAGACAATCCAAACCAGCTCTAGGAAATGGGCAGGTGGGAGCTGTGCAGTGTGCAGCCTGCACTGATGTCCAGTATCATGTAGCTCATCGAGGGATGATGCTGCCTTGGGCTGAAATAAGTGCACACACAGCAAAGAGCTTGGCATTCTTCTGCTTCTGGAAATCCAGGAGTTACTGTGAATATGCAGGGCAGTTCTCCCTTTACATGGCTTGCTTCTTTCTCTTTCTTTTTCTCTTTCTTTTTCCCTTTCTTTCTTTCTTTCTTTCTTTCTTTCTTTCTCTCTTCTTTCTTTCTCTCTTTCTTTCTCCCCTCCGTCCCTCCCTCTCTCCCTCCCTCCCTTCCTTCCTTCCTTTGCACTTCTTTTTTTATTGATTCTAAAGTGAAATTGCCACTATTAAAACCATTCATCACTGCTGAAGATTGTCTTGACATTAAAACTTCCTAAACACATAAGTATTTAAATTGAGAAGCCTAAAAAGGCTGATGCACAAAGCATAATGTTCAATGTCTCATATTAAAAATGTAATCTATATAAAGACAGCAAAAGAGATATTGATCGTGTCTCACTTTCAAAAACAAATGGTAGTTTTTCTCAAGAGAAAATATTTGTAAATATCTTGGAGGCATATTAAATACAAAATTGGATCAATCTGTATTTGTACATATACCCACCAGCCTCTCCATATTTGGATGTGTATGCATAGCCTTGATGTATATATATATAGACATATATGGGTTTGAATAAAGATATGTATATATCTGCCATATCTGTATATGTGTATATACAGGTACATGTCTGACTAGCAACATATATATTTAATACGTATCTTCATAAAATATTTTGCACACTGGAATAGATTTAGATATAAGAAATGCTTACATAAGGTACATGTACACATATATACATGTAGACATGTAGGTCTCAATAGCAACATATATGTCATATCTGTATCTCTAAAATATTTTATCTATTGGAATGTGTTTGCATATAAAAATCTTATGAAAAAGCAATGAAGGGGGTGACTTTGTGGAAAATGCAATGAGAGGATTTGTTAGAGGACCAAACAGGAAAAGGGGGACTTGACACACTGTAGAACTTCAGGCAGCTTGTGTGAGTAGATCCTGAAGGGAGAGGTTTTTGATGAAGGAAGACAAGAATGGTCCAAACACTTGAACCACAAGGCCATTTTAATAAATTCTGGAGTGAAATCAGAAGAGCTTGCTGCAGGATTGGACATGTGGCAAGGACAGGGAGAACCAAACATGACTCAGATTCCTAGCTTAAACAAATGGGCAGAAAGAGAAGATGGAAAGGTGAGGAACAGGTTCCAGGGGAGAGGAATCTATGGTTCACTTTGGTGACATTGTGTTTGAGAAGCTTGTGACAAGTTTTCTCTGAAACTGGCAGTCAGTGGGCCATGGCAGTTGGGAGCTTAGGAGCCATGTGAGCTGGAAACACATATTTTTGTGTCACTAAATTTAAAGCCACATGGAATTTAAGACCCTTAGAGAGGATGGCTAGAGAGTGACAGCACCAGAGAGCCCAACACCAGAGGGTAAGTGGGAGAATGCACCTGTAGAGGGACTACAAGTAGACAGGAGAAGATTGATGGGAAACTCGATGCCAGGGAAAACCAAAGGCAAGATCTGGGGAGGGACTGAGTCTTTGTCTTTAACTCTACTACAGAGTAGGGAAAAGAAAAGTATACTTCTTAGAAAGAAGGCTGGGAAGCTGTTAGAAGTGATGATGGCAGAGGTTTGGCATGGGAAGAGAATCCAGATCTCACAGATTTGATTGATTTGATGAGTTTAAGGGAGACAGGAAGTGGGAGAATTTTGTGGAACAACTTCGAGAAGATTGTCTTTGAAGGCGAGTAGAGAGCAGGCATCGGATTAGAAGGGAATGTGAGAAAGCAAATCTTAAAACCTGGACGAGGAGCAAGTTTGTGCGTTTTGCTGCTCCTGTTTTCGTCAAAATGAATTTATTGTTCTTGTCATTAGTTACATTGACTGTACAAAATGATGGGCTGTGTTATGTCCTCCTCATGCATGGATATAAGGTGCTTTGACCACATTCACCCCTCATTCCTCAGACCTACCCACCCTTTCCTCTCTCCTGGTCCCTTCTTGCTCCCTAATACTCCTTTTCCTATGTTCTCCTTAAAATTATTTTTTAATTCCACATATGAGAGATAGCAACTGATAGTTTCATTTCTGTTTTCTGAATTATTTTCTAACATCATAACCGTAGTTCTGTCCATTTTCTTGTAAATGACATGATTTGCCCTTTTTTATGACTGAATAAAATACCACGTTTTATTTATTCATGCATCTACTGATGAACACCTAAACTAAGTCCATGATTTGACTGTTGTGGATAGTGCCACATTCAACACAGATGTGCGAGGACCTGGCCTGTATGCTGACTGTCTTCAGGTAAATATCTAGCTTTGGTACACCAGATGGGTCTATTTTCAGGGTATTTTTTTTTAATGAAAAGCATTTTTATTTGCGTTTGTTTGTGTCTATGCGCGTGGATGTGCACACGTGTGGGTGCTTGTAGAGGCCAGAAGAGGGTGCTGAGTCCCTTGTAGTTGGAGTTACAGACAGTTATGAGCCGCCCAATGTGATTGCTGGGAACCGAACTAGGATCCTCTTCAAAAGCAGCCAGTGCTCTTAATCACTACATCATCTCTCCGGTCCTTTTGTTTTTAGTTTTATCAGGAATCACACAGTGGCCACACAGAGTTTATGTGTTTTGGAAACTATTTTGTACAGGGGACAAGTGTGTGATGGGACCATAACACCTGTGGCAAGTGGACCTTGTCAGTGTGTGTGGAGGAAATGTGGTACCTGCCTCACTCCAAAAGATGGCACCTCTTCAGGAGTACCTGAGATGTAGGAAGCTCACACTAAATTCATACCGAGAAAACCAACCAAACGAAAGCCCCTCTGTACACTTACAGCACACTTGTTGCACCACTGTGTGCCACAGGTCTGGCACATCACTTCCTGTAGGCCTAGTGTGACTTTCAGCATTGCTCATTAGCAAAGTACTTTAGTGAGGTCCCAGAGACAACACCATTGAAAGATGAATCTGTCAAATATCTGAGTAATATCAGAAAGTGACCTGACCGTAGATTCAGTAGATAAGAAATTTGCCATACCTAAAACATTCCATCCTTCTGAGGAAGTTAATGTCACTGAATCACTTCTCACCAGAAGTGTTTGAGAAGTTGGTGATTTACTTCTGGTATTTGTATCTAGACAAATCACAGTGGCTTCCACGAAGGCATGCACTGGCTTAAGGAGAGTTCTCAGCTTCCTGTTTGAGGACAATCTGGGCTGAAGACATACCTGTAATGGCTGGGGCAGGAAGATCTGAGTTTACTAGAGAGATCGATCCTTCCTTTAAAAAATAAAAAATAATAAAAAAAGAGAAAGAAAAAGGTCAATTAATAGTCTTTTTATAGCACTGTACTAGAACCTCAGACTGCAATTCTGTATTCCATAAGCTGTCCATTTTTGATTTAGGAAAATACCTAAGACACAAGGAACATTCACAGAGAGCTGGATATCTAAATTAATTCAATTGCTTTATTGTGGTATTATTTTAATCATGAAGTACTAATGGTTAAAGCCTAAAATTTCACTATCTACCAAGCTCTCTCAAACATAGTTTTCAAGGACTGTGACTGCTTATTCTAAGACAGGAACAATAGAGAAAAAAGTTATATATAGTTCTCTAAGCTGTTTTGCTTTACAAAAGTAATACATAATGAACAAGGAATTCAAAAGTGGAAGGGCACAGAGGCGTCCACAAATGACACATCGTTCTGCCACTAGGGGCGCTGCATAGTTCTACTAGGTAGCTGGAAGATCTTGCAGAGTAAAGATCTGTGAGCTTAGTATTTTGTTGTCTTTTTGGTATTATCGATTCATCATTATTGTGTTGTTAAATACATTTCAAAGACGACTTATACTTTATGACCACAGCTGGGCAGTGATCCCGAGTGCGTGCTGGCTTGGTTTGTTTGACCTTTGTCTCTGAAGAGCTCCTTTCCATCCCCTTCGCTGCCCTCCACGCACATTACGAATGGAAGGAAAACTAGAGGCAATGCTCAAGGTGATGGTGAGTGTGGTAAGTGTGGACCAATGCACACCTACAAAACAAAAAGTGCTTTCTAAATTTCCGCCAAAAGAAAGTTAAAACTTGATTGCCAGTGGTGGAAAAGTGAATTTGAGCACTTTCTTGGTGCCGGTAACTTTCCTTGTGTTGTCTGGTGGTGGTGATTTCCTTGGAGAGCTGAGGGAAGGGAAATGGGGATGTCTAGCCTGCCCAAAGCCCACAGTGAGAACGATAGGAGGTAAGTCTCCAGGTGTTTGAGGCTCCATGTTTTTTCACTGTTTTCTCCCTAATCCGGAAAAAAAAAAATGTTTTGAAGATTTGTGAATGAAAACAAAGATTTTTTTTGGCAGGGGGAGTCACATGAGAGATGGGTTGCATGGATGAAAAGCACAGCACTCACTCAAAGTGAGTCCTTTTTAAATCCTTGGCTTACCACCCCTGGTGATTTAGCATTGGGGTGTGAAGCATGGGGCAGGATGGGACAGTGTGACACCTCAGTGGGTCTGTGCAGAGTGCTCCATGACCACATGACTTACTGGAGTGAGACAGAAGGGAATCAAAAGCCGTTGACGACCATTTCAGCCACTCTGAAGACCCTAGAAAGCCTACCTCTCAGAAAGCAGATGCTGCCTGTAGCCATGGTGGCTGGTACTAGCCAGATCTAGAGGATGTCCGGAGGAGTTTTTCTTAGGATGAGTCCAGCCTGTGTTCCCTCAGACAAGTGCTGAGCCTCTCCACAGTCCTCTAAGCAATGCTGTTGTCAAAGCCCTCAGTGGAGCACCCCGTGTGGCTTTTAACAAAATTCTGCCCATTGCTGCTGAGGACAGCTGTGGGCACTGGGGTTAAACAAGGTCTAATAAAAAGAGAGGTCCCACATGGGGTTCTCAATTCTGCCATTAGCAATTTGAGCAGGTGAGTGACATCTCTGTGCTTCAATCTTCTGCATGGAGTTGGACAGTGAATCTCTCTCTCAAGGTATCTGAAACTGCTTATCACCAAGTAAGCATTTAGTAAATGCTATCAATGACTCTCATTGCTTTAAATTACCATGTTTCTGTAATTGCAGATCTGGTGGGCTTTACCTTATTATTCAGATTTCATTAGATAAACATTTTTCCAGACCATTTCTCTATTCCATTTTGTGGAACCTCTATATGTTACATGACCTCTCCTGTCTCAGATAACCCAGGAGGAAGAAGGAAGTCTGCCAAACTTCAGGGGTGTGTTGACCGTAATCATATGATGATCATCTTAGAAATAGATCACCAAAGAAGATAAATCACCTCAGAAATGACTCTGGGGACTTCCAAGTCTCATTGGCCAACTAAACACAATTCTAAATTGAATTACTGTCCTTTAGAAACGGGGAACTATTTGAATAGGTATAAAAAAAAAGTCAGAGAGATAATGAAAAAATAGCTCAGCTACCCTTCAGCGTTTGTTCATTCCTTGTTATACAGCTTTGCTTTGAACCCGGTCCCCCTCCTCGCCACACATAACAGGCTGCCAGCCATCACACAGGCTATTTGGCAGCTATTTAAAGTGCAGATCATGTTACTGTGTGCTGTGCCAGGCACCCATGTTCCAAACTGGTATATCACTGATCTCAATGGAAAACCGTGCCAGGGTCCTGTCTCAGAGATTAAATGTGTAGGCCATTCACTTCCTTTATGCAGAACTTCTTTTGGGAACAGTATCTTGCTCACCCTGCAAGGGACGTCCAGCTAGGCTGTCAATCTGACGTATGGTATTATCAGGAACGTTAGTTTTCCCTCCTTCTACATTTGCTTAAGAGCCTACAAACCCAGAGAATAAGAAATGTTAAGTAGAATGAAATGACCTGTTAAGGGGAGATAGGACATTTGTGAATGACTTCAAAAATTTCCCCAGTTCCACAGCCGTTTAGTCTGAGCTTCTGTGCTTTCTGAAGCTGAGCTGCTGTTGCTTCACATTCCTCCCTTCTCCTCTCCCTCCTTTCTAACCAAAGCTTTTGTGTGTCCTTGATACTGGAAGATTATTTCTTGGGGCAAAACCATGATTGCCCCTGCCTAAGAAGCCAAGGATGAGATCTGGAAGTAGAGGTGAGTGCTGAGCAGGAAAAGAGCAGGCTTCAGCCTCACCTTCATTATCAAATCGGACTGGAACACCACAGAATGATCAAGAACTACAAGCTGGCCATGGTGGCCCCTGCTTGCTATCCCAGCACTGAGGAGATAGAGGCAAGAGGACCAGGAGTTCAAGGTCATCTTCAGCTACAGAGTGAGTTCCAAACCAGCTGGAACTACATGAGACCCTGTTTCAAAAGCAAAATAAAACAGACAAACAACAAAAAACCCAAAGAAACAAAACCAGCCAACAGGTACCTCAGACCACATGTAATAGCACACCCAATGGAACAAATGGAAAGAACTGTCAGTATGTGACCAGAAGTGGGCACAGAGCCCTGCTTCGCTCCTGCTGATGTTGGTTGCAATCACTGAGAAGACATGATTCTTTCCAACTCTGAAATTGAAATGGTTGTTTGGAGATGTTGAAAACAGGACAGCAGCTGGTGTTCTAGATTGTCACATGACATATTTGCAAAGGAGCCATCAGGAAAATGGGTTGTGGTTTTGCCACCTCCTGTGTCCTGGTACAAGATGACCTGTCGTCATTAACTCATGAACTTCCTTGTTATGGTAGTTCATGCTCCCCTATCTCAGGTGTGGCCAGTTCATCCTTCCCAGTGATCACCAAGGCCATGGGAGCATTGCTGGCATTCCAGAGCCCATTCTTTCCCTCTGGATTTTCCAGATCTGTGTCACAACAGGCACTCAATAAAGGCTGATGGAACAAATGACTGCACAAGGTCAGTAAGCTTTGCTGCTGTGGAGTTCTGAGAAGAGCAAGGCTCTTTCATCTGTAGCTTAGAACAAAGTAGAGAAGGAAAACCCAAGACAGGACTTCTGAAAAGACCACACTGCTGAACACTGTGCCTGAAGTTGTCTGAGGGCTGATTTCTAGAGTGTAGGGATACGATGAGAGGCATGTAAAGGACTTTTGTGAAGTAATTAATTTATGGCCCTTTATGATTCTTTAGGAAATAAAAGTTGTTTATTTAAAATTTTGAAACAGATCAGAAGTTAGTAAATATTGTAGATTCTGTCCTTATGGTTGTTTTTCTTTTCTATGAACCAGGGTCTCCCTATTTGGTTCAGGCTGTCCTTGAACTTCAATCCTTACCTTCCTGAGCGCTGAGATTACAGATAGGCACCATTGTGCCTGACTGCTTATGTCCTGCTTTTATTTATTTATTTTCAAATTTCAGTTATTGGTTTTCACACATTCTTCTTCAATTTATTCTTTGAAAATTCCATACATGTACACACTATGTCCTTACCATTCTCCCTACTCCTCACTTCAACTCCCTCCAGGACTCCCCCTTCACATCTCCCTCCAAACTTCATGTTCTTATTTATTTTCTAATCTATTTAACCACTGAGTCCAATTAGTGCTACCCAGATGTGCATGGGTGTGGGTCAGCGCCCGAGGCGTGGACAACGGACAACATTCCGGTGGTCACACCGCTAAGGAAAAATGAGCCCCTTTCTCAACAGCCACCAATTGCCACCAGCTCTTCAGCTAGAGGTGAGGCCTGGGGAGCCCCTCCCACCTCATGCTGGAATTTTTAACTGACTTGATCTTATGCAAGAAGCTACTTGGGAGCCTATGATCTTTCAACCCAAGCTTAAACAAAAATACATAATGGGATGGGATGGTAGAATACAAAGAGTGAAAGCATGGAATCGGGGAGAACGCTGGGAGTTAAGATTTACGCAGGCATGGGGCCAGGGAGGTGGGGGAAAGGCAGGCGACAGGGTGGGTTAACCAAAATAAGGATGTATGAAGACGTCTTCTGAAACTCCATTACTTTCCATGTTAATTTAAAACGTCTTTTTAAAAAAGGAGTTTGGACAGAAGTACCCTATATTAATGAATGATGCTGCTCCCAGAAGACATGAGCCCTTAAATGAAAATCTCTGTGCCAGGCAGGGATTACCTTCCTGAGTTATTAGTCAGAGAGGGCACAGAGGCACCACAAGACAGGCTACTATTTTTGCTCTCTGTTCTCCTGTTCTTGAAATGGGCTCTAGTGAGCAAATTATTCCCTCATTCCCAGCACAAGGGGCTTCCTGGGGAATGCTGAGGTGAGGGGAGGGGAGCTGCAGCACCCGACGGGGTGTACAGACATCTCAGCCCAGGAAGTATTGCCAGATGGAGTTATTCTACGGACTGAAGAGCACTTTGTTCACGTGTACTTCGTACGAAAATGTGCCAATAGTGTCATACAACTTGGCCCTTGTTAAATTTTCTAGGGAAGAGACACTCCACCCACCCCTCCACCACCTCCCACCTGAGTTTATGCACATGGCCAATACACTACAGGCATCCTGTAACACCAGAGAGCGGTCCTGCATATGCAAGTCTTCCTCTCTGAAGTCCGTGGAGCCTCCTAGATTCCACTGCTGTCTCTTGGAAGCCTGTCTGTTTCCTACACTTGTCTTTTTGTGAGACTCCCCTTTTTGCATCATGGATATTGTCTGATCTTCTCCCTCTCCGTGTTAAACTGGATGGAGCGTGTCCTTGTACTTGACAACCTCCAGTTAGGCCCAAAAGGAGAGGAAGCGCAGAAGCTGCTTTCTACAGTAGGTTAAGGCACATATCACCTGTGGAAGGTAAAGGAAACCTGGCACTTTGTCATATTCTGCTGAAGTAGCCCAGAATCTCAGGGCTCACTCTATTCTCTGTAAAGGCCTATGTGCCTCATAGCAGATTCGACTTCGGATCTCTCATTCCTTGTTCCTCTTGCTGCTTTCATCTAAACCTCTACCTATTGCTTTCAAAACCACAGTCCTCACAGTTAAGGAGCAATCGGTTTCTGACAAACGTTTCATTCAATGGACTGTTTTTACTCCGTGGACTCACTTCTCAGTATTCGGAAGTATCACAGGCTTTTTTTTTTTTTTAAGTACGTGGGTTTTAAGCATTCCTACACAGATGTGTTCTAATCTGGGAAATGGGCTTTGTTTACAACACGAAACCTTTGGGAAAGTACATCCTATGTTTTCACCAACCAACAAGTGAAATTTCCATTTAAAGACAGCCGATGCACATTTTTCATGTGATTGTGCAAAGAGTGATGAAGGATGCCCAGTGCAGAATCAGTGTTTTATGGGATCAGCTTCTCCTCACCCTGTATGGGAAACATGATATGTTCAACTTATACAGCGCTTGCAAAGAAGAGCTGGGATTGGCTACTGCCACAGTGATCCTGCTCCATAGGACAGAACCTGCATTTTCCTAACTATTTTTGTAAAGGTTATGGTCCATGCCAATAGAGAGTACTCAGGAAAAAAAAAAACAACCAAGAAATACTAGGGACGGGGTTGTAGGTCATTAGTAGGATACAAAGTCCTGGAGTCAATCCTTATCACCCTAAAAACAAACAAACAAACAAACAAAATTACAATAGCAAAAGTAACTGAGAAGTACTGGCATTTTCCGCTCACTGTCAGCCCACCTCTCCATGCCCAGCATGGCAGCAACAGATAGACATGTATTCTGGATGAAGTGATCACATGTTTTGCTGAATTTTGTCTGTCTGGGCCTTTGACCTGCTGTATTTCCACATTGTGCACAAACCAAATTTGTTGCAGGAATGTAAGTGTGGGCTAAGAATTAACTCTCTGTCTCAGAGATTGACTCAATGTTCTTCCAAATTCTATCCCTGAAAAGTTTTTGGTGTTGTTGAAGATGTTGTTGTCCTGTGCTACTGGAATTACACATCACTGTGGACCTTACTGGTTTAACAAACTAATTTTTCTTGAGAAGGGCACCACCCAGTTGAACAAGGTGAGGTGACCTAAGTGTCATTCTGTGGAGGTCTTTGGAGGCCATCACTTCACCTTTATCCTTTCTTTAAAAAATATTATATTTATTTGTATTTTATGTGTATGAATGTATTGCCTGCATGTATGTAAATGCATCTGTGTCATGCAATGCCCCAAAAGGTCAGAAGACGGTGTTGGATGCCCTGGAACTGGAGTTATGGACAGTTGTTAGCTACTATGTGGGTGCTGAGAACTGAACCTCAGGCCTCTGCAAGAGCAGCCAGTGCTCTTAACCACTGAGCCCTCTCTCCAACCCCGTTTCACCTTTATTCTTAAAAAACAATGAAGATTCTGGGTCTAGGATGCCCAGCCCAAAGGCAGCACCATACCAACTGTGTTCAAGCCCAGTTCTTCAGTAAAAGCCAGAAGTTGGAAGCATTGCAAACCATGTTTACAATATCATTTGAGGGACAGCTGGGGTCAGTGCTAAACTTTAAACTATCAGATGCGGAGAGGCAGCTCTTGCATAACAATAAGCAGGGGCTGTCACACTGAAAGGAAAATAACCACATTTTCACCTTGAAAAATCTGTTCTAAATAGGGTAGTAATTGTTTTTAGAAAGCTATTCAGTGACTTCCTCCCCCACCCTCAAGAATGGCTCAGGAATAAGGTAAACTTTTTATTATAATTTATACAATGTGGTAATTTTTTGAATAGTTTAGAACTTTTATAGCCTGATAACAGATCTGCCAAATTGCACACAGCCTCCTGCACTGGCACGGAGACAGGCTTGGATGACCTGCTGGGTCTTCTCATCTCTAATGTCTGTGAGTCTTTGAAATACATCCCAGAGCTTAATTATGACAGCAGTCTTTATTATTCTGAGCTCCTAACGGCACCCTCCATGGGAACAATGTAAAAAGAAAAGAGCAGGCGCTTTTGCAGTGGTTTACACAAAAAGCAGAGCACATGAGGACTTCAAGGGGGAGTGGAAGGTTGGGCGAGGAGGAAGGTGGGCTAGAGAGAAGAGGGTGCTAGCCAGGGCCAATCACATTCTCCGTTACTCTTTTACAGTCTTATGTAAATCACTCCTGGATATACTTTTTTTGTAGAAGTAACAGCCATGTTATTTTTAAATCTCTGCATTTATTGTGACAGCTTGCATATCATTCTTTACTTCCCGCCATAGCCAATCCTGCTGGATCCTGTCCCTAGGATGGTTGTGTGTGATATCAGAGAATCAGATCAAGTACCACTTTTTTTAAAAAAAAGGAGAGTAGTGGCAAAGGTTGAACAAAGAGGCTGTGCAACTTTGATTGTTCTCCCCAAAGCTGATATCTCATGAAACTTTGGTACAGCTTTCCAAACTAAGAAACTCACTTCAGAGCAACACCAGTTTAATACTATGTGACTGTACCCCCCTTATTTGAATCTCTCTAGTCTCTTCTCCAACACTCTGTATAAGCTCAGACTCAGGGTCCCTCAGTGAACTAAGCTGCAGTGTCCCCTTAGTCTTCTCTAATCTGTGACAATTCACTTATTTTCCCTGGTCTTCTATGACCTTGATAGTTTTGAAGAATACCGATCAAGTTCTTGTCAAATGTGTCTCATTTTGGCTTGATCTGGTGTTTTGATTGGACCTAAGGATTTAGGGAAGAAATTTTGCAGAGGTAGCTTGTCTTCTCAGGGAATCATATCAGTTTCCTGCCGCAATATATTCTGTGTCAGTCATAGCGACATTGATCTGATGATTGAAGGGGAAATCTGGTAAGTCATTGACATATAACTTATTCCATTTATGTGAATGGGCCAGAGTTAGCAAAGGCACCTTATATTAACTACTAGCTTAGTAGACATACAAGTTAATTAGCAGGCATGTACAATGAACAATTGAATTATTAGTTGAACTTTCACTTTCCAACTTCCCTACTCTATGACTTGCAACCATCAAGGCACAGATAGATCTAAAGATATCGCTTGTGATGGCATGACTATAGGCATTCAACAGGTAATCTTGACAGTAACTCTAAAGCTGAAGGACTATCCATCAATCTACTTCATGTAGGTGGTCCACCTAAAGAAAGAAATACATGTGAAGTTGCTGTCTTTGGAGTTGTCTGTTCTTTAGCCTTACTTGCAATCCTCTGCTACACATAGATCTAGAAGACAGGGACGAGTGGGCAGTGTAATGGGATGTAGGAATGCCTACTAGCTATCCATAGCCTCCCACTTACTCCAAATACGCTGTCGCATTTGAAAAGACACAGGTGAATCTCAGGAGGTGGGAGATCCAGGAGACTATATTCTCTACCAGTGGGAAAAAAATAAAGCAAACTGGGTTGGGAGTGATGGTGTACATCTGTAAACTCAGTTACTCAAGAGGTTGAAATAGGAAGATCACTTAGTTCTGAAGTTGGAGGCCAGCCTGGGCAACCTGGTGAGACTACCTCAATAAACAAACAAACAAACAAACAAAGAAACCAGCATAAACTTAAAAACAATAAAGCCAAACAAACCAAAATGAACAGCAGGACTTGCCAAGGTCAGATGGTAGAGCTGGTGTAGAGTCAGTTAT
Source organism: Nannospalax galili (assembly GCF_000622305.1). Lineage (NCBI taxonomy): Eukaryota > Metazoa > Chordata > Mammalia > Rodentia > Spalacidae > Nannospalax > Nannospalax galili. The sequence goes on from NW_008343973.1 coordinate 575,505, forward strand.
GGGATACAGGGGTTCAGATGCTTAGTGTGTTGATATGACCCTCAGTTCAAACCAGCAAGAGAAGCTAGAGCTCTTGCACTCAAAAATGGTGTAATAAGTGAGCAGGTTCTTGGACTCTGAATTCACTGTCAATTAATTTGCAGAAGCTAGGGATCCATCACTCTGGGTTCACTTGTGGTTGTTTTTGCTGGAATAAAATATTCCTAGGGTCTATTTCTAATTTAATGCCATGATGAAAGTTGAGCTTCATCTGTTTCACCCAAGGTGTTATTGATGCTCAAATACACCTCCTAGACGAGGATCCTCTTACTTGTTACCATCTTTGGAAATTAAGGCTAATGTTAGTCATTAGTTGTGCACAAAGTAGTATTGAGGTTGGAATGGGAAAGACTAGGTAATTATAGCAGCTCATAGAAAGACAAAAGAAAACCGGTGAAAAAAGCCTTGTGGACATGCTCCATGCCCTAGTAAGAATTATGACATCTCTGAAAATTCACCACCAGAGAGAGGCCAGGATAACACAAGCACTTGGCAAATGTTCGCTTCATCCAATAAATGTGTTGGCTTCACAGAACATCAGAATTTGCAGCTAGAAGGGATCTGAGACGATAACTATAGCTCACATTTTGGAGTAGACATTTTTTCCTTTAGATCAGTTTAAAGTTCACAATAATATTGAACAGAAGGTACAGAAACTGCCTACATTTTCCCTGTCCTCACAGATGCACAGCCTCCCTCGTGACCAAGGATCCCCTAAGAGCTGTGCACTTGTTACACCGATAAGCTTTCATTGACACATTGTTATCCAAAGTCCATAGTCACATCAGGCTTTACTTTGGGGGTTGTACATTTTATTTTGGATAAGTTCACCACGAATATGTTCAACATAATAGTCTTGCTGCCCCGTAATAGTTTCGCTGCCCCAGGGGCCCCTGTGTTTTGTCTCTTCATTCCTCCATTTTTCCTTATAACTACTGACAACCACCGATTTTTTTTTCCCTATCTTCTTTTTTCCAGAATGTTGTGCAGTATGTATCCTTTTGAGATGGGCATTTTTTGCTATTGTTGAGACAGCTTCTCACTATGTAGCTCTGGCTGGCCTCAAACTCACTATGTAGTTCAGGCTGGCCTCTGCCTTTCAGAGATCTTTCTGCCTCTGCCTCTGTAGTGCTAAAGTTAAAGGCTGGCAACCACCATGTCTGGTCAAAATTAGCTTAATTTACTTAGCGTACATTTGAAGTTTTTCTAATTTCTTTTTTCTTCTTTTTCTGTTTTCTGGTAGTAGGGATCAAAACTAGGGCTTCTTCATATGTGCTAGGCTAATACTCTTAATTTCTTATCATGGCTGGTCACACTTATTATTAGCACTAAATACTATCCTAAAGTCTGGATGAACCACAGTTCTTTATGTCCACTGACCTATTGAAAGACTTCTTGATTGTTGGCAAATTTTGATAATTGTGAATGAAGTCGTAGTGAACATTCATGTTCAACTGTTTTGGGAACGCATATTTTCTTTGGGAAAATAAAAGGATTGTAATTAGAGGATTTACTATGGGAGTAGGTTTAATTTTGCACGGAACAGCTTAAATGTCTTGTAAAGTGGCTGAACCATTTTGTACTCCACTCAGCACCACATGAGGGCTGCCGTTTCACACCTTCCCCAGCGTATGGTGCTGTTGGGTTCAGGATGACTCATTCTAACACGTGTGCAGGGTTATCTTATTTTGCTAACATTTCCTGAGTGCATAATATAGGCCAGACAGTGAGCTAAGCATTTTAAACCTTACTTTATCTTTACAAGAAACATGTAAAGAGAAACCTACCATTTTGTCTTTCCAGCTTTCAGATAAATACATGGAAACCCGAGGAAGCCACTTATTTTGTCCAAGACTTCATCGATGGCAAGTATAGAGTCAAACATTTGCATCTTGGCTTCAGAGCACTCACTCCTCTAATGACAATGCTAAGCCTCATGTCCACTGCTTATAGACGTGGACATTGACTCCAGGTCCACTAAAGGACTTGGTTGGAAGCACAGGGTCATGTAGAGAAAAGCACAGGCGAAAATCCCAGTGTCTGTCTGCACTGCCTCTGCTCTACATGTAGCTCCTCAACTGTCAATTGTGTCATCATTGGCCTGTAGTAGAAAGCCTTCAGTCTTGACCCTCTACTTGGAATTCTGACATACAGTGGGTAGTTCAAAGTTCTACAATGCTGTACTTTTTTCTTTCACTGAATAAGCTGGAGAGCTTCAGTTGTCAACTTGACACATCTGAGAAGAGGGAACCTCAACTGGGGAATTTCTTCTATTAGATTGGTCTGTGGGCATGTCTCTGCGGCATTTTTTTTTTTTTTTTTTTTTTTTTTTTTTTTTTTTTTGAGACAGGGTCTCCCTGTAGCCCCAGCTATCCTGGAACTCTCTAAGTAGACCAGGCTGGCCTTGAGCTCACAGAGATCCACCTGCCTCTGCTTCCCAAGTGCTGGGATTAAAGGTGTGC
>NW_008343973.1:578105-656322 GCF_000622305.1 Nannospalax galili
TTTTGTGATGTGGGAGGGCCCACTGGCCTACCTACCCAGGAATGCCACTCTGAGCAGTGCCATTCCTGGGTAGGTAGGCCTAAGTTGTATAAGGAAACAGGTTGAGCACAAGCCAGGAGAGTTAGCCAGTAAGCAGCTTTCCTCCATGGTCCACACTTCAGTTCCTGCCCCAGGTTCCTGCCTTGAGTTCCTGTCTTGGCTTCCCTGATGATGGACTGTGAGCTGTCAGCCAAATAAATCCTTTCCTCCCCAAATTGGTTTTGGTCAGCGTGTTTTATCAAAGCAATAGAAAGCTAACTAGAACATAGCATTTGGTTTACTGCTTAGATTAGAGGCAGAGCCTCTCTTGAGTACCACACATAAAGGCTTAGTTTTTTTACCTTGATATATTTAACATATTTTACCTTCTGTGCATGGTACCAGCTGCGGATGAGAGCTCCCCATTCTTACGGTGCCTCCCTCCAATGTCCATTGTTTTTTTGAGGTGCTTTCCATTCCCAGTTCTCTGATGTCCTGTGGTACTTCTAATTTTTTCATATATCATAGAGAATCCTTAGAACCTTAGTTCCAACCCAATTCAGTTTTGAAAGCAATGGTAAAAGAAGGTGAAAGTTTCCATTTTCCTTTTCTTCCTGTTATGGGGTTGTAATTCCAAAAATGTCAGACATTAAATTATTTACTAAGATAAGAAAAAAAAATATATTTTTTAAAATAACTTAAACCAGCAAAACAATGACTGGATTCTCAGGACATGCTAGAGTGATTTTCAGCAGTCAGTAGGATATAGATTCTGATCTAAAAAATAAGTATGGCAATTCTTTAAATAGGTGACTAGCCAATTGGTTTAGTGGGAGCCTTGTGGACTTTCTGGTGTTTAACAATGCTACTGAGGGCTCTCGGAGATTCAGGATTACTGTGATGCCGTCTTGACACAGCCATGGGTCCTGCCTACGAAATGTAGCTAGTGAGGTGGTGGTGGAAATGGGAGCAGGAGAGTCATGAAGAGCTGCCTGGCAGGCTGCAGACTCTCCGGGGAAGCAGACTAAGGCTGGACGCCTATGAGAGCTAATGGCTTGAGCTGTCCTCAGAACACACATAGGCTTGCTTTATGCTCTCTGTTCTTCAAGGTGTCTTCCAGAGAAGCTGCTTGTTTTAGGTACAGGTGGTTTCTGTGAGCTTTCTGCCACAGGACTGTCTGCATGATTTGTGGAGACCAGCACAAAATTAAAAATATGAGACCTCTTGTTGGAAGTTACTAAGAATTTCAAGATAGCGGCTACAAAGCATTCAACTACCAGGAGCCCTTCTCTGAGCAGGGGGCCGTATAGTAATGAACAGGTTGCTTCCTGTCCATCAAGAGTGGCCCTGCCCAGGATGAGTGATTGTCTCTTCCTACCCTGTATGGATCCTGTACAAGGCAGCAGTCAGGTCTTTCTCTTAACTCCCAACTTTCAGAGTAAAATCAAGTAAAATGAAGAATGCATATTGTTTTGGCCCCTTATGCTTCATTGTCAAGAAAGACCTAGTGAGACCCTGGGCTCACAATCTTCCACAGTAAGATTAATGTCACTAGGAAACATAATTTGTCATTTTGGGGTGGCTGTTCCTGTATTCATAGTCTTATTCATTTTAAAATTGATTAACTATCCAGAGCTACAGTTGAATGTAGCTTTCACACTTAAAATTTTACGACTTAGTTGATTCAAAGAAGTGTTTGTTTTCCCCCTGTTTTGCTGGGCTGCCATCATGATTGGATATTTCTACTCTCTGAAGGGCCCCATAGCCTGTTAGTGGGAAAGATGCATAACTTTTCTGTGTTATCCAATATCGTGTGCCTATGAGTATGGACTTAATTCAGCTGCACGTATCAGCAGAGGCTCCTGAGAGGACTTCTGGGTAGAGAGATCTATGGAGTATTCCATGCATCTCTTCTCCCCTGGGAATTGGCAGCATACATTTTACTTCTCCAAATGTGCAGTCCCTTTTATTTGCCAGTAGGAACATCCCCAGAAATCAAAAGTCTGAAGACATTTTGGCAGCTGTTAGAGTAGACAACAATGTTTCCCCAACTGTTTTTGAGATAGGGATCAAATGAGAGGTACATTTTAGAAGGCAGTTTTGGGTCTCCATGGAGAACTGAGGGAAAGGCCCAGGGTGACGTGAATGTGGGAAACCTGTTCGTGCACAGAAACCTTGAGCCCAATCAAACTTTTGGCAAAAGAAAAGCAGCAAGAGAATGAATTCATGATCCATCTTGGATTTGAAAAATGAGGAAAAGAGAAGGCAAAGATGGGTAGGGAGCCACACTGTCTTCTCTAAGGTAGTTTATACTACATTCTGTATTCGTCCTTGGGAACAGCATGCACCCATCATCCTGATACCCCACACAACATCCAGTACTGGAAGCATCTTGCTTTCGATTTCATGTGAAAAAAGTCCTCTCAAATACTTTCCGTTCATTGTTTTTAAAATGTATTTATCTATTTACTGTTATTTTCTATGCACTAGTATTTTGCCTTGCCTGTACGTAAGTGCACCTGTGTTGTGCAATGCCTGTAGAGGCCAGAGAAGATGTTGAATCGGCTGGAACTGGAGTTATGGAGGGCTGTTAGTGGTCATGTGGGTGCTGGGAACTGAACCTGGGTCTTCTGCAGGAGCAGCCAGTGCTTCTAACCACTGAACCGTCCGTCCAGCTCCCTGCATACATCATTTTGCTCCCTCCTGCACTGAACCATGAGTGGGAGGTAGGCAGGAATCTTTAGCCTTTGTAATTCTTGGTGTCACATGGCACAACCAGTGGGTGCTAAATTCATGCCATTTTCCTGACTGATTCAGATCCTGAGGAGGACATCAAAGTTATTTAAGTAGCTATTTAAATTTCTTGAAATACTTAGAAAATAAGGAGTCAGCAATGTGCAACTACTGTTGTGACCATCTGGATCAGCACTGACTTCTTTGCCCCTAATATCTTCATAGTGTAGCAATTTTGAAGGTCTCAGTTTCCTTCTTTAATTTTATTGTAATTGACAAATAATTACACACAATGGGGTACAATGAGAATGGCTATGGGATGATTAAATCAAGTAGCTGAAAGGTTCACCTTAAAAGGCTAAAATTTTTACCATTTCCCATACTATATTGTAAGTTTTTAAAAATTACATTTTTCTGGATGATTTTTCGAACATTATAAAAATACACGTCCCTAGACAAACATAATTTCTTACTGTATGCTAAATATGGATCCTTATGTTTACAGACAAGTATGCCAATCACTACTCATCAAAGAAGCTTCTTTTGCAGCAGATGGAGACTGTTACAGAATTCTATAACTGGTCACACACTGAGAATGAGTGTCTGTGAGATGCCCAACCCTAAGTGACGTGTCTACATTGGAACCACTACACCTAAGGCTCAAGGAACACAGTGGAACGAGGGGTAGAGACACTACTAATGCCTCCCTCAACTCTCATCAACGAAGCTCCCTCATGCAACAGAAGGCAGCAAACACAAAAGACCGCAAATGGCCAAAGCACACTGTGGCTTCCTGGACAGGACTTTATATTAACTTCACCCAGCTGGGGCTCAGGGGCTATTGCAGTAGAGGAGGTAGAAAGAGCCAGGGAAGGAGGTGCATGACCATATGGAAACAAGTTCTACAGGGTATTGGGAACCTGTAGCCTTACAGAGTCCTAGGACCTCATTCATATGCACCTACAGCAATGGTGTCAGCATGCACAAGACCAAAGCAAACTCAAGCAGACAAAAACTCAGCATAGAACTTGGGAAATGGGCAGCAGGCCCCCAACCTTAACCAAAGAACTATTAGCAGCTGGTTACTGCTGGGCAAGGGAGAGTTGATATTTTTTAAGGGAGTGACTCTAGATAGGCTAACTAGACCCCAGTGGATAAACTTGCACCAAGGGACATATAGGTACACTAATTTGACCTTAACATAAATGACAGAATAGGACTTGGGGGGAGGGGCTATAGGAGGGTGTAGGTGGGGGAGGGGGTATAAAGACAGTTAAGGTGTTATGCATGAAATACACAAAAATTATTCAATAAAAATTATACAAAGAAATACAGGTGCTAGATGTGGCCAACATAACATCTGATACGACTTTGGGTGTAAATACTGAAGCACCATGAAAACTTGAATGCAGTGCATCATCGTTCTAGTGCCTAGCCAAGCTGAGCCTATCCAGGGCAGAGGTTTCATTGGGTCCCATTCCTGTTAGTCCACCGGAGAGAGCGCCAGTGGCGTCTCACTCTCAGCAGCCAGGTTCTGAAGCCAGAGGCACTGCGACTGCAATGGAGAAGCACCAGAGGCTTGCGCTTGATTTTGTGGCAGCAGACCAGGGAGGAGTCACACAGGTAAAAGAAAGATCCCCAGGGAGCTTACAAAGTGGGATTAGAATTGTTAAGAGGAAAAGAGGTCGCTAGAACTATGATTGACCTCAGTTCCCAGTGACAGGCGTCTGAGGAGTTTCTAAGGAAGCAACAGACCAACATCCTCAAAAATCATAAACACAGGCTGCAACTCTTAAAGGTGCCACAAGAGGGCGGGTTTCATCTATGAAGAAATCTTTCCTTTGGAAAACCAGGACAATTTCAAAAGGCTTTGGAGCCCATTTCCAAGGATTGATGGAGATGGGGCTGAAGAGGAACAGGAGAGGAAGGAAGTGTGGGGAAGAAGTGACATCAGACAGAGATCTACAGTCTTGGCCGGCTTGGGAAAGTGTGTGCCTCCCTGTTAATTTACCAGGTTTATCCATGCTGTTTTCCTGTTATAAACTCAATATTTACAGCACATATTCCGGGGAAAAATCAGAGGTTAGTTATTCCCATGTAATTCTCTTGTGGAGGGATCCAGGCTTGGTAAAGTCTCATTTCTTTTTCAAATATCCCTTCATTTAAGTAGGGCAGGAACCCTGGTAAACAGGGCAGTTCTGAGTCAGGTAAATGATACTTGACTACAGAGAGTTCGGATAAATCTTGAGTTCCAGGCCATTTGCACATCTTCGATAAGAAGGTCAAGAGAGGGAAAAAATGGGGGAAAATGATTTAAGAAGGTCATAAGATAGACAACCAGGAACTCCGATTTCTTTCTCAGAAGCAAGATTGTCCCAGACAGCAGAAAATTCCTGGCAACACAGGGAGTTAGAACTGAAATAAGCTCTCTGATTTTCAGCATTCTCTGTTGGTAATCCTTTCATTTTTTATAACATTTTCTTGATCTGCCACTGTGTGAGCTACATAACTGACAAATCTTCAATTCACGTTATATTTAAGTGGTTTCCCCATCAATCCTCACAGTTAAAAATACATTCCATAAATTACTATCCTGCCTGGTAAAATACGCACTAGCTCTGTGTCTGCCATTTATTTCTAAAACATTTTGGCACTTTCTAGGGAAGTCGTCGCCTTCTCGGTGATGCTGGGGGACTCTTTTTAGTTTTTACTTTGTTATTAAGTAGAAGATCATGGGGCTCTGTGGAGAAACAAATAGGGTGCTAGGAGTGACTTGTTTAGCCATGGCTAGCAGAAATGAAATGGAACTAGAGAAGAAGCCTGCCCATCTGGCCATGCCAGGGCCCCCTTGTTTGGAGGACTCTCTGACTCAGATGTGGGCAGAATTCCAGCCTAGTCCTAAAGGACCGAGTCTGGGTACTGATCCTGTGAAAGCATTATCTGCCAAGTGTGGAATGACAAGGGACAGTCAGTGGTGACGGCTACACACCCTGAATCCCACCCACTCTGTGGTCAGTGGAGATCTCCTTCAAAGGACCTGAGCCTGAGCTGTTCTTTCTTCCAGCAGGTGTCACTGTGGAATTATCAAAATGGGGAAGCAAAGGATGGTGCTTTAGCGAGCTGATCCCCAAACAAAGGACCTTGAACCCAAACTGTGTAAGAGCCACATAGCAGTAACAGATGTAGATTTTAAAAATTCCCTTCCAGGTGTGTGTAGAGGCGCAATCCTGTAATCCCAGTAACTACGAGGCTGAGGCAGGAGGATCACTATGAGTTTGAGGCCAGCCTGGGCTACATAGTTCTGGTCTCGCCAAAGATACATAGCAAGACTCTCTCTCATAAACCAAACAAATGTTAAAGCAAAGGAAAATATAACAGAAGTAAACCTCTGTTCCCTGACATTAAGGCTGTGTATAAAACACAACTGTCTGTGTGTTTGAAGAGTTCAGATCCCTTGATCTAAAAAGTTAAACTAGAAGCTGAGTGAACAATTATCCATACAGAGAGTGTTTATTAGTGTGCACTAGTTATACAAAATAATGGCTTTCATCGTGACACTTTTACACATGTATGCACTATACTTGGACCATAGTCACCCTTAGGATCCTCTCTAGTGCCTTTCTCGGACAATAAAAAGATAAATATCTAAATGCCACCGTGGCAATGAGCATGCGATTTTTTTCCCCCTTGGATAGAAATTTTTGTTAGATTATCTTTCAATTAGCAGAAGCAGGAGCTGTCATGGTAAGGACTCAGGAATCCCAAGCTGCTGATTATGATCCTGGTTTCACCATTTCTCAGTAGATGTTGCTCTGGAAAATTTGCATAGCTTAATACTTTGAGATTCAGTTCTATGACAGTGTAATTGGGAAGGTTAAATACAATACTGTTCATGAAAGGATCTGGTACAGTTAGTTAGTTCTGAACCCAGACCCATCTGTGAAGTACTGTTTTGATTTCATCATGGTTTCATATTTTAATTTCATTTTGAATAAATTCTGCATATTTCAGGATTACCCATGTGTACAATATGGGTGACAGCTCTGAGAGCTGACCCACGTCTCCTGGGTTCTGGGTTGAAACTCCCCGTGAGGGCTGGCTATCTCTGCTCCACAACCCTTTCAGACTCGGATGTAGAGGACTGTCGGTCTGCTTCTGCAGACCTCTGTTCGCGTCATTCCCCCTGATGCTGCTGGTCCTCTTTCCTGAGCCTGGACTGCTTTCCCTCAAGTTCTTCTCACTGTCTTCCATATTTAGACAGATCCCTGAATAGGCAATGCCATTTCCAAAGGCCTTCCTAGCTCAGCGCACTGCTCCACGTCATGATTGGAGTCATGATTGCTGTTCGGGTGTCCTACTTCAGCCATCTTGAGCACCCTGAGAAACCTCCCCTAAACTCCCATCCTGGGCTCTGCTCAGATTGATTCACAGCCTCAAAGTTGTAGGGAGAGCTGGAGCGACTCAGCTTTAACAGTACACGCTAGATTTACCTAGGGATCACTGTCATCAACTCCTCTGACCGCAAGTCAGATCTAGCTTTAAATTGGAGGTACCCTTCACCAACAGACCACTTTTCTTAAAGCACTAATTTAGATCTGTACCTTCCCTGTTATATAGCCATGTGTTTCCTGTTTTCCTGGACAATGAACTTCATTTCATAGTCAGTTAACATCAATCAATTTTAGATTTATCAAAGGCAGTGAGAGGGTGCGTCTTACTTTTCACACAGCACAGTACCTGGCCCACGGCAGGCATTTCTGCACAACAGCTACCTCTTGATAGTTGCTCTGTCACAACCTTTTTCTTCCTCTTTGGACCTTCCTGATATACAGAAGGCCCTGACACAGCCCCTGGGCTACAGCTCTCAACACAGGACTCAGGCTTTTGATTCATCATCTACACATGCTGTTTCTAAAGAACATGGAGTCGGAGACAGAGGGATGCTGAAATCAGACATCATGGGCACCCACTCAGATGAGTGGTCCTTTATTTGGTTAGGAGTTCTTAGTGGTGAGGTTCCCAGACACATCTGAGGGGTCTCTAATCATGAGCTCAGTGTACAAGTGTATCCCAGAATAAGATACTACATCACCACCAGCCAGTAGTCCCTTGTTCCCCCTTTGATTCTAGTGACCCAGAGTAAAGCTTTCTTGCTAGCAGATGACAGAGCAGAATCCAGTATGTGGTTGGGGATTTAGTTTGCACATGACTGCTCTCAACTGCCAGATTCATAGTATTCTCGTAGTCTGTCCCATTTTCTTCTCTTAAAATCAAATGACCCTCCCAATAAATTCTACTCTTTCCTTCATGGAATTTCCTCTTTGTTTCCCTGTAAGACCTCATACCCCTGCCTTCACTGAGGGCTCATCCTTCCAAGCTCTTGTTCTACTGCTGGGATGAACCATTCATCTAACATTTACCACATATGGGCTGATATTCCCACTGATTCCTGTACTCTTATATAATGCATCTGCCCAGTTGGTTGCAAACCACTTAGAAGCAGACGCTAAGTTTTGCATTTGTTTTTGGATGTTTTTCTTTTGATTGCTTAATGCTTAAATGTTTGTGTACTCCTTTAATCCTGGATGCATATCGTTTAAGTGTTGCCTTCCTACGTTTTGCGCCTTCACATACTTACGAAGTGAATGCGTGAAATACAGACCTGCTTACACTTCTAATTGAAAGGGAATTGCGAAGTGGAGTATTAGTTTTTCCAAAAATGCTTCCAATTATCCTTCCTCTTACTAGTTCCCATGTAGCACGGAAATGCAATGTTCTCTTTGTACAATGTCCGCTTTGTAATTGCTCCTGTCAGGGTGATTAATGGATAGCGTTTTGTGACCAGGAACCTCTATCTTGACCCAGTGGTCAGCCAAGGCCACCTTGTCTCAGATATTTCTATCCCCACATGAGATTTAAAAAAAAAAAAATGATGGCTTTGCAAAGGAACTAAGGTTGCATTATGGGCATATTTGCATGTGGACTCCTGGAGTCTGTCGATAGCTAATTGCATCCAGGCGGGAAGCCCAATTTGCCTGCCAATCCCTCACGGCTGGGTGTGGGATGGTCACTCCAGGTCAGTGCTTTGGGCCAAATGTGTTCTCTTCCTGGTGGCTGTCTGCCTTCTGCTTGGGCCTCTGAAACCTTTGCTGACATTCCAGGCTAAGGATCTCTTAGCTGAGCAAGCAGGGACAGCAGAGGAGAGAGGGTACTTCCCACTTCAGCTACTAAGACAAACAGGATTATTCATTTCTGTCCTAACATACGTTCTTCCCAATGTTGTTGTGAATGTTCTAGTTTCTTTTTGAGACTCCAGAGTTACTCAGAGCTGCATCTTCTTTGGTCCCTTGGTGCAAAACAGTGATGGCTGAAAGTCCTGGGGTGGAAGGAAGACCATGTATAGGGACATGGCTTTGTCTGTGCCAGGGGGACTACTCTTCCTGTTCTGTACACCTAGGCAATGTGCCTGGTCCTTAAGCCACGGTTGGTGTAAGAATACTAGTGAACCAGTGCCACGTACTAGCATACACGGAGGAGGGAGGTGGTATACACATAATGCAATTTCTCCCCTAGTCCTCATAATGGCCAATGCGACAGCTGCATCTATGAATCCCATTTTGCAAAGGCATAGATCCTGTTCTTTTAAGTACCCGTTAAAGAATGAGAAAAGCCCTAGATGTACTCTTACTAATTAGCCATTTGGTGGTAATGCTATAAATCACACAGCTGCACTTCATGGGCCAGCATAGCAGAATGGTAGGCAATAGATTTTGACCATAATTCTTTGCTGTGCACTTATTACCAGGTTTACTTATTACAAGTTAAACCAAATAACAACTCCCCACCCCAAAGTTAGTGCTTACAGTCTAGATTAGGAAAAAGCCTTCTTTTCCATGGTGGGTGCACCATCAACTGTAGTAGACATGTGTGTAGGCAGAGTCACTCTCAGCGTGGGGGAGCAGCACAACAGTTGGAACAGATTCCAGATGGGTTAATTTTTCACATCACTTACTAGGTGTGTCACCTTGACTTTCATTTCATTTCCCTGAAATCTCAATTATTCCACCTGTAAAGAGGAATGACTGTAATTCCTAATTCTTCAGGACTATCGTAAGGAGAATTATAAGGACTATTGGACATGGGAATTGTTGGGAGTAGTGCAGCACACACTGTAGACTCCGTAGACTGAGTTATCGTGCCTGATCCTTTCACTGTCCCATCTCTCTCCAGGCTTGTACAGCTGTCTTTAGTTGGAAAGAAGTAGTTTCTTGTTCCTGGAAACCTCTGCCAACACCAGCCATATCCTTCACCTCTCCCACAGGAGAGAAGGCTGGTGCTCTGTTGGGTTCTGCAGAAATGTGTGTGCTTTCTATACAGTGCAGATTGCTGTTACACATCTTTATTCTGGGCCTACTATGTGCCAAGTTCACGCAGTATATCAAATGTCAGGCAATCCCAGCCCTACTGAATATAGAGGAATATAGAGTTACTGCTGTCACTCAGCAATGAGCAGGGACAGCTGAGGTGTTATAAGGAGACTTCAGAGAGACATCTAGAAACAGGGCTAGTTAAAGATAAAAACATTCTCTTGTGAGTAACTGGCAGTGAAACTGAGGTGAGAAAGATATGCAGTGTTGGCTGGTAAGAGTATCAAACATAATGAAATGAACTCAGTCAGAACAAAGAATATAAAATTTATTTGGGGTGAATTAGCATCCAGGCAGTCTTGAAAGAGTACTCTGATATTCTCCAAAATGGTGGCCATGTTTATAACTTAAAGACATTAGCAATTATACCATATTTTGGTCAGGGATTATGATTTGTGCTAGCAAAAAGTCAGCTGTTTGTAAGGAAGAGGCTGGGTGTAGTCTCAGTCTCTGGGTAGTTTGGGAGAAAGGGTTCCTGGTACTGAGGTGAGAAAATGTCAACAGTGCTCAGGAGTCTGTAGTTTGGTCCAGTCTGAATGTCATCATGTATGGGAAAAGAGGTGTCTGCAGCCCAGCAACTTTAACCGACTGTTGAAAAAGAAAAGCATTGCATATTCTTTCTCCTATACAAAACAGGTAACTATCTCTACCTGTGTACCTCAGTATCTCTGAATAGCTATGTAAATGACTGTGGGAGGGAGGGGAGGAAAGAGACTCTGACAGAAGAGAGGGGAGAGACAGGTAAGGGTGATGGGAGCAGATATGAGCAAAGTGCAATGATATACATGTAAGAACATATCATAAAGAGACCATTATTTGTATGGTTACTAAAAATAATAAAAATGTCAAAGTCTAGCTGTTCTATCTTCAAGACCACATTCTGAATTCCATTTTAATTGCTACAAACCAGTGCTACTCTGTGTTGATTTTCTCACTTGCCAAGGAAAAGCCTTTAACCAGAGATGAAAAGGATGCTTTCTTAATATTTCTAGTCTTTAAAAGTGGAGTTGGGGAGGCTTTGGTTAATCAAGTTGCTAACCTTCCAAAAGCCGACTTTCTTTTGTAAGATTTGATGAACATCACCCAGAGCAGCGCCTGTGGTATGGACAGAGACAGCTAAACATACATACATATGTACATACGTACACACATGGGTCTCTCTGTGTGAAATAATGTGAGAAGTGCAAAAATGGCCACAGGCTGGCTGAAAATATTTTAATATAGTAAAACATATAATTTAGAATCATCAACACTTTCCCCTATAAATTAGAAGACTTTAAAATATATGTGTATATATAATAAAACTATCTTCAGCTTTACACAAATCGAAAGAGCAATGTAATGAGTCTCCATGCACCGAACTCCTGGATCTAACCATAAGAATCTCCCAGTCTCCCTTCATCTATTCCTAGACCCACTCTTTGCTGGAATATTTAAAACATCTCCCAGATCCTGTATCTTCACATCAGCAGATGCCATCTACCTAATAGAGAAAGCATCCCTTAAAGATAGATCCTAAAACCATTATCAGCAAAATTAATATTTCTTTTAAAAATTAAAAAAAAATATTTCTTTTTATTTTATGAGTATGAATGCTATGTCTACATGTATTTAAGTGCACCCTTGTCATTGTTGTGATTGCCCATGGAGGTCAGAAAGGGTGGTAGATCCCCTGGAACTGGATGGTTGCATGGTTGTAAGCTGCCATGTGGGTGCTGGGTTTTGAATGCAGGTCTTCTGCAAAAGCAGCCAGTACCCTTAATGGCTGAGCCATCTCTGCAGCCACGAAGTTACTATTTCTTTACAATCATCTCATATAAAGGCCCACCTAACTGCCCTAAAATTTTAGTTCATATGTGTGCACATATTCATATGTGCCCCTGCAAGTGTGGGGGAAGATTAGAGGACAATGCTGGGTATCTTCTTCAATTCTTTACTTTTTGGAGACAAGGTCACTGACTGAACCTGAGCTCAACAATTGGGCTAGACTGACTTGCTGGCCGGCTCCAGTGACCCTCCTGTCTCTGCCTCCTCACCGTGAGATTACAGACATGGGCGGCTGGGGATCGAAACCCAGGTTCTCGTATTTGTGCAGCAAACACTTTACTCTTCACCGACTGAGCCATCTCTCCAGCCCCCTGGAAAAACGTTTTTTATAGTTGGTTTTCTTGAGTCAGGGTCCAGATGGGCTCTGCGCGCAGGCGCAGTTTGCTGCTGTACACCTCGCGTGTCTTTTGAAGGAAGTACTTTCTCTTCTCCATGCTTCCTATGACTTCCTTTTCATTCGTTTTGTCCTTCCTGCCACCAATTTGCTGAAGACAGTGGGCAATTTTTCCTGAAAATTATATATTCTGGGCTTGGCTGATTGACTTCGCCATGTCATTTAGCAGTAAACTGGTAATAGATCTAAGCCTTGATTTGATTCTGATCTTGTCCCGTGAGGCTTCTGCTTTTTGCTTTAGTAAATCTCTTCCATGAATGACCGCCTGGTGGCAGTGCTGGGCACAGCATGTCTGTTAAGAATAACCTTGCTCCTCTGCCTGGAGTTCTCAGCATTTTCCTGCCAAACCCAGGGGTGCTCAGCCTCCGGGTCAAGGTATGCAGGGCTCTATCCCCAGGAGTCTGCTCTGCGTGCACTTTGGGTGCACAGATCAGGGTGTGATATGAAGTGGTTGGTGTGATCCCATCAGCCTGGTTTGCCTCTTGTGTCTTAGAAATTTCCAGCCTTCCTTCTGACGAGTTTGTTTAAAATTACTAGAGCCCTCTTTTTCCTGTCCTGTCCTGTCCTGTCCTGTCCTGTCCTGTCCTGTCCTTTTCTTTTTATTTCTCTCCCTCCTTTCTTCCTTTCTTTTTTGATAAGACTTCAGGTTTTCAATTTGAACTAAAACAAGCAGGTAAATTGATAGAAAATAACAATAATGGCAGCACAAGATGTTAATTGCAGCCCTTCCTTCCCACAAAATAAAACTATAAACTATGAGTTTGACTTTCAAAATAAGTTCATGGCACTAGGAAGTGGTGTTTTTTTTTTTTTTTTTTTTTTTTTTTTTTTTTGAAACAGACAACGCCAGGACCAGTTGGCTCCATCCTTCCAAAATGGCCTCAGTAGAGACCTAACCCAGGAAGTGGCCATCCGCATGGAGCCTTTGTCACCAAGTTGACAAATCATACTTCAGCTATTCCCTCTGTAGAACACATGCAACAATTACTGGGCAACACGGCATGGACCAAAGGAGTTAGTGTTGCTGTCAGTTGTTAGCAACTGGAATGAGTCTGCAGCAAGGAACTCAGTCAGTTCAACTGGGCCTGCAGAGCTGGGAATGGGTGAATTGAAAGCCCTTTTAACTCCTAAATCATCAACTGAGCAAGAGGCCGAAAGTCAGAATCATGGAACACAGGGATGCTTATAGTATTATGAAATTGATAAACGAGGAAGAATTAATTCTCCACTCTGTTAGATAGCTTCAATTTATTCGTTATTTAAAATTAGCTAAGAGCGATTTTACTTGTTCTATTTTCTTCCTTGTAATTTAAAATTAAAACTTCAACCGAGGCAAGTTACTATAATTTGAATAAATTTCAAACTCTGCTCATTCAACTCTAACTCTGAGTCTTCCTAACTGTGTGGTCACTGTTCATTAGAGCATCTTTGCTGATGAGGTCAGTTTGCTGAAGTGGTTTATTTTCTTAATAATTTAAGTGTGTTATTTGGACTGTTTAAACTGCTTTTAGGAAACTTACTGACACATATATTTCAATTCACAGCTAAATCAGTGGAAAGAAGAAAACAGGAAGATGTTAAAGAGCCTTGCCCTACACCTGAAAACCACAGTTCGAGTCATAAATAGCCATGTGCCCCTCTAATAAATTATGGGGTGGTAACCCAGGGAAAATTGTATGAAGTCGCCCAGAATACTCCATGCACTAAAAAAGAAAAACAAAATCCTTCATATGTTTCTTTCTGTCACATTTTGGGTCTGAACTAATTTATTTGATGATATATACCCATGATGAGAAGAAAACAGGAATATTTAAGAAATTAATGATACCGTGCCACGAGCCCTCTGCCAACCACTCACAAAAAGAAGCCAAAATATTAATAGTATAAAATATGTTTCTATACATTCAGCATCTTAATGAGCTTCTTCTGATATGGCGTGGGTTGGATGCCAAATTTATCGGCACTTCAGCAGATCACAGGTATCAGACAGAATTCGGGAAACATGTATGAAAAGTTAATGTATAGAGGATTTTAGTAAAACATATTGCTCAGAGGAATAGGTAAATTCTTTAGGGATTACTCAATTTGTGTTTAGTGGAACAGAAAAGTTAAGGCATTTTATAGTTCGCTGAGAAAAACTGTGTCTGATGCTTCTTCCATCGGATCCCCTCTCCCCTAATTTAGACTCTTGATTCTCATTTCTACACTGTAATTTCTAGCTTATCCTAAATATAGACTCTGGATCTGAGCCATCCTAATTAAACAGTGAAGTTCTTTTGTAGTGAACTCTGGTGCTTCAGAAATCAATTTCAGGGTTTACCCGGGCAGTGCTTGTCACCTTCGGGGCTGCAAAGCTTTCCCTTTATCAGTTTATCTAAAAGTGGTAGATTTCAAACAGTACGCCAGTGTCACCTTTGTACCACATATTTTTATGTCCAGGCTGTTTAAATTTTACATAAATACTAGTGCATGTATAATTATAAATTTCATTCTGTTCTGGGGAGATTTAATTCAGTCTTCAAATTTTTCCCACTCTCAAGTACCTGTCCCCCTTCCTTGGTTGGGGAAAGTTAGGTCTTTGTATTATAAATGAAGAAAGTGAGATAAAATGTTTTTTTTTTTTTTTTTTTGCCTAAGGCTACCTGGAGAAACAAGTGTCTGAGCCTTTTGTTGTTGCACGAAATTCATGTCTTTTCTTGACACACAGCTGTTAGAGATAATGGGATTTTCACTGAGGGACTAGAAGGTGAGAATCAAGCACCAGGCATTCCAGCCAACTTCAGGGAGAAGCTGAAAGCCAGGCTACAGAGCCTCGGGTGTTGGCTCAGGACCGCCTGTGCCTTTGCTCCTTCCTCTGAGCTGGCTCAGGTCCCCAGAGATGGTATCCAGGAGCTGAGTACAGCCTGATAGCTGTCATTTGTTCAGCACATGCCTTTAGACTCTGCATGCTGTGGGATACCTCAGAGAGCACCAGGCTGGTCTCTTTGGGCTCCTGTGATTGGGTACTGAGTTTGCTCTGCCTACAGCTTGGAACAGGGATAAAGGAAGCAATACAAATTCTACAGGAAGGCTGCAAACCATTTTTCCCCCATAACCCAAAGTCCTATATTTGTTGCAGGTGCAGCTTGAGAATTAAATAGACTAGGATTTGTCCTTTGACTTCAACTTCCAGATTGTAATTTTACTTTGACTCTTCATGATTGTTGTGAAGATGGTAAGCATGGTGGCTCTTTTAAAATTGCCTTTGAAAGGCAGAAACACGTGAAACAGCCTGTGTTTGCCCTGGGGCTTATGAGGTCAAGGAGCAAAAATCAGACACACAATGAGCTAGAATTGTGCTCAGAATGTTTCTCAACCTTAGCCATGCCTGGGAATCTCACCGCAGGATTTCTGAAATGTGTAGTGTTTGGATACCTTCTCCCTACAGACTAAACCAATTTCTTTATGATGTCCTAAGAACTTTAGGTAAGTTTGTAACAGTCCCCCTAGATTGAACTTGCAGTTAGGGCTGCAAAGAAGGGTACTGATCACAAACCTTGATGGTGTCAGAGGTCCAGGGAAGAGTTAAATCACCAGCTGAGTTTCAAAAGTCTAAAAATTCATTTTAAAATATTTTAGTTCAAACAAAATAATTATTACTTAAGACAGCACTCTGGAAGAACAGGTGGATGGAATGAGATGAGACGTAAGATAAACCACACAGGTTCAACAGAAGGGGTATTCTATTCTTAAGAGTGGTGGTCTACAGGGCTAAGTTTCCTTTGTGTGGGCTTAAGTTAAGAAGAACTAATATAAAAGAAAATAATTGCTCAATAGAATAGAAGTCAAAATGACAAATGGGATATACATTTCTTTTTTTCCAATTAATCTGCAGTATGACAAAAATATTATAACTACCAGGCACAGTTAACATCATGAATTCAGCTGACAAATTGGGCCAATTTCCACCCAAGCCCTAGCATTACTGCTCTTCTGTAAAAGATGGTGTTTGCTCTCAGCCTGGTGACAGGTACTTGGGAGGCTGAGGCAGGAAGATGGCAAATTTAAGGTCTGCTTAGGTTAAAGAGTGAGTTCCAGGCCAGCCTTTGAAACTTAGTGAAACGTGTCTCAAAGAATAAAAGGAGGCTGGGGATGTAGCTCACTGGAAGAGCTCTTGTCTAGCATGTGTAAAGGACTGAGGTTCAATCTTCATCTAACACACACACACATATACACACACACACACACACACACGGGCACTTTGAAGCAGTGATTCTCAAACTTGTAAAAGTAGAACATCTGGAACTTATAAAGTTCCATTCTTAGAGTTTTTAAACAGGTAACACATAGACTGCATTTCTCACAGCTGGCAAACGATGCCCACACCACTGGTTCTGGTTTCCCATGCTGAGAAGCACTGGCTTTAAAGCATGAGGATTGCAGTGTTTTAACCAGTTCCTAGGGGAACGTCTTAACTCAGGTTCTCTAAAACAGAGCCTGAGTCAGGATTTTGCCTATTGACTCCATTGAGATGAGCAGCCTTTGGAAGTTGGTGTAAGAAGCAGAGATTGAAGCAAGGTGCAAGTGCAAACAGATTGGAGGCACGATATAGAGCTGCAGAGATGATCCTTGCTCTGTACACATTCAGCTTATTCCCTGGAAAAAGGCAAAGAGAACTTGTCTACCAGCCCTCTCCAGTCTGTCATCTCCAGTTCCCTCACGTTGCTCCTGAAGCACATCTCCTAATTGCATGTCTGTGTCTGGAGAGGCTGGTCCCCATGGATATAGTCTTGCCCACAGGCAGGTGTGGAAGTTGGCACTACACATAAGCAAGGTGGCAGAGGGATTGTCCAGGATTCTGTAAAGAGCCAACCACTGATAGGATGAGTCTAGCCAGAACGGAAAGCTAGGGTCCCAACCCAAAGTAGCACAAGCCTGACCCTGCTTGGGATCACTATATCCCAAAATCACTATGAGAGTCAGGTGTTAAAATAGTCTATGTTTTCTCCATCCCTATCCTCCATGTTCGATTGTGCCTGCCTGGCATGTGGCATTCTGTGACTCATGAAAAAACCTGAATTAGTCTACACTTGTTCACCAGCCACAAACTTGGATGCCATTTCTGTCAAAGTGCCAGGAAAATTCCTAAAGGTTTCAACTTCTTTTCATCTTTTCCTTCTCCTAGACTGCCAATAACCAGCAGATCAAATTATTGGCAGACTATTCTTTGGACAGTGTAAGTATCAATTATGTTTGACCAGATTTTACGTGTATGACTTTGTGTTTTCCTTTATTATACATTTCAGATAATTCTGTATGAATCAGAAATATCAGTTTGTTAAAGGCTCAGCAAATCCAGGAGGACTCACCACAAACTCTGTGCAATAGACAATTTTTCAATTTGGAGACTCTAAGACAAGCAAGTCCTATGTGTCCCAACAGAAAGAGTTGCTAGTCTGTTACTAGCCTATCACAAGACCCCTCCTTATTGATGCTAATGGATTGCCAGCGTACAGAATGGAGAAGTATCTTTGCAATCAGAAACACAGTCTACAATTTCTCTTTCTGCTACTTGGTAACTGTAATAATGGCATGGCCTTATTCTCTGGGAACCCTAGGCTTTCCCTATATAAAAGCAAGGATAAAAGAACTACCTTACAGATTCTTTTTACAGTGATGAGTACAAGAAAAGTCATAGAGTAAACGTGAGGCCCCTAGTGGTTACTCACAAATGTTAATTTCCATCTATTTCTTCTGTATGACCTGAATGAACCTCCTATTAATGTTTCAGCGGTGAAGTACTGGTATGGTTTGCATGTGAAATGTCCCCCACAGCTCATGTGCTTGAACAGTTGGTCTCCAACTGGTGGTGCTGTTTGGGAAGTTTGTGGAATCTTTAGGAGGTGGCGCTTTGCTGGAGGAAGTGAGTCACTGGGGGCAGACCTTGAAGTTTTACAGCCTAGCCACTTCCTGTTACTTTCTGATTCCTGAATGTAATGCAATGTGCCAGTCCCCCTCATGCTCCTGCTGTGACCTCTCCTGCCCTGTCTTGTCTCCCATGATGGACTGCATCCCTCTGGAACAATGTGCTGAAATATACCCATTCTCACTTATATTGCTTTGTCATGGTATTTTATCACAGCAATAAGCAAGTAAGACAGTTAAGTTGACGATGGCTGTTGTATTAAAGACTTGGATCCCAGTCGATGGCACTATTGGGAGATGGTGGGACCTTCAGATGTGGGACTAGGGAATGGCAGCTAGGTCACTGAGGGTGTCATCTTGAAGAGGATACTGAGCCCAACCCCTTTCTCTCTGATTTCTGGCCACCAGGAGATGAGCAGCTTTGATTCACCATCCCATCCATCACATGGTTCTGCTTTACCACTGACTCCAAACAGGACCAAGAAGATTAGAATGAAGCCTCTGAGATCACAAGTCCAAATAAATCCTTCCTCCTAAAACTGTTATCTCAGGCATTTTGCTAGTGATTGACAGTTGACTAATGCACTGGTTTCAAGCCACCTTTTCTCCATAGGAACGAGTGATGGCACATGAAGAAGATTCTAAAACAAGAAGAGCCTTCGCATCACCCATGACAAACTTGGGACTACAGTGACATGGACTGGTACCCAGGATCTGATGCAGGAGTGCTCTGTGCGGTAGCTGAGCTTTGGGATGAGACCCTTTAGGGGACCAAGAAAAGAGAAAGCTGTTGTGGCAATGCCACCTCAATCACTGGAGTATTAGAATCTCTGGGTATTTAGGAAAACAAACAACAAACATCTATGATGACCTAGACTTATTTATGCATGAATTTGTGTGTGTGTGTGTGTGTGAGAGAGAGAGAGAGAGAGAGAGAGAGAGAGAGAGAGAGAGAGAGAGTTCCTGTAGCCTCAGCTGGCCTGGAACTTGCTATGTAGAACAAGTTGGCCTCCATCTTACAGAGATTCTCCTGCCTGTGCCTCCCGAGAGCTGGGATTAAAGGCCTTTGCCACCACATCCAACTAACATGCATTTAAAAAAATACAAATATGATTCACCTATCTGGTTGAAGCTTGTAGTATATAAGACATCCTGAGGACAAAAGCAAAAGGAAAAACAAAGCAGACTATTCAGGTATTCAACAGATCAGGGTTGTCGTGATAGGGGAACTTGAAATAAGTGAAGTATACTTAGTACATAGTGGTTTTAAGAACTTACTAGAATCAGCTAAGGAGAAAAGGAATTAACATCAGATTAAGACATGGAACAATAAAAGGTTAGGAAAATTGGAAAAGAGATTAAGAAGTAAAGTTTACACTATGAATTTTGGAATTTGGAATTGGACAAGAAAGGAAAGAAAGAAAAAGAAAATTCGAATGGCTAGTGATTGACAGTCTTATATGGTCTCAAGAGGCTACTGGAAATATGGTTCAGCAGTTAAGAGCATTTGCTGCTCTTCTAGAGAACATGTGCTTAGTTCATAACATCCATGTCAGGTGGCTCACAACTGCCTGTAGCTTCATCTACAGGAGATTTAATACCTTCTGGCTTTTTTCAGATATCTACATATATATGCCATACACAGACACAAACACATATATAAAAATAAATGTAAAAAGCTATTCAATAACTAAAGAATATGTGGAGTTCTTTTGTTTGTTTGAAACAGGGTCTCACTATACAGCCCTGGCTGGCTTGGAACTTGCTATAGAGACCAGGCTGGTCTTGAACTCACAGAGATCTGCCTACCTCTGCTGGGGTTAAAGGTATGTGCTACAACAGTGGGCCCATGTGGAGAGTTTTTAATCCTGCATGTATCATGTACAAAATTAGTGTATTTGAGTCACACAATATTATTAGTCACTTTGGCTTAGTTTAGTTATATTATCAACTGTTTTATAATATAGTGATCTAAGACTTTGTGATTTATAATGTAGTATTTTGCACTTATCCATGAGGAAAAATATACAAAACCCAGAGAAGATGGCTGAAATCATAGTTAGTATTGAGCTTTCAATATGCTATGCTCCCCTTTATATACACATATGCATGATAACATTTAATTTGTAAATTAGTCACAGTATGAGATTAACAATAATTACAAAGTAGAACAACCATTGCAATGTGTTCTCATAAAAGAATGTGAATGTGTCATCTCACCGTCTCTCCATGTATACCCGTTCAGTGCTCATCTCCCTGGTGATGTGAGGTAACATTTAAAGGAAGCAAATTAAGGCTTCTTATTGGTTTACACAAATTTCTGGAATACTAGTCTTGTGCTTTAGGGCCAATACTATGTAAGATAAATGTAACTTGAATGCAATTGCTGCAGCACTACACTTCATCTAATTATTGAGTTAAATGACTAAGAGGTGAGTAACATATACATGGGCACAGAGGTGGCTCCTGACCTGGCTACATTTTGTCATTCTGCTAAGAACATTCTGTAGACAATTAAAAACTTACGAACTATCTATTTCTTGAACTTCTCAGTTATTATTTTTGAACTGTCACTGACCATGAGTATCTAGAAACACAGGAAGTAGAACCATAGACAAAGGAGGCTGTTGTACAAATATCTGTTATCTTATGTCTTCTGGTGTTAAGAATAAGGGAATGCTTCATCCTCAGTACTGAAAACAAACAAACAACAAAAGAACAAGGCAATGGTTTGGCAGGGTGCCTGTTGCTTGAGATCTTGCCCAAGACTACAATTGAGGAATACCCAGGGCTGCATTCATCTTGAAACTTGACTGGAAAAGGTTTCATTTTCAAGATCGCTCATAGGATTTACGGTAGGTCTCAGGGCCTATATGGCTTTGGACAGAGAAATAAATTCCTTGTCATGTGTGTCCCTTGGTGTCAGCCAGCATCCTCTGAGTGTGTCAGCCAGCATCCTCTGAGTATGTCAGCCAGCATCCTTGGGAGCATGGATCAAAAAAATGAGATGGAAAGCCCATGATGGAAGGCATCATCATTTTGGAGATGTGCTTTCAAAAGTGATACTCCGTGAACTCAGTGACTTTCCATACAATAGGTGAAAGTCATTAACCCTAGCCACAATGGGGGAAGAATCACACAAAGAGGCATATGCTATGGGTTTCCTCCCACAAGCTTCCCCCTGGAACACAAGATATGCCTCTCACATGTAAAGTACTTCCATATCCTCTCAACAGCTACAAAACCATCATCCTATTAAAGCCTCAGCTCAAGGTGCAGAATGTGATTATCTGAATCAGGTCCAGGTGTGGATGAGTTGCCTCAGATGTATTTCAGCACAACTCCTCATGTATGGCTCCTCTTTAAGTATTTATCTGCGAACCAAAGGGCAGGACCTATCATTCCTTCATGTTCCCAAGATACAGTGGTAGGAGTCACAAAGAATATTGTTATGGACAGTCCTGCTAAAAATGGAGCCAGATGCAGTGACTCATGCCTGTAATCCCAGCAGGTGAGTATTGAAAGTAGAAGAATGAAGAATTTAAAGCCAGCCTTGGCCACACAGTCATTTGACAACTTGGATGGACTACATGAGACTTCTCTAAAAAATAATAAAACAAAACAAAACAAACAAACAAAAAAACAGGGCTGGAGAGATGGCTCAGTGGCTAAAAGCATGTACTCCCCCTACAGAGGATCCAAGTTCTGTTTCTACACCCACATTGGGCTGCTCACAATTACCAATAACTCCAGTTCCAGGGCATCCAACACTGTCTTCTGACGTCCCAAGGTACCTGCACTTACATGTACACACCTAAGCCTAGACACACACATATACATGTAATTAAAGTAAAGAATAACCAAAAATGAAAACTGGGGGGTATGGAGAAAATACATACTAACTTTGAAATCTAGTTGGAAAATACTTTGGAAACTCTTTAATAAAGTCTCAAGGCCTATAATCAGTTCTAAAACCGACTCCTTCTCGTCAATCATCCTTTTCTTGCATGAAATGTAGCACTTGTTTGCACTGGATAGTTTTCTCTATCTGATCCCTGCCAGAGAATTCTGGGATCCAAATTCCTCTTTTATCTTGTGCCGTCTCTGACTCAGTCCACATTGATCATATTTTTCCAACCACCATTATCTCAGAAATACTGTGAGTCTCAGAATGTCCTGTGGTTTAGTCTATTGGGTAAACCATACCTCTAAATCCCTCTCAGTTAAAACCTTCACTCTTTAGAGGCCCTGTTACTCACCTGACAGGATCTGTGCAACACCCGTCTTCATACAGAAGAGTTTATAACTGCCCCCTGAGCTTCCCCTCTACACCACTGTTCACTGGCTGTGCCCTTGTTTTGACTTTTTCTCTAAAGCCACTTCTTCACCATCATTAGTCGTTGTGAGGGACTGAGGATATTTGAATCTAGAAAGTCTGGAGGCTGCTGTGTGAGTAAGCAATCTGCATTTTCTCTTTTGCCATTTCCTTTTAATAGGTAAAAGGAGCAGCCTGGTTCCTCAGTGTCATCTTGGGAATCTCAGGTTACGTGCTTCTCCCATTGCTTAAGTGACAGTCCTACAAATCTGCTGCTGCTATATAGCAAGGAGCCCCTATATAGCAAGGAGCCCATTCCTCCAGTTTGCAGGAATGTTTGCCGTTTCCTTGGAAGTCTGCTGCTACTGTGACTCACTGTGGATTTCGAACCCACTGTCAGGAAGCGCTTCCAAAGAAAAGCATGAAGGTTGTGTCACTAAAACCAATGGAAACCCAGACTTAGTCCATAGGTTTATACTGTTGAAACGCAGCTGAACCTCTGACATCATTAGAAATACACCCCTGGTGTATTGTGGACCCTGGAGCTGTGCTTTCCCTCCCATTTTTTGCCTCTGGCTGTCTTGCTGCCATGAACTCCTGCGATGATGTTTTGACTTACCATAGTTTCAAAGCAGAAGGTCCGACTTACCACTAAACCTTCTGAAACTGACTTCCCAAATAACCTTTTCTCTTTATAAGTTGATGATTTCAAACATTTTTGTTACAGTAACAGAAAACTGATTAAGGTCCTCACAGTGTGATCTGGCCCATCAGAGAGGAGAGAGGAGAGAGGAGAGGGGAGAGGGGAGAGGGGAGAGATGAGAGAGAGAGAGAGGTGAGAGAGAGGAGAGAGAGGGGAGAGAGAGGAGAGGGGAGAGGAGAGAGGGGAGAGGGAGAGAGGGAGGGAGGGAGATGAGATGGGGTCCTGATGGAGTTGGAGAGGAAGAGTAAGGGGTAGATATGACCAAAATACATTGTATAAATATATGGAATTTTCAAACCATTTCTGATAAGTTCCCAGGTGACATTGATGCAAGAACTATGGATGTTCTCAAATGCATTTGTGGTTAGCTAATTAAAAGCAAGGCCAGGAGCAGAGGAGGGTTGGGGGACTTGAAGAGATGATTCAGCAGGTAAGAGCACTTGCTGCTCTTGCAGAGGACCTGAGTTCAGTTCCCAACAGCTCACAACCACCTGTAATTCCAGCTCCAGGGGATCTGATGCCCTTTTCTGTCCCCTGCATGCAGGGAGACCCTATCTCCGAGGGAGAGGGAGAGAGAGAGAGAGAGAGAGAGAGAGAGAGAGAGAAAGAAAGAGAGAGAGACTCAAAGGGAAACACCAGAGAATCAGATGGCCTCAAGATAGGGAATTACACAGTGTGAATGAATGACAAGGGATAGAGAAAAGATCAGGGAGGACTATCCTAACATTTGCCTTCACATCTGATGACACTGTGGTGATACAGCCTGAAGTG
This sequence comes from Nannospalax galili, assembly GCF_000622305.1. Classification (NCBI taxonomy): domain Eukaryota; kingdom Metazoa; phylum Chordata; class Mammalia; order Rodentia; family Spalacidae; genus Nannospalax; species Nannospalax galili. The sequence goes on from NW_008343973.1 coordinate 602,198, forward strand.
TCAGGGGATGTCCTCTGCCTTGTTTGCATGTCTTCATCATCCCATGATTCAGACTGACATAGCTGGCTCTGGAATATGGACAGTGAAATCTCTGAATTATCTCCGCTTGCATTTGGATAGACAAATGAGGTAACTTGACATTAAATTGACATCAGTGGGGCATGGAAATAATCCTACTCAATTCTACTGCAGAGAGGAGCACCAAGTTCCAGGAGTAGGGCATGATTTGAACAGTAATTCATATTTTCACATCAAGGCTTGCAGAGTTTAAGATGAAAGTCTTGCAGCATATATCTATATGTATATCCATATATATCTATATGATGTGATAAGGCTAGAAAGTAATGCCAAAATACAATGCAAAGTCCCAATATATTTGTAAATATAAAAAAAGTTATAGAAAATTCATATATTAAAAAGAAATAATTACAAAATTAAAAAATAAGCAAATTATGATACGGTATGCAACTAAACAGCACTCAACATTTATAGCATTAAGCAATTATGAAGCAAGTTTCAAAAATCTACCTACTGAACATTTCACTTAATCATTACAAAATGGATAATGACTAAACTCAAATAATTTTGGGAGAAAAAGAACACAGAACTGGAAACACTCCTAACAAATATAAAAAAGCTGAACACATGAACACCAATAAATGGACCAAATATATTACGTGTGTGTGTGTGCGTGTGTATAACAATAATAATCAAGGCAAGAGGCCGTGAGCTTGACAGGGAGTGGGAGCACATGGGAGGAGTTGGAGGAGGGGGAGGGCAGGGTGGGAGTGATGTAAACACAGTCCTCATGTATGAAATTGTCAAAATATTTCTTTCTTTTTTGGGGGGTCTTTTTTTAAGACAGGGTCTCCCTGTAGCCCCAGCTGTCCTGGAACTCGCTATGTAGACCAGGCTGGCTTTGAACTCACAGAGATCCGCCTGCCTCTGCCTCCTGAGTGCTGGGATTAAAGGCATGCGCCACCATGCCTGGCTAAATATTTCTTCTTAAAAGGGTTTGTAATGGTAACAGCACTTCTTGAAATGGATGTAGAGGAGGAGGAGGCACAAGTAGCAATAACAGGAACACCAAGGGAGAGCTCAGTACAAGTCTGTGATTATTACGAGTATCATGGCAACATCATAAGCCAGTTTATTTCAACCAGTTTGAACCATTTTGTGAAGTGATTGGATTTGTGGAAAAATATAACTGACTAGAGCAGACATAACAAATCTTAATAATGTTTCATCTTTAAAAGAAATTGAAGAGTAATTATAAACCTTCCCACAAATAAAACTACCGATCCAAATAGCTGACTGCGGTTGACCAAGTGTAGAAAGAATGAATATGGGGGTGTACCCCAGTGGTAGAGTACATGTCCAGCACACAAAAGTCCTTCCCAGCACATATGATAGCAACAAAAGAACAGGTGACATCAGTCCTCCAAAATTCTCATGAAGCATCGCAAGGATAAAGAAAAATGTCCAGGATCCATTTGAAACGCCTGTGTAAACTTAACAAAAGCATGGTAAAAACACTAAGAAGAAGGATATTTGCAGGTCACCCACACTCATGAATATAATTGTGAAATTTCTAAACCATAAAATGCCTAATTCAGCCTTGCAAATTACAAAAGAGAGAATCTAATATGAAAGTTTGGGTGTTTTCCAGGAATGTAACGTTGACTTAAGATCAGAAAAATCAAGCAATGTAATTCATTATATTAATAGAAGAGAAAAACCACAAGATCATCTGCATAGACAGAGACATTTTAAAATAAAATCCAGTATGCATTTATAATTTAAGAAAAACTCCACAAACTTGGAATAGAAAAAAAATTTTAACTTGAAAAAATCTATAAAAAGCCTAAAGCAAGTGCTATATTTAGGAGCCAAGTGCAAAAGCTTTCCCTTCAAGATTAAAAAATGACAAGAGTTTTACTGTCTCTGTTTCTGTTCAATAATGTGTTGAATGTCCTTGCACAGGGTAAGAGCAATAAGAGCCATGGTAGTTGAGAAGGCCACCCACCGTAGAATCACATGCTTATATATGAACACCACATAGAAGAATCTATGGAGAAAAAAAAATTCGGAAAGTAAGCTCATTAAGAGATGGGTAGCATATGTCTGAGCCAGGTTTGGCGGCGGTACCAGAATGCCATAGGCCGGGTGGCTTAAAATCATTCATTTTACCCTGTTTTGGAAGCTGGGAGTCCAAGATGGAAGTGTTGGGAGACACAGTTCTTGTTGAGTGCTGCCTTAGCCTCCTGACCTGCGAATTTCTGTCTTTTTCTGTGTACTCTTTCATCTTTCCTTTTCTAAAGTCATTAATCCCATCAAGAGGACTTCATGATCTTCATAACCTAATGTAAATGGAATTCCTTCCCAAAGACTCTCTCCACATACTTACTTTGGGGATTAGGCTCAACATACACATTTTGAACCATTCCACCCACAAGAACACGCTAATGTATAAATAATCATAGAACTGTATTCTATTCATGAATAAATTATATTGTATTTACCAACAAATGGTTAGACAATGAATTTCATGACGTGTAATGTCACTATCACCGTTTATGACAGGAATGTCTAATAGCTCATCTACCAAGAAGTTTCCAAACCTATAATTGCAAAATTTTATGTAAAGCAGTTAAAAAAGACATCAACAAATGAAGGGGTGTATAAAGTTCGGTTTGGAAGGTTGGCTTTCATATATAAATAAATATATATATATATATTAAAATTTACAAAATTAATTTAACTCTTAGATGACTGAAACCCAGCGCAAGGAACTAACTTCTTATTCCTTCTAAACTTGTCCTGTCTCCCAGGACGGGAAAATGGGAATCAAGTAGGAAAGAGGCTGGTTGTAGCCCTCAGGTTACATTCTCCTGCTGCATCTTTGCCCTTCGTTTTCTGTGGTTTGTACTGTGCCACTCTCATCCCACTGTGGTCATCATCATCATGAATGGTATCATTTGCTAACTAGCTGGTTAGCTTGGAAGGACTGGCACTTTCTGGCATTTCAACCCACTTTAGCATATAGTTTAGAAATATAGCATGGGTCTTTATTGATCGGGGACCTAGTAATAATGAATTACAGTGGTCAGAATCCAGATTGAGGACTTCATATCCTTTTTTAAGAAAAAAAGATTTGAAGACCTAATCTTAAATTATTAATTTAGAATTTTTACATATCTTAACAAACCATGAGTGAGACCATTACTCAATATAGTAAGCAACTGTGTGCTTAGATGATTGAATTCTTCTCTCCTGCCCCGTGAATATTTTTGATGATGGATGCTCTTCTCTGTTATAGCAAAGCTTGCACTAAATAGTAGACAATGAACTCTATGCTCTTGGCCCTTGGAAAGTCAGATGCTGATGTTCTGATGGTCAGAAAGGGAAGACTACTTCTAGTCTGCCAAGGTGTCACATTCTTGTTGAGGAGTCAAATGCAGGTGCATCTAAGATTACAAGATCAACAAGAACATCTTTGAAGCCCTATTTACTAAAAAACAAGTGTCTGCCTTCACCCATGCAGATGGAGACACTCGGAAAGTGACCATGGAGATGATGGCTGTTGAGCTTGACACCAGGTAGAAAGGAGACAGCAAGCTCTCCAGGCAGAGGAACACCATGGCAAAGTCTCTAATATGAAAATTTTCTGATTCCAACAACTCTGTTAGGGGACGTCGTCTTCAATGATAGCCTGAATGTGACACCTTCATTTATGTAGCACAAATAAATGAACTTGGCCTGCAAGGATGAGTTACTGGCACTAATGCCACCTGAGCTGGTTAAATTCAGGTCGTCAAATCATGACTTCTGACAAGTGCTGCCGTGCTCTCACACCGTTTTTGTTACGGTGCTCTGATAGACTAATGTGGTATCACACTAGTGCAGTAAGGGATGACAGAGAGTTGAGGATGCAGCGCACTGGTCGTCCACCTGCGTGACGAAAATGAGTGCTGGTAGGTGCTGCCCAGAGACAGACATACAGCCTCTCCTGGTTGCCACATCCACAAGGAAGGTTTAGGCAGTCAAGTGTAGAAGTGCCTTTAGCTCTTACTCTAAACTTCAAGTGCAGGTGGAGGTGTCTGGAGCAGGAAGTGGCTAGGCTCTCAGGGGCGCTTCAGGGATGCAGACAGAATGAGGATGTGAAGTATGCTGTGCTTAGGGGAGTTTCTTCTACATGGACATTCAAATGGGATAAGTTGTGTCTGAGCTTCGTGTCGATAAAGAAATACTACGTAATATTTATTTTTCTGTGATCTCTTGTTAATTTACTTCTCTGGAGCTCTGATGAATATTGTGGTGATGAGAGTATTGCTAGAAGTGACTGTTGCTTCAGGGTAGGCAGAAGGACAGAAAGGAAGAGGAAGGGACCCAGGACAAGACATGGTCCCCAAGGGCAGTGCTAAATGACCTACTTCCTCCAAGTAGACTGCACTTCTGAAAGTTTCTCCTATTTCCTACTAATGCTATCAAATTGTGAACATAACATATGAATCTACTGATGATGTTAAAGCTCTCATGATCCAATCACTTCCCAAAGCCCCTGTGAACACCTCTGCATTGGGAAGCTAGCTTTCCACATATAATCCTTTTGGGGGAGACACTTCATATCTGAGCGATCACACCAGGATGAGTTCTCAGTCAGTCTTAGGTTGCCTTTGATACTATAACTCAGAATTGCTTAAAATTAACATTACTACTTTCTGTAATAACACCATGAATGGACATATATGCAATGTATATTCTAGTGTCAGGTGCTTTTAATTGTTTCTCTGTTGAGTACTGGTCACTGAGAGAAAAACGCTGAGTTCTGAGATTGGATTTTGGTTGATGTTCAATGTTAAAAATCTAAAAGCTTTCATATATGGGAGTGATTTATTAGGTGACATTATGGCAGATTTATATGGTAGATGGCCCAGTGATTCCTTACCTCACACCCTTGTGCAATTACCTCTTCTCATATGTTCTCTGGTCTTAATGGTGCCGGCAGGACTTAAGGGCTCATTTCTGATGAACTCCCATAGGCTCCAAGTATTTGAATACCTGGCTCCAGTTGGTGGCGCTGTTTGTGGAGCTTCAGGAGGTTCAGCCTTGCTAGAGGAATCACATCTCGGGGGACAGGCTTTGAGAGTTCATAGCTTTGCCCCACTTTGAGTTCGTCTCTCTGCCTCCTGTGAGTACTAGAAGATGTGGGCTTGCAGACTTCTGTTCCAGTTGCCTCCTACAGTACCTCCCACGTATGATGAAGTCTTAGCCCTCTGGAGCTGTAAGCCCAATAAACTCTTCTGTAAGTTGCCTTCATCATGGTGTTTTATCACATTGACAGAAAAGTAACCAATACAATGCTGTACCTTGGAATTACCTAAAAGATGACATCACTATTTCCTGGAATAACACTATGAACTTAAATATATGGAATATATATATTCTGGTGTCAAAGGCTTTTGACTCTCTATTTCGTACTGGTCATTAAGAGAAAAACTCTATGAGATGTAAGATTAGATTATGATTGATGTCCAGTGTTAAAAATCTATAGCCTTTATACGTGAGTGTGATTTATTAGGTCGTTTTTATGGCAGATTTGTATGGTAGATGGCCCCTGTGATCCTTTGCCTCACACCCTTGTGCAATTCCCTCTTTTCATATGTTATCTGGATTTAATGGTGCCAACTTGGACTTAAAGGGCTTGTTTCTGATGAACATCAAAGTGGTGGGATACCACTTTTGAGACAGTACACCAAAACACAGTGAGCTCTATTGTGAATTCTCTCTCTCCTCTCTCTCTCTCTCTCTCTCTCTCTCTCTCTCTCTCTTCCTGTGTGTGTATACACACATATTCATGTGTACACATGTGCATATTTGTGTGGAATAGAGATAGATGCCAGGTGTCTTCTTTAATTATTCTCTTCATTTTTTTAAACACAGACTCTCTCACTGGACCTGGAACTCATCAATGCAGGTAGGTTGGCTTCCCTATGAGACTCAGGGATCTGTCCTGTTCCGCTAGCATTAGGTTAAAAATGTGTGCCACTAGGACAGACTTTTACTTGGGTGCTAGAGATCTGAGCTTCATGTTTGTATGTTGCATGACAGGTATTATCTACTGATCCCAGACTCCCTTCCTTTCTTTCCTTATCTCTTCATCGTGTTCATTGCTACAGGGAAGCCAGATGCCCCAGCACAGGAGAGTTCAGTAGGGACTCACATGCATGTCCTTGGGAACAGAGTGAGTGATCCAAGAAGTCAGGCTGCCTGCAGCCCAGGGACCATGGCTGCTTCACCAGCTCACTAGTGAAGACAGTCCTGGAGCCCTGATCCACAAACAAATATGCATTCTTTTCAGTCACTGAGTTGTGTGATTTGTTATACAGTAGCGGATAGATTATATAATCTGTTTCAATGTGTCTGAGTTTAACAGAATCAGCTCTAATAATTTCAAGAGGACATGTACTTGGGGTTGGGATATAGCTCAGTGGTAGAGTGCTTGCCTAGCATGCACAAAGCATGTTAAACCCCCACACTCCTAAGTCCCCGTTCTAAAAAAACAAGATATGGACTTGGTTTTTATTTATTTATGTATTTATTTTAGTTTGGACTAGTAGATTTCATTCACTATAATAACTATTTTATGATTATGGAATTATTGTATTATATAGCAATAATGGAGAAGTGATATGTGCCCCTTGTCCTTAACAAACTTAAAATTTGGGGCTGGAGATATGCCACAGTGATTGGTTAAGAGCACTCACTCCTTTTGCAGAGAACTGGAGTTTGGTTCCCACCATCCACACCAGGTTGCTTACAACTGTCAGTAACTTCAGCTCCAACATCTTCTTCTGGTTTTTTAGGGCACTTGTGCGCACGCACACACACACACACACACACACACACACACACACGTATAAAAAAGAAACAACTTAGAGAAAGCAAAATAATATTTATTTTATCACTTTTAATATTGTATTTCATCTTGAGAAACCAAGCCCCTCATGCCTTAAGGCAGCAATTTTATTTTTTGCAAATATCGGGAAACCTAGGATAGTGAGGTCATGGTAGTGTGGAGGCTCTGTAAGCCACTGGGGACACAAGTCACCCTCAGCTTCCTACTCTGTCCCCGTCCATGTGATTTGTGCTAGCTTGTCTACCTCTGCACACTTGCCCATATGTCAAGCCAAGAAGGGAAAATGTCAAAGTTACTCAGAAATTTCTTCATTCGCCTCATTAGTCAGAACTGAATTTTATTGCTATTGTAGTTGCAAAATGATGCTGGGAAGAACACTTGTGGAATGCAGTTTGGCTGGGGTAGAGGTGTCACTTTCTTCAATGGTGAAGATGTGTAAGTTACCCCTGTTCCAATAAATAACCGCCTACCCATGCTCATGCTGGGAATCCTTATTAAACTCAGTGGTTCACACACATGAAGGCATGAAAAATAGGGGATGAATTTGTTAGGAAGAAGACAGGAGGGGGATGAGAGAGTAATAGGGGACGAAAATAGCCGAAATTCTTTATATACATGTGTGAAACTGTCAACATAAGATTAAAATAAAAATTCTTCTTTAAAAAATTGTTGATTCCTTTTCATTTTCCTGGTTCCTTTAGTAACATCAGGATGCATACTCACATATAAGGATTTGGTGCTAGGATCCACATATGAGGGAGAACATATGTCGATTTTTTTTCTGAGATTGTGTTACTTCACTTAGTAGTTTCTAGTTCCATCCATTTACCTGCAAATTTCATGATTTCATCTTTCTTTACTGCTGAGTAAAACTTCCTATAAATGAACCACACTTTCATTAAATACTCATCAATTGAGGGACAATTAGGTTGCTTCCATCTCTTGGCTATTGTGAAAAAAGCAGCAACAAACATGGATGTACAAGTGTCTCTGCAATAGGATGAGTTTTTAGGGTTTATGCCAAGGAGTGGTATAAATGGGTTAAATGCTAGGTTCATTTGTAGTTTTTAGAGTTCTCCACACTGCTTTCCATAGGAGTTGAACAAGTTTGCAGCCCCACCAGCAGTGGATGAGTGTTCCCCTTTCCCCACATCCTCTCCAACATTTGGTATCATTTGTTATCTTGATCTTAGCCAGTCTGACTGGGGTAAGATGAAATTTTAAAGTGGTTTTAATTTGCATTTCCCTAATTATTAGTGATGTTGAACATCTTTTAAGATGTTTCATAGCCATCTTTACTTCTTCGAGAACTCTCTGTTCAACTCCTTAGCCTATCTTTTAATTGGGTTGCTTCTTGTCTTGATTCTCTATTTTTTGTGTTTGTTATTTGTTTTTCTGAGTCTGTGTTACTTCACTTAGTATAACAGTTTCTAGATCCATCCATTTGCCTGCAAATTTCATGATTTCATCTTTCTTTAGAGACTAAAACTCAGTTGTGTAAATGTACCTCATTTTCATTATCTACTCGTCAGTTGAGGGACATTTAGAAGGAACCAGGGAGGTAAAGGGAAAGAAGGAACTTGAGAAAGAAGAACAGCAGGAGAGAGGTGCTACTAAGGGAGAAATTGATAAAAGGGGTTGTTAAATGTGATAGGAGAGGAAGGATTATGCAAGGAACTTTGGGATAAAAGGAAAGAAGGAGCTCAAGAGAGGTGGGACCATAGGAGACTGGTATTATCAAGAGAGAAATGGGGGAAAGGGGGCCAATTTAAATGGGAAAGCCATGGTGGAAGAATTAGACAGGGAGAAAGAGATTAATTAATGCCTAGCTAGTTTAAAAAAAAACAGAGGAAATCATATTAGTCCAACAACCTAATGATAAAGTACATAAACATACAATCTCTCTAAATGAGTTCATGTGTACAGCTAAAGGCTACATAACAAGAAACAGTACCAGACAGGAGAAACCTTCCTTTGAGTTGTTGGTCTGGGTGGTCCAGAGACTCTCAGAATATATAGGCTATTTCTACAGCCCTTGATGACTTCCCAGAACTTGAAGGTAAGACCCTACTGCTGAAGACAGAACATACTTTGGACACAGGATTGGAGCAATAAAACTGCAACTGACATGGAAGCCACTTACCCTGAAGGTAAGTATCATGGCTTTGGAAAGCACTATGCAAGGTGCTAGGGGAGAACATCAGCTGATGGTCCAACACCAGCTTCAAGACCAACCACATCAATGACCTGCACAGCATACAACATTGGTGCAGTAGTGGAACTTTTATCTTGAGGGCATCCAACAGCTATCTAATGGTACTAAAATTCCACTCAGTGGGAGGTAACTCATGTGTGCTACTGTAAACATAGCCAAATACACATGGCTGGAGAGGTCATAGATCTTAGAGAAAACACCCAAACAGTCACATCCCCAGACTAATATAATTTCTTACTATGTGCAAAATATGTATCCTTATATTACAGACAAATATCCACCACTCATCAAAGAATCTTCTTTTGCACCAGATGGAGACTATAACAGGGTACCACAACTGGTCATACCCAGATATTGTCTGTGAATTGCCAATCTAAGTGGCACATCTGCAATATAACCTGTACACCCAAGGGTCACAGAACATAGAACAAAGGAGACACTAATGAATATCTCAATTTTCTTTAATGAAGCTCCCTCATGTAACAGGGGGGCAGGAACACAAAAGGTCACAAATGGCCAAAGTGTAGCTACTAAGAGTCTACAGAATGCTGGTCCTTTGATAGGACTCCTATACTAAACTACACCCACCTAGGGCTCAGGGACCATTGTGGAAGAGGGGGCAGAAAGATTGTAAGAGCCAGGGAGGAGGTGCATGACCATATGGAAACAGAGTCTTACAAGCTCCTGGGACTTTTCTCATATGAATCTACAGCAATGGTGTCAGCATGCACAGGACTCAAGCAAACTAAGACAAAAACCCAGCATAGAACTGGGGAAGTGAAGAGCTGACCCCAATCTTAGCTGAAGAAATATTGGCAACTGATTACTGCTGGGTGAGGAAGAGCTGCTCTCCCTAAAGCTGGGGACTCTGAGTACGCTGAATAGGCCTCAGTAGATGAACTTGTCCTGAGGGACGTCTGGGGACACTCACTTGACACAATATGACTTAACACAAATGACAGAATGTCTGAATTCAAGTGGGGGGTGGGGGCTATGGGAGGGTGCCAGTGGGCAAGGGGGTATAAAGATGATTAACATTTATTGGAATGTTCTGTAGGAAATACACAAAAATTCAATAAAAAGTTCATTGAATTCCTGAAAAAAATCCTTGTAGTTATTAACAATGATCACAACTTTCACAAAGATTTAAAGAGCAAAATAGCACCTAGTACCAAAGACAGATTGATTACTTAAAGACAGGATTTGAGGAAACTGTAAAAATGCTGCTTATTCTTACATATCATGGATTTGCTGCATGACAATCTATTTTTTCATTAATAATATAAAGAGAAAAGGTAAATGGTTTCTATTCAAACTTCTTTTCAATTGAGGAGTGCAAACGATCATGATATGGAAAGATAAGACATGTTAAATTAAAACTAAATGCAAAGAAATGACGATTCACATGCATTTTAAAACACGTTTAATGAAAAGGCAATTCTATATTGGGAAATTTTACATAAAGTTACTAAAAATACTAAAACTAGAAGTCAATTTTTGCATTTATTGAAGAAAAAAGAATGCATTCTAAGGATAGCCATCCAACTTAAAATACTTCTTATGAACTATTGTCTGTTTCAGAAAAAGAATAGAATGGTAATAGAGAGAATTGGTGTTCAGTTTGTTCTCTCTCTGTCTCTCTCTCTGCCTCTCTCTGTTTCTGTCTGTCTCTCTCTCCTCTCTTAGTTTCTGGCATATGAGTGTACATGTATGAAAGTATGTGTGCCCATGTGCACTCATGGAAGCCAGGGGAGGACCTCCAGTGTCCTGCATGTGTGTAAGTGTACCCATGTCATACAATGCATTGTATCCCCTGGAACTGAAGTGATAGACAATTATTAGCTACCATGTGGGTGTTGGAATCAAACCTGGGTCCTCTGCAAGAGCAGCCAGTGCTCTTAACCTCTGAGCCATCTCTCCAGCCCCATATTTAGATTGATTTGAAGAGTCATAAAATTACGTTTGTCTTCTGTGTTTCCAAAAGATCGTGTCATACAAAAGAGAAAGAATAAAAACATCAGGTAAACAAACAGGAATGATGGAAGAATTTGCCTAAATTATGGTGTAGGTTGCTATAATGATGAAGAGATTGGTGAGTGTGGCCTTGAGTTACAGGCACAGTAAGGATGGGTGAAATTTACTGACTTACGGTGTGACACCGAGAGAATGGTCCCAATATTTTCACTTCTTTGCCCAGGTGTCCATCCAGGCAAGGCACAGGGGGCAGGAGGGACAGAGTGCAGGAACTGTCAGGCATATGCTATGCAGAGCCCAGAGACTCTCCTCCTCTTTAGTAAGAAAGTTTGGATCGGTTTTCTTTCACTTACAAGGAAGACTTGTGTTACAGGTTGAGTATCCTTGATATGGAAATTCTCAATCCAAAATGCTCAAAAATCCCAAACTCAAAAAAATTAGTTTTTATTGAATTTTTGTGATTTTCATATATTATAGTTTGATGGTATTTAGATCCCCTCCCTATCTGCACTTCCCCACACTGCCCCTCACCCAATTTAATGTACTTTATTATATATATAACACCACCTATAGAGTTTGATTTGTGTCCCCAAATATCCTTCACTGTGGATCCATCCACTGGGTCCACCAAGATCCTCATCCCTGTAAGACACTGTTCTCCCCACAACGGCCATTAATTAACAAAATTCCTTAGGCTGGGTTGGGATTTCTTATCCACTTCCTCATGTCTATGCTGAAATTTTGTTTGGTCCAGCTTGTATGGGATTTGTGAATACTGTCACCATTGTTGTGAATTCATTTGAGTGACTGATAGCAGCAGTCTGGATCTGACATCACTTGCTCGGGAATTAAGGTCAACAATTGACAAATAGGACCTCATTAAACTAAAAAAGGTTCTTTAGAGCAAAGGAAACAATCAGTCAAGTGAAGTGGATGCCTACAGAGTGGGAGAAGATCTTCACCAGCTGTTCATTTGACAAAGGATTAATACCCAGAGTATACAAAGAACTCAAAAACCAAAGAAGCAAGAAAACAAATGACCCAATTAAAAATGGCCTATGGAGCCGAACAGAGAGCTCTCAAAAGAAGAAAAAACAATGGCTAAGACACACCTTTACAAGTGTTCAATATCTTTAATAATTAGGGAACTGCAAATCAAAATCACTTTAAGATTTCATTTAACCCCAGTCAGAATGGCCAAAGATAAGAGAACAAATGACCTCAAATGCTGCCATGGGTTGGGAGAGGATCCCTCATCCACTGCTGGGATCGTAAACGTGTACATCCATTGTGGATAACTCTGAGAAAACTAAAAATAAATCTACCATGTGGTCTGGTCATACCACTCTTTGGCATATACCCAAAGGACTCAGCCCACTGCAGAGACCCTTGCTCAGCCATGTTTGTTGCTGCTCTTTTCACAATAACTAAGAAATGGAAACAACCTAAATGTCCCTCGACTGACTAATGGATAATGAAAATGTGGTACATTTACACAATGGAGTTCTACTTAGTGGCAAAGAAAAATGAAACAATGAAATTTGCAGGTAAATGGATGGAACTAGAAATTGTCATACTAAGTGAAGTAACACAGAGTCAGAAAACAAGCGACATATGTTCTCTCTCATTTGTGGATCTTAGCTCCAAATCCCTAGATCTGAGTAAAAAAAAATCCCCAACTTTTTTGACATAATGATATAACACAAGTAGAAAGTGCCACGTCTGATTTCATATGCTGGGTTACAATCAAAATGTAAACACACTAAAAACGGTGCATATATAACATAACATTCAGGTTAAAGACACAAGATGTACACAGAACACATTCAAATTTCTGTTTTAGACTTGGTTTCTATCCCAAGATATCTACACATATTCAAATATTCCAAAATTTAAAAGAATCTGAAATCTGAAACACTTCTGGTCCTAAGCATTCCAGGTAGTTAGGATTCTACCTGTATACATATATTTTATTTAATCTATGTAAAAACTTTGAGATCTGGACTGATCTAACTCTAATTTTAAATATGAGAAAATTGAGGCTTAGCAAATTCTGAAACTTGCCTGCAGTTACAGAGTTCTAGGCAGGGCAGGATTCAGACAGGCTCTGCACACCTGAAGCCTGCTGAGCAGTCATTTCTCAACTGCTGCCTCTACAGTTGTTAATTTCTTTTATTATTATTGTTGTTGTTGTTGTTACTATTATTATATGTGTATGCGGGTATTGCCTGCGTGTAGGTAAGTGCACCCATGTCGTGCTTTGCTCACGGAGGACAGAAGAGGCTGCAGGATCCCCTGTAACTTGGATCCCCTGGAACTGGAGTTACAGACAAATTTTAGCTGCATTGTGGATGCTGGGATTTGAACCCCGGTCTTCTGCAAGAATAACCAATGCTCTTAACCGTTGAGCCATCTCTCCAGCCCCACAGATGTTAATTTCTGACAGGTGACACCACAAAGGAGGATGTGATCTCACAGCTGGTTGGCCATGATCTCCAAGAAACCTGCCATCCGGGTGAAGATCCAGGCGACAAGGGCTGCCTCAAGTCCAGGGCGGCTCCAGTGGTTTGAGTGCTGCAAACCTCATAAAGACCAAACTAGCTGGAAACTGGCTCCAATTTCTCCATGAGAATTTCTTCTAGAATTTGGAAATAAAGGAATTTAGAGTCCAAGGCTTGGGATCCATTGGAGGAGAGATCAAGAAAGAAGAGTCAGGTACCCTCAAAAGTGGGCACCCTGAGTCTCACAGCGTCCCTCCCCGTGTACCTGCCAGGGCTCTTGCTCGGGGGAAGCCTCTGGTCTTTCTTCTTCCCTAGGTTCCTCCCAAACTATCAGACCACAAAATTGTCCCCAGTTATGGAACTTTGCATTTAGTTTCTCTGGATCGTAGTGGCCATAACAGTCCCCACCTCTGCACATTATGGGGTCCTGAGTTTCGATCTGCCTCCAGATAGCCCATATCTTGAGACCTCACTAGACGACTTTCCATTTAGCTCTAAGGAAGCAGCAAGTGAGGACATTAATTGTACTGCTTTTTGACTCCAAATTCTAAGGTTCTAACTTTGAGTGAAGAAATAGAGACTGGCTATATTATTCTTGGAAAGTTGCTGACCTCTAGTGTTGGCACAGACCTAGAAGAGAAACCCAAACCTAGGAGCTAATTTTCCATTCCAACGACACTCCTCTACCCTCTTTCCTTTTTCCTTGTGAGGGGAAAGGCATATAAAATATTTCACATTAAAGTTCTATTAACTAAAGCTTCATTTACAGAATAAATATTTCTGCTGACATTTGACTGATTATATCAATTTTGAAGTTCAAATTTTAATTAGGTATTACCAAGCCCAAGAACAAACAAGCTAATCAGGCCTGGTTTCCTATTTCCTCCTTTGTATTAAATGATAAGTGAACTTAAAGCTATGCTTTGTCTTATTAATATCTGCTAAATATGGATGAATTACTGAATATATATTTATTCTTAAACTCATTTGGAGGCAAATATTTACAAGGCTTTTCTCTTATAATCTGATTTTAATATCTCAACTGAAACTGATTTATAACACATGACTTCAGATGAGGTATTAGTGAAAGAGGGCAGGAATTAATGAGCTGATCCTATCAAGGGTTTCTTGAAACTGATTTTGAAAGGGAAAAATATTTCTATTTTTTAATCAAACTATAATTGTAGGAATTTTCATGGCAAACACTGGAGTCTCATGTAAACAAATCTTTAATAATTTCGCATGTACAGATATTTGGTCTGACCGTACTATTAGCTGAGTTAGAGACTCACTTGAATATTCTGTGCCATGGAGTGGACAATATATCCAGCTTGCAGGTGGATTTCTCATTTACTGTGGGATTAGTTATGGGGGAAGCTAGCTAAATATGTTTCCTGGAAATCTTTAAAACAGTTTGGGTATGAGTTAAGAGGCAAGTTGGTTGGTGAAAGTCCTTTGATTGCTTTTCCTTCTAGCCTAGCTGCTGAAGCAAGTTGTCCTTCTACACATTTTGTAATTGTAACTCACAGCATGTTTGGTACACTGGTTGAATGTACAACCTGCGTGTAACTGGGTTATAGTTACAGTGTAGGAGTGACAGAAGAATCACTGCAGATGACAAGGATACATGGCAATTACCTGGTGAAATGTAGCTGCTCAAAAGGGGGCTCAATGGTGAGGAGGGTGTGCATCCTACACACTTAGTTCCCCTCACTTGGAGCTGCATATTGGTCAGTTGTGAGGCATACGTAATGGAACATGAGAGTAAATTAACTACATGTTTAAAGGTCAGCAAGGCATCTGTTTTGGAAGAAAAGCACTTTGAATACTGGGCCCATATATACCATAAGCCCTTCTCCATCTGTCCTAGTCAGAGTTATCCAGAGAAACAGAACAGGATATGTTTGTGTGTGTGTGTGTGTGTGTGTGTGTGTGTGTGTGTGTGTGTGTGGAGAGAGAGAGAGAGAGAGAGAGAGAGAGAGAGAGAGAGAGAAAGAGAAAGAGAAAGAGAAAGAGAGAGAAGCTTTATAGCACTGGTTCATGTAATTGCGGGACTGAATTTTCAAGGCAGGCTGGCAGGTTGAAACTTCTAGCAGGACAGCAGCACTGGCTGCTGTCTAGTCTGAAGTGCATTGGGGGGCAGAAATCCCTCTTTCTGGGCTGGAGAGAAGGCTTAGCAGTTAAGAGCCCTTGCTGCTTTTGTAGAGGACCTGGGTTCTGTTCTCAATACTCATGAGGTGCCTCACAGAAATCTCTCTTCCTCCAGATCTCCATCTTCTCCTGAAAACTTCAGCTGGTTGGGGCCCATCCACATGATAGAAGGTAGGCATTTTATTTAGAATCCAAAGATTTAAATCAGCTGGGCCTCAGCTCACACAACTTAAAACAAAAATTCATTATCATGAACTCTTACAAAATTATACATGAATTTCATTTAGTATTTTGTAAAAAAAATTTTTCTCTCACATATTTGATCCAATTTGAGAAAAGTTGAAAGGTTGAAGTGATTTTGTTATGCAAAGACATCATTTTACAGTATTCTTTCTTAAGGCTGATTTTTATTTTTCTTATATGTGTGTGCCATGTGTGTGCAGGTGCCTGCAGAGGCCAGGAGAGGGCGTTGGATTTTTTTTGAGCTGTAGTCACAGGTGGTTGTGAGCCACCAGGTGTGTGCTGGAAACTGAACTCTGGTTCTCTGGAAGAGCAGCAAGTGCTTCTACCTGCTGAGTCATCTCTTGCCCTTTGACGTGGTTCTTCATGACCCCCATCTCCTGGAACTTTCCCTTCCTTCTTTTCTTCAGCTGGGGGACTTTGAGAAGTTTATTTAATCTGTATATTATCTTCCTTTCATTTTATTTTATATTGATTATTATTATTATTTTATTTATTGCTACAACGAGAGTGCTGCTTTTTGCCAAGGTATTTAGCCCCCTGGGTTCTAGGTGATGGATCCATTTGGATGTTGTGATGGTTCACTTAATGTGTCAATTTAGCTGTGCCATAGTTCCAAATACTTAGTTCAAAATCTAGTCAGGATGCTGGATGTTCTGTGAGGGTTCTAGCTCTCTTTCATTTTGCTTTGCTTCTTCAAGTATATTAACATTTTCTTGGACAGATCTGGTAAGATGATTGCCACACATAATGTGGTGGAGGCTCTTCAAGTCAGTTGAAATCATTAGAAATCTGGCTAAAGCCACTTTTGGTTGCCCATACCTGTAATCTCAGCACTTGGAGGTTAATGTAGGAGGACCCCAAGTTCAAGGACAACCTGGATTCAAGTAATCAGTGTCCTTTACAGGATAATTTTTACTCAGCCTACAAACAAAATTTTGCTTAAAATAAAAGTCACAGAACAAGAGTTAAGACTCAGGAGGACTCAGTCAAGGCCTGTGGGAGTTCTCAGTGTTTTCTATGAAAGAAACTAAATCCTGAAGGGGTTGATGCTGCTCAGAATGGATGCTGGTATTCTGCTCTGGAAGGTCAATGACAGGAGTATGTTTACAACATGTATCATTTAGAAAAATGACTCACAGAAGTCCATTCCTGGCATTGAGGGTTGTTTTCCTTAACCTATGATGTCTAGAAAGGGTAATGCCCCCCTGTTAGATGGTAATTTCTTTTAATGTCTTTCTATGATGTATATGTATAGACTTTAAGAAGCTTCTATAGTGATAGATTTCCATATGGCTTTTTAAAAGGCCTTTAGAGATGGCTCAACTACTAAAGGCTAAGGCTACCAACCAAAACATCAAAAGTACCTCTAATCTTACCTGGTGCTCTTCAAAACCAAGATGAAGATGTATTTGAAATGTCCTGAAGGATGTATCATGCTGTGGATCCACGACTGTTTCCTCTCTGTCAGACAGAGTCAGCTCATTCTGAGGAGTCCTCCACTCAGGTGGTTTAATGTTTGTTCTTCACCATCATGAGGTCAGAATGAATGATGCCCTTTAAGCTTGACCTCTTTCCCTCAGGTGAGTGCCATACTGCTTAGAGAGACACATGACCCCTTGTAGTCAGGAGCCCTTCAGAGGTGGTAATAATAGCTCACATATTAACTCATAACTTTTGTGAGTTATTCTTGAGGATTTACATATAAGAGAGTTTCTAATACAAAATTCACCTAGCATTCCCTATTATAGAAGGTCTTTCCTCATGTAGTGATACTGATAGACACTGAGGACTTAGTATTTGAAAGAATCCAGTCTGGCTCAATTTAATTTTTAAATTTTATTTTTGAGTATTTTTTACTCGTTTATTTATTTTTATTTTATGTGAATGAGTGCCATGCCTGAATGTATGTAAGTGCACTACATGCTTGCAATGCCTATAGGGGCCAGAAGAAGGCATCAGATTCCCTGCAACAGAAACTTTGGATGGTTCTTAGTTGCCATGTGGGTCCTGGGAACTGACCCCAGTTCCCCAGAGGAGCAGCCGGTACTCTTAACCAGCGAGTCATCTTTCCAGGCCCCCTTTTTTCCTTAAACGGAAAAGGAGTACAAGCATCTCCTGACTTCTATTACATTTTCTTACTAGTATTTTCAAGACATATTACTTTGAGGACTTTCAAAACTAAGGAATGAAATCTTTGAAATACAAAGAATATGTAAGAACAACATAGAAGGGGATAGACTGAGTATGGTGTTCTTTGGGAAGTATATTTGGAACTATACCATTAGCATGTGATAATGCTATGATAGAGAAATAAAATATTATGTAAGCCACACATGTGAGTCTTATGTACAAATTAAAATATTCTACTAATCATTTTAAAAAGGTAAAAAGAGATGAAATTAATTTTAATAATATTTTATTTAGTCCACACATCACATAGGGTTGTTTCAGCTCATAATCAATATTTTAGTAACTATATATACATGATATTGTACATTCTTCTTTTTAAAAGCTAGTGTTTATTTTATTTATTTTTATTTTTTATATTTTGAGTCACTGATCTCTCTGTAGCCTCAACTGACCTGGAACTCACTATATAGACCAGGCTGACCTTGAACTCACAGAGATCCACCTGCTGTCTCCAAATTAAAGGCATGTGCCACTATGCCCAGCTCCATGTATATTTTATGCTTAAAGTATATCCCCATATAGATTAGCCTCATTGCAATTGTACAGAATGGGCTCGTTTGGCTAATGGCTGCCTTGTTGAAGAGCACTGCTCTAGAACAATTAAGAGATGCATTAGAAACTTCCACTGAAGGGCAATGAAAACCACTGCCTGGTGCTCAAAACAGTGTAATGAGCGGAGCTGCTGGCTGCAGTGTTTATGCTCATGTTTTAAATTTCTCAACTGGACCTTAAGGACAATATGTTACCTGTACCCTAGTTATCAAATATCAACTCATTATTTTCAATATTTCAGGAGTCTTTAAATTTGTGTTTTGTAAGGTGACTGACCAAATGCCTTCAGTGATTGTGAAAATATTGTCTCTGATCTCACTCCAACATCTTGCCTCCTAAGCTATCAATTCTCAATTCTCCCAGTGACCTGGGTGTGGTTTGGGGATGGGAGCTCCCAGATGTAGGCACCTCATCCCAGACTTGCCCACACTCATCTGGCAAGAGTCATTAGAACAGAGGGATAACCACATTAACAATAATAAAACATGCCATGAAATTTAAAGAGACAGGCTATGGGAGAAAAGGTGAAGTCAGTTTTCTGCTTTTGAACCAAGATCCCATTTTCATTTTGTACTGGACTCTAGAAATTATGAAACTGATCTGATGGTGAGGATGGTAGGAGCTTCATGTGTCCTGATGACCACAGCTAACACTTGTTTCACAGTCTCTGAAGTTGCTGCCCCTCAATGAAGATGTGTTCTAAAACAACTATGTGAGGAAAGTCAACAGAAAACCAAGTCACGATGTGAATGCTAGAGAGAGAAAGCTGGCTGGTTTTCTTCTTGTTGTTTGGTTTTATATCAAGTGACCAATTAATTTATTAACTCTGTTACTATTTTGGATCTTGATGCAATGTTCTGTAAACACTCGACTAAATAAAAAGTTCTATTCCACATTCATTGGCATTTTTATATGCATTAATTTATTTGCCTGAACTATGAGCCAGTATTTTAAATGTGATCAGTAGAAAATAAAATAAAATACCGAGACACTGTTAATACAATCCAAAAGAGCAAGAGCTACATTTCGAAGTACGGATAAATGAGATGAAACATGAACGTGAATAATTTCAGGATGATATAATCCGGGTCGGGGTCTGGAAGGTGTGCAGTGTCTAGGCAACACCAGTAGTGTGGAAATATAGATGGATGTAAGGTAGC
Organism: Nannospalax galili; assembly: GCF_000622305.1. Classification (NCBI taxonomy): domain Eukaryota; kingdom Metazoa; phylum Chordata; class Mammalia; order Rodentia; family Spalacidae; genus Nannospalax; species Nannospalax galili. The sequence goes on from NW_008343973.1 coordinate 622,103, forward strand.
TTGATTCTGCCTCCAACAGGGGCAGAGCTTGAGAAACTGTTCCTTTCCATAACACTGGGGAAGGGAACACTTTCTATCTTATGTTTCTGTGATCCACAGAGATGTAGACAGGAAAGTACTGTGAATTTGAATATGTACAATTAACATACCAAGGAAGACCTCTGAGTTTACTATATACCCAATATATCAAGAAAAGGAGACTGGGGTTATTATTTGTGTGTGACCTCTAAATGTCCCAATAATTGTAAGGTATTGGTGACCTGAGAGGTAATGAACTTCTTCTGCTGCCTCAACTTCCAGATCCCCTTTCCTTGAAGCAGTGCAGACTTTTTGTTCTTTGGTAGAATCTATTTTCCATCATGATAATATTTATTATATACAATAGGGAATCTAAACAGTCAAGCTAATCCCATCATGAAAGGTAGTGTGAATAACCTCAGGCTATAACTTTCCCATCAATTTTCATAACCTTCACATTCCTGGTCCCCATCTTCTCAAATACTTATATTTATTGAAATTCTTCAACAAACAAAATTAGAAATTTAAAAGAAGCTCTTTCTAGGGGACATTGGGAAAGACTTGGGTGATGGTTGGTTGAACCCATGACATTGAGACGTTTCTCGTTTGTGGGCTGTGAATGCATTGGCAGTCTGTCACAGAGTATGGAGTTCTGCAGATCCAAAATCCCTGATAGACACAATCTATTTTTAATACCCTGTGTCAGGCATCCCTGCTGCCCTCTAACCATTCTTAATAATAAGACAAAAGTGATATTTTAGGGTAACAGCTAATAAATAATGTGACTTATCCAATCATACCTCTCACTAAAATATTATTATCTTTTGGCAGATTCATTACTGTGGAGACATCAGGATCGGATGAAATGTTCTCTAATTCTACCACTAGTACATTTTCCAGAGTTGTCTTTCTTTTAATTTAATTCTCCCACTTTGAAAGCATACTGTCTATTGCAATTACAGAATAAGTATTTAACATCCCATAACTAAGGCATTCTAATCTTGTCTTATGTAAAGATGATTAAAAGGCCCTAATATCACAATGATATGGATACTTTTCATCCCAACCAATGGCTCAAAGTTTCCTTTGTTCTTATAAGTAAGTAAGTAAGTAACAACAAAGCAATTCCCCAGGCTCTAGGTTGAATGGTCAAGCCATCTTACAACGTGTGTGATGAATGCTTCAAAATGCAGTTTATTGAATGGGTTTCTGGATGTTCCTTGGGCAAAGGTGAGCCTAAAGATAGAGAATCACAAAAGAAGTCTATAATGATTCTTTTGGAAGCTTGATTTATAGTCTATTATATTTGTCTCAAAGCAAAATATTTTGGTAATTTTTAAAAAAAAATTTGTGTCACTAAGAGAGATATTGAATCACTTTAAACTACAATGGCTGATTTTGGTACAACTCCTCTTCATTGATCATTTCAGCTAAAATACTAGAACTTAGGAATTTTTACACTTTTTCAAGTGTCAGTACTTTTCTCTGATTTTTGCCTTCATATCACTATTGATATCCCTGGGGCCAAGCATGTCCTGTTAAAAGGATAGTATGCCCTGAATGTTTGCCATGTATACAGACCTTAGTCTCTTATCAACACTAGTAAAATACATAAATATAAATCTGCAGGGTGTTGTTTATCTAAGAAGGTAATTTCCTCGGGACTCTTTTGCCTGGTTACCACTGACACTGGTGTGCTTATTTCAATTGAGCTGATCACTGGTTTATTAAATAAGAAAGGACCTCACACTTTATTATGCACTTTCATACCTAGGGCTTGGTTGAAAATGTCATATCCTGTCTCATCAACCTGTGGTTTTCAGCCTCGCCTGTCCCTTGGAGAGCTGTGGTTGTGCATACAGGCTGCAGGTTGGTTGGCAGGTTTGCGTTTGGGTCGCCATGCAACCACGGCCTATTTTTTATTATGCCTTTATTTTTCGAGGATGATTTCAAAATTGTTACATGTTGGTAAAACAATTCCTTCCAGGCTGATGTGGATCTGTTAATCGATGAGGGCTGTATTTACAAAATGAATAGAAAAATCACTGATTTTGGCAGTGAAAACACCCAAATGACTGAAACTATCACTTTAATGGTTATTTTTGAACTATTATTTTTGTAAAAGAGCGTATTTTCTTTAATTTTTCTACAATTATGTCACTTTTTTTTATGCAGGCCCTTTAAAAACGGTGTCAAAGTCTTAGTAAGTAAATGTTTGAATAATGCTGTAACTGGCATGACAGACTCTGAATAGATTTGTTTTTATTTATTTTTCTTCCATGTGTATGAGTATTTTCCCTGCATGTATGTACATGCATCCAAGATATTCAATGCCCATGAGTCCAGAAGAGGGAATCATACCCCCTGGAACTGGAGTTAAGGGTGATTAGTTGCCATATGGGAGATGGGAACAAAACCTAGGTCCTCTGCAAGAGCAGTCAGTGCTTTTAATTGATGAGCCATTTCTCTAGCTTTGATAGTTTGAATATTTTAGAATTTTTTTAAAGAATATTTTATTTATTTTTATTTTATGTGTATGAGTGTATTGCTTGCATGTAGGAAGTGCACATGTGTCATTCAATGCCCGTGGAGGACAGAAGAGGCCATCAGATCCCCTGGAACTGGAGTTACGGGCAGTGGTTAGCTGCCATGTGGGTGCTGGGATTCGAACATGGGTCTTCTGCAAGAACAACCAGTGTTCTTAACCACTGAGCCATTGCTCCAGCCCTGATATTTTGATTTTTAAGGCCACAATAACAGAATCAGAAATTTACAGAAAGGCTATTGAAGAACTTTTAGCCATGCACACACTCACAAGGCTGTAAGATATATTACCTTTACATACTGTTTCTTTATTGGGTCGAATCTGCTTTGATTATTTGGGCTGAGGTGTGGACAGCATGAGATGCAGCCCTTGATTACACAGGTAAAACAATATACATTACACTTAACAGAGAGCTGAGAGCAATGTAGGCTAAGTGCATTAATTAGTTGCCTGTTCAAATACCGTATTTATTGTTTCTCTTGAGCTCTTGCTATAAACTCTTTGTCTCTGACTTTGACTCTGTCTCTCTGTCTCTGTCTCTGTCTGCCTCTGTCTCTGTCTCTGCTGCTGTCTCTCTGTCTCTCTGCCTCTGTCTCTGTCTCTTTGTGTCTCTGTCTCTGTGTCTCTGTCACTCTGTGTCTCTGTCTCTGTTTCTCTGTCTCTGTTTCTCTGTCTCTGTCTCTCTGTCTCTGTCTCTCTGTCTCTGTCTCTGTCTCTGTCTCTCTCTCTCTCTCTCATGTGTATGTGTGTGTGGTAGGAATGGGGATTTGATCATATTGATGTTATTTTTTGAGGCATCCTGAGGCAGAAAACAGGAAAGCTCCATTTACAAATATATAAACAGTCCTACAGTTCCAAAAGGACCGCAGCATTTAATTGAACCGTTCTGCAGCATTTAGGTATATTAATAGTTAGAATTTCCTAGTGTAGTAATACTAGCCTCCCCAAAGCAGAAGGTCTAGCTAATTTAGCATGTTTCTGTGGTGCTCTGGTGGTTTTCTGGGAGCTTTGTTTGGGTAGAAACAAGGTTCATCACTCTCTTCCTTAAACAACATGCATGATGCTTTAAGGTCAAATAGAATAGAACGGCTGTGCAAATAACCACTTGCATTTTCTAGCTGTGACTTTTAGAATATATCTTCGTGTTTTATGAAATCCTTGGTGAAAGATAATGGCAAGGTGATATATACGTGGTTCAGCATTTAAGCATTACCTTTTATTTGAATGTGATCACAGAGTATAAGATATAAATTCAATTTTGTTGGCTCCAAGTCATTTCACCACAAAAGATAATTTGGTTGTAAAAATATACAATAATTAAAATAATGAAATTTAGAGTCAGGACACTGAGTTCAAATCTCAGCTTTGATGTTCTTCCTTGTTTATTTGTTTTTGAGACAGGGTCTTATTTTTTTCTAGGCTGTCTTCAAACTCTTGATCCTCCTGCCTCAGCCTCCCAAGTGTAGGGATTACAGTATGTGCTATCACATCCGGCTGTTCACCTTTGTTTTTAATCACTATTTGACCTCAGTAAAGGTTTGTGACATTTTCTGACTTCTAGGAAAAATGGGAATGGTAATAAAATGTCTACTTTATAAGTTTGCTGTGAAAATAAAGATCACATATGTAAAGTTCTTAGCTGAGCACTTGGCATACAATAATAATTCAAAATATGCAGCTTAAAAAAGGACAAAACAATAAAATATTTAAGCAAAGGATTTTTCTTCATTTTTTTTGCTGCTTGCTATGTCTCCAGCCAGGCTGTTGGCTTTTCCCTTGGAGCTTCAAAGCTATTTCTCTTGTGCTTTCTTAAAAAAAAAAATATTGTAGGGATAAATGACCTGTTAGAAAGTACAGAATGCCCATGCCCTGACCTTGACAAACAGTTTATGGATTCCGAAAGAGTGAAGAAAAACATAATAATTAACTATATACCTGTCCATCCAAACAGTTATTGCGGAAGTCCTGGTCCATCTGTTTTTATACCAACTGTGCAGGTTTCAACAGGATCTGCTGCGTTTAGCTAGTTACCCAATAGCTTTAGGGAGCTATGGCCTCCTATAAAACTAAAGCCAGCCACCGACAATATTTGGGGATTCGAGTTTTTTTGTTTTGTTTTATTTTTAAGCAAACAAAATTCAATTGAGCTAAACTGTTTGCTTTTTTCTATGGTAGGGATCATATTCCTGATGGTACAGGAATATCTCCTTCAACCACGACTTTGGCTGCAGGCTCTGAAGTGTTTTGTGATGCAAGTCAGGCCAATACCAACTCTTACAAAGACTAGATCAATGCTACTTTGTTTGGCTGAATTACTATGTGTTTCTGTCAACATCTAAGAAGTGGAAATAATGAATCTTGCTTTGCTTGGAAATACTTAAAAGAAATTTCACAAGATTCTGCTTTGTCTAAGTATGCAGTTCCCATGATTCTCTCCCCATTTACCAACTCACAGTGCACCTTAAATTCCTCACATGCATGCAGAGGTCAGGGTCCTTTTCCAGGTACTCCTTCACTGCCTGTTGACCTGCCATCCACTAACTTAAGGTAATGTTTTCTAACTCTACCTTGAGAAGCCCTCTGCAAGATTCTATGAGCCCCGACTATAGTTATATAGTTGTAGGACAATTTGTGGTAACTAGTAGATGATTTTGTAAATAATTTCTCTGCATATTTCCACAGAGGATGTTTGGAGCTTTGTCTGTGATGATCCCTTTAGAAAATTTATTGAAGCTACTTTGAAAGAGGGACTTAATAATTTTATTTGTTTGTATTTATAGATAAAATATTTGTTTTTAAAAGAGATATAGATTTTGTCCTAGATTTCAAATGACTAGAGAGAGAATATAAGTCTTTTAACTCAGAATTGAGACATACTAGTTTTTAGTAGTACATATTCAGAAGATCCTAAAACTTAATTTGAGAACGTTTTTTTACTTATAGGATACAAATAAGTGCTAGGGAAGCTATTTTGGAGGAAGAAGTATTGACCTGAACTTACCTGACTTCAGAAGAGCTTGCTTTCTGGAGGGCATGATAATTAAAACTTACTGAGCATTCAGTTAACATTGGAGGACTATAGTTAATTTGTGGTTGTAGAATAACTTCTCTTTATTTACACAGCTTTTAAATATTAGAATGACGTAGAAGACATTAGATGCCAAGGTAAAGTATTTCCTAGACTAGAGAGCAAAGTTTTAATTTGTTTTTAGCACTCTATATCGACAAAAGACTCTTTGCTAGCCAAACTTTCACGATAGTAGAACTGCATTCATTGGACTACATTGACAGAGCTGCTCAGCTTTTCAGAAGCAGGTGGTTGGATTTGCCGCTCACCCATTGCTGTTGAGCCTGGATTCCAGTTTCCCTAGGCCCTGCACTGCCCAGTCTTTCAGGGTCCTGTGCGAGTGGTCCGTGTGAGGCTGTTCTTCAAGACTGTCCCTCTCAGTGCACATTCTCCTCAGGTTTTTGGTTCCTCTTTAGAGCCTTACTGCTCTGTGCCCATTGCAAGGATATATCTGAGTGGCAGAAAGGAACTGAGAGCTGGCTCTCTCTGCCTCTTCTACCTCATTCTCTGTTCCTTGATTTCCCCTCACTTCTTCACCCTTTTTCCCCATTAAGAAAGAGAAGAAAGCCAAAGCTCAATTAAAGTGGCTTTTTCTGAGCCACTGGCCTCCTAACTGTTCTTTATAGGGAAGCTGAAATTCAATCTCTTTTTAAGAAGAAAGGAGTTCTTTCTCTATACACACACGACCTGACTGGCTGCAGGTGTTCCAAGAGAGAACAAGTACTTGGAATACTTGGAAAATTGTCTATAAAAGATTGAACAATAACCGCCAGGATGCAGGAGATTTCCTGGGGATTAATGAGTAGCTGGGTGGAATTGGTGACCTTCAACTGGACTCTGGGTAGTTACCCCTGCCAGTTGGTACTTCCTAAGAAAAACCTGCACCAAAGGTGGTGATTGCTATTGTAGGGTATAAACATGTAAGAACATTTTGGGTGATTTTATTTCAGTGTACCCTTTGCTTTTGAAGCACGGCACAGCGTCGTGTGGAGCATTTGGCTGATAAGAGCACAGCACCTGTTACCCTGCAGATCACGTCTTTTCACATTAACCAAACTGATTGTAATAATGTGTAAGGGGAAAATTAATATTTTATTCTGCTAAAAAACTTGTAAAAAAAACTTTTAAAAATACTAAATACATAGGCAAAATTTATTGAGAGAAGAGCAAACCAGGTGTGATTTTTATCACAAGTCCAATTCTTACATTTCTATTAGGAGTGATGATTTTTGTTTTTATACTGATGAAGTTACCACAAAACTCTAAAAGCCTCTCTTGTCCCTTTCTGGATAAGTGTTATGTAAATGCTCCTTAGCTAAATGGTTTTATAATCAAATTTGCTTTGGTTTTAGTTACATGGAAATTATTAGTTGTCACTCATCCGCTCAAACACCCTTGTCTGTTCTGGTGACCCTCATTCATTTCATCTTTAGAGCACCTATCCTCGCAGACTGAAAATAGCCTTGCCCTGTATGTTCTTTGCATCTTAATGGAACCAAGCTTGTAGTCAGTGATTAGCACTCTTACCAAGTAAATAACCCAGAAGATGGAGACTGCTCCCTCCTGGTCTTCTGCCAGCACCTCCTATTCAATACAGTTTATGAGCTAACCCACCTCTAGCCATCCAGGAGCATGGACTGTCTGTCTCCTTTCCCACCCTCCCATGGCTTTGCCTCAGGAAGTCTATGAGGGCAGCATCAGGGTGGAACATAAATGTGATAGAGGTATATCTTTAGTTCTGTTTCCTAATTGGACATTATTTTGAAGTATGTGGTTCAGGAAAGTATAAGAACTTGGAAATCAGTGAAGAAATGTGTATTTCTAGATCTTTCTGCCCCTCTTGGAAGAGCAAGTGCCAGAAGCAGACACGCTGGAAACACAGAAGTAGGTGAAGTTGTGCTGGGCTCGGACTGAGGGAAGAGAGTTGAGGTCTTTATGGGGACCTTTGAGTAAATACAGGGGCTGGGCTTCTGCAACTTGTTTGGTTATTCTTTAAGCAAACTTTATGAGTGTTCTCAGTCTCTGACTGGGAGGATGGGGATGGGGAAGTCAATCCTGAAAGTGTGTCTTCCCTTATCACAGCACACAGAAATGGAGGGGGTGCTTACAGGAACAAAGGCCTGCTCCTGTTTTCTAGTTCCTGTGAAACTCGTGTGTTAACTGGGACTAGGACAAAGCTGGCTGTACAGGTAGGAGATCTGCATAAAGCTGAAACTGTAAGGAATTCAATAGACAAATAGGGAATTAAGAAAGTCAGAGAAATAGCACTACTAAAAAAAATTCAAATGGCTTAAATTAAGGTCAGGAGAGAATTAGGTTTCAGGTTTTGCAGCTCACAATATAAACTCCTGCATTTGATTTAAATCATAATACATTCCATGGTGACGAGGAAAGGCAGTGACTTGTAATGGTTCAGAACATGATTCTGAAGTCGGAAACCCCATATAACACCCACCCGCCAACTGTGGGGCTATGTCCAGAGCAGCTCAGTACCTCTATGTTACAAACCCTGGCTGCATCCAGGCCTCAAAAACTTCTTTGTAGCCAAGTTACTGCTTAATCAAATTTGAGTTGCATGTGCCTGTTGGGTGGATCATTAGAATCTGAACCTTGGTCTTGCTGTCATTTAAAATGGAGACAAAACTTTGAGAGTTTCTGTGAAAATTAAAGAATAAAGATGAAACCCAAAAGCTAACATGGATTATTTGACTTCTAGTTATAAGAAGGTGGATCAGTTCCAGGCCAGCTGGGGCTACAGGGAGACTCTGTTTCAAAAAGACTAAACAAACAAAAAAGGAGGCGGATTATTAGATTGATGGCCTGCTTTGCAAGTGTAGACAACAGAGTACAGAGGTTCCAGCGATGCATTCAGCACTTAAACCATTTTGGATTTGGATTGAGAAAATATTCCTTAGAATTAAGGAGATTCACCTGAAGAAAAGTGTTGGCGAAGGCTGCTGTAACCAGGTCTTGTAGGCTATGTGGCTTAAACAATAGAAATTCATCTCACTGTTCTCAAGGCCAGAAGTTCAAGCTCAAGGTGTCAGCACAGCTGCTATCTCTGAGACCTTTCTCTTTGACTTCATGTGGTCCTTCTGTGTGTGTCTGATTTGTTCTTCTTATAAGGACTCAGTCATCTTACATGGGTAGACTCTGATGACCTTATTTTAAATTAATTTCCTCTTTAATCTTCTTATCTCCAAATACAGTCACATTCTGGTTTACTAGGGGTTAGCATTCAACATATGATTTTTGGGGGAGTGTGCTAGTCAACTTTTCTTTAACCAATAGCTGAGGTAACCAGTTTTTTTTTTAGAGAGAGAACAGTTTTATTTCGGCCTGGTTTCTAAGGACTCAGTTTCTGCCCCCGCCTACCTCCCCCACTGCTGTGGGTCTGTGGAGACACAGCATGTCATGACTGGAACATGTGGTAGAAAAACTTTTCAGTATTATCCAGGCAATGAAGAGTTGGGAGGGGAAGAGATCATGTCCACAATATCCTTTAGGCACATGCCTTCAACAGACTTGATTTCCCAATAGTTCTACCACAATCTCACAATAGTGCCATTTACTTTTAAACATGGACCTTTAGGGGACGTTCCACTTCCAATTACAGCAGAGATACATAATACAGCCCTCACAAAAGGAAACAATTTGAGGGTGGCCTTTGTCCAGCCCAGGTGATGTCTGCAGGGAGATCAGAGGTGGAGCTGTGGCCAGCTATGTGGCTGTTAGGTTCAGGACTTGGACACTTAATGCTAGTAACTTTGAACTTCTTAAGTTATGTAACTGAACCACTGCTGATAGAGCTTTTCATTCAATCTGAGGAATGTGATCCCTTGAAATTCTGTAAAAGACAGCAGCAGCATCAACAATAAAGCCTTCCATTGCGCAGATTTTGTCTATGTTTTTTGTAACAAAGCGCTGCATATGGTCAGGGAATTCTTATATGAAATGATAAGACCGTTAAAGATTATTTCTTCCTCTACCATCAGTCTAGTCAAGACCACATTCAGTTGTTGTCCTGCTTTGAAGATCAGGAAGAAGACTTGGAAATAACCAGTGCTTTGTTGTCCGGAAAAAGCTAGGGTGCTCCCTTCCTGCTCTGGGTGTGACTGTGCTCCAGGCACCAGGAGGCACTTCACTCAGAGAACAGGTGATCTGGAGCAACAGGTGATGAATGTTCTAGGAAGTTTATGGCAAGCAGCCCTGTGACGGGAAAGGAGGGCAGGCAGGATTGCCTCTTTCTGTGACTGGTGGTTTCCTTATGGGGATTATTATTTGGGCTTCTCTGTTGCTAATTTGTCATTCATTAATTGCTTTTATTCTTGTTCTTTGGATAACATTCTTTTTACTTTTATGTTGCTACTTTTGTGCATAAATTCATCCTTTCAAAATTTTCACCCATTTGAGATGTGGCACATTATTAAAAAGGCTAGAAGCAGATAATTAGTCTAAATTAGCCATTTGTGCAACAGGCAGTGTTAAGTGGGGCTTCAAGGGAACTCAGAGTTCTGTTTTCTACTGAAAAGCTATCAACAGGCTGAATGTTAATGGTGATTTTTGAAGGGTAAATAGTTTCAGCATTCTGAGGACACATTTCTTAATCGTGACCACTTAGTGCAATATAAATGTCAACGTTGGACTTATTATTACTTTTATGGCAATGGTGTATCTTCTATATCATAGGAGATATGCAATAAAAATCTGCTCTCTCATGCAATCCCTCCTCTCTGCCCCTCTTTCCAGTACACAAATGTGACAATGTTGAGTACTCCCCAAAGCAGAGTGTAAAATGATCGCACCATTGTATATATCACTTTAGTAAGGAGCTTGACTAGGAGATATTTATAACGAAAAAGAAGTCAAGAATTTCAACATAAGAAGTCGAGGTCTCACTCTCCCATTTCAGACCTTGTTGATACAGTCAAGATTCCTCACACAGGAGGGCATGACCAGCAGACACATGAAGCACTTACACTGTTGTGGGAATGAGTTTGCCCCGCAGATCTTACAGCACATCTCTACCTACACCTTCCACTCCCCGCTTCCTCTCTGAAACAACTTGGGGAAAATGTTAGGAATAAATACTGATAAAAGTAATATCAACAGTCAGACACCTCCAACAATCGTCATAAAAGTTAACGTTTCAGTGGAGTTTTCAAGGCACCAAAGTGTGATTTCCGTGGCATGCCTTCTTCACTGCACTAGTGTTTCACAGGGGAGCATCTATCAGCCTCACCCGACTGAAAAGACTCCAGTGGGTTAAGCAACTTGATTCAGATCACACTTCCGTGCTAAGTGACAGTCAGAATGAGTTTCACAGGATATCTCTGGTAGAGACTAATGAAGCCCTTTGGATACATAAAGGAATAAATTATGGCTCATTTCCATCTTAAAAAATAAGTTAAAGGAAATAAAAACAAAAATTCTAAATTAAGGAACTTGTTAAATAAAAGCAATTCCTGTAACCTCTGGTCGCCTAATTGACAGCTGTGTGTTTACAGCGTGTGTGTGTGTGTGTGTGTGTGTGTGTATTTGCCCATGAATGTACAGGTAGAGATCAAAGGTTGAGGTAAGGATGGATGTCTTTCTTCAATTGTTTCTCCACCTTATCTTTTTCAGAGACGGGGTCTGTTCACTGAATTGAAGAATAGTGTTTTGGCTGCACTGACTGCCAGCCAGCCCCTGGGATCTTTCTGTCTCTGTCCCTCATCCTAGCACTGGGGTTACAGGTGCCTGAATTTTACATGAGTTCTGGGAATCTGAACTCAGCTCCTCACAATTACAAAGTGAGCTCTTTACTCACCGAGCCATCTCAGCAGCCCCGTGATTGATATTTTTTAAGTAAAGCATCGTTATACACAAGACTGTTTGGCTGTTTGTAAACTTCGTGTAACCAAACTCAGTGAGTTCTACTTTTCTTGGTGAGCACAGGGAACTGCTTTCTTTCACCTAGCTAGAGTGTGAGTGATCAAACATTTCTAAGGCAAAAACAAAACAAAAAAATAAGCAGACAAACAAATAGAGATGGTTCAAGTCTGTGATTCTCCAAATTATAGACATATAAGCTATTATGGTTTAAATTTCACAAACTTGGAAAATATTAACTACATACCTGTGGTGGTTTGAAAGAAAATGTCCTCCCATGGGCCACAAGAATTTGGACATTTTGTCCCAATTGGTGGCACTGTTTTGGGAGCTTTTAGGAAGTGTGGCCTTGCTGGAGGCAATATGTCACTAGGGGCAGGGTTTGAGACTTCTTAAGCCTTGCATTATTTCCAGTTGCTGTCTGATTTCTGTGCCTCCTTGAAGATGTGACCCTCAGCTTTCTGCTCTAGGCTCCTCTGCCAGCCTGTTTTCCCTGCCATTATGGGCTCTAACCCTCCGAAACTGTAAGCCAAATAAACTCCTCTCTTTAAGTTGCTTTGCTCATAGTGTTTTATCACCACAACAGAAAAATAACTAATACCACAACTCTGTGATCACAGAGTTTTAGTTTAGAGTTGGGTAAACTAATCTCCTTCAAAATTATTATTACATGAAGAGGTGCATTGTCATATTTGTTGGGTGTTTTGGTTATTTCAAAAGTTCAGTGTTATCAAATGTGTTTCTTCACTCAAATAGTGCTAGACACTCAGCTGTGTGTAAAGAGTAGGTGACTACCTTACAGATAATTATTCTTTTAAAAATTTAATAAAAATTGTATTTTACATGTATAAAGGTTGTACATGCAGGCATGTAACTGTACCATGAGTGTGCAATGCCCATGAAGGTCAGAGAGGGCATTTGATTCCCTGGAACTGGACCAACAGAGGCTTGTTAGCTGCCATGTGGGTGCTGGGAACTGAACTGAGGTCCTCTGGAACAACAATTGATGCTCTTAACCACCGAGCCATCTCTCTCTAGCCCCCTAGATAACTATTCTTAAAAAAGAGTTGAATATGTTTGAAGACTACGGTAGAATGTACTTGAATGAAAATGATACATCTTTATTCTTTTGGATGTAGTTTAAAGTGATGCAAAACGTCATTTTTAAAATATTGCAGGCAAAACACAGGATGTATAAATAATCCCCCTTTGTGTCATCTCTGTTTCAGGAAGATCTTGGTGCATTATGGGAGGGCTGCTATGACATTTGAATTTTGTATCATTTTTTCCTGAGCATAAACATGCCAAACTGTTCAATGGCATATCCGAAATGCCTGTCTTGCTGTGGCTTGTGGAAATGATACTTCATTGTACTCTTCATAGAACCCAGGGTGTGTGCGTGCGTGTGTGTGTGTGTGTGTGTGTGTATGTATGTATAATTTCTTTTTCTGTATCATGTTACAATGCTTGATCGGGTATTTTATAACTTTAGTGAGATATGTATTCTGAAAATTATATTACCATCCTATTGAGAGCTATATGCTTGTATAGTGTCAGGGGATTTAGGCTGACTTCCATGAGAGTAGCCATCATCCCCACTCTCAGAGGCTTATACAAACCCATGCTAACTGGTTGGTCCTTCCCCATGTCCATTAGAAGTCAGCTGTATTTCTTAAGGTTTCTCTCTGGAACACTAATACCTTCCAGCCACAGTGTAGAGGAGAACTGTGACACTCGAGTTGTTACAGCTTTTGCCCATTGGTGCTGAGGCAGGAGAATAAAGTGAGGTCCAGAAGGCCTTGCACAACAGCTGAAACATTAGTATATGAAAGAAAGTAGCTGTCAGAGAGAAAGGGTAGAAATCCCTCAGCCTACTACTAAATTAGTGGATGGCACAGGGAACAGACATGCTTCAGTATGTCTGAAGGTAAGCACAACTCATTATAATACTGAAGTGCTCACCTCTGTGTGGAGATTAATGCTGCTACTGAGTCATGTGATGAACAAAATTGCTTGCAGAGCTATACTGTGCACAGCATACATGAAAATGCCTGTGCTATATGACATAGCAGTTCCAGCTCTGTACATCTGATTTGAGATGTTTGACTTTCTCCCTGCTCTGGTTGCTTCCTGCCTTGGAAACACATCTTCTTCTAATAAACGGTTCCTACTTCTGTTAGTATCCATGTGTCCCTGTCCCAATCTTTGTTCCAAGACACAAGAACCTGGAACCCTTTCAGAGATGTCCACCGAACTCTCATACCTACCAACGTCAGTGCCATGTGCCACTGCCTTTTGGATTTACTGGACCGTAGGAAGTCATATGACCAAGATTCGTGTCCATTTTAGGAAACGGAATTCTAACTTGCAGAGCTAATCCTGATGTTAGAGACTGAAGATGTATATTCTTCCCACAGAGAAAGATAGTGAATATTCTGAATGGTAATGCAACTTACCACATTTAGCTAAGAAGCAATTAGCAATGTTGTTGTGTCCATAACTAACCAGCATTTTAGCAGAGAAATTAAGAAATTAAGAATTTTTTTCAGTGCCTGTTTAATTAGCAAACAGCCCCGTAGGCGAGGTACAGGCCATTTAATATGGAGAAAGGCAAAAAGTCAATGCGTCCATTGGTCGTGGAATACTTCAAATGGAAAGCGCTCCTATTTGACAGCTAGACAGAAAGGGGAGAGAAATGTTTTGCATAGAAAATATTACTTACTAAATTTCTACTGAGCATTAGTTCCTATGGGATAACCTGGAGTCAACTGTTATACATACATATATCACGTGGATTTGAAGTCAAAGCACAGAATTTGGCAGAACAAATTCAGTGGAAGGGAGTGCTGTACAACTTGCCAGAGATGCATTTCAGAAAGAATTCTGTCCACTAGGAGGCTGAAAAGCAACTCCGGACCAGCTCTGTGGATGAGCCAGGATTCTAACCCAGTAGATGACTGGTTGGGAAAATTTGGAGCATCAACTCATCCATTGCGTACTCAGTAGCCGAGAGCTCTCTCTCTCTGTTTTTAGCACATTTCTTTGGATTTCATGTGGTCAATCTATTTAAACTGGGAATCTGATAACCTAAAATCTAATTGAAATTTTTTTCTGTAGCTTGGTCAATAGTCCAAAAGAAACTGCTCCTGCCTGCTTCTTTTGTCTCCCACGATGCAAACACAGCCTTCAGAGAATGAATGGATCTGGGTTTTCACAGGTGGTGGTTTGATGTGTTCACCTGTTCCACATCCATCGGGATGGAACGTGGAGACTTTCCTTTTGTTGTTATCTTATCTCTTTCTGACTTTGCAGTGTCCCACATGGCTCAGACACTCATTGTTTATGCACCTAAATAGTTTCTACATTTTATATGATAGCTGTCATATGTCGTTTTACATGTTTTCCTCTTAATGAGTTAAACACATACTATTTTCCTCTTCAGAATAAATTATGTCCTGAGCTATAGTTTGTATCTTCTTTTTAAAAAATATTTTGTTGAATTTTTGTGTATTATATATAAAAGATCTTAATCAAATTTAATGACCTATCCCATTCACAGCACACAAGCCCTCACTGGATTTTATGCATTCTGTCATGCATGTTCCATCCTTTCTGGTCAAGCATTTGTACCCAGATGTCCTTCAGTGCAAGTTCATCCACTGGCATCACCTGGAGTCTCTCCCTTAAAGAAAATTGGCCCCAACCCTAGCCTAGAAACTATCGGCAACTGATTACTGCTGGCTGAGGGAGAGTTTGTATCTTTTTAACCTTATCACCCTGACTTGATGAAAGTTTGTGGAATGATTTAACTTCCAGTTTTCCTGCATTAAAACTATAGCACTAAGATTATCTACATATGTTCCCAAGGAAAGAATTTGTATGTAGCATTAGCTGTGATTTCTTACTTGTCCAACTTATACTGTGCTCCATCTTCCACATAGATCATTTTATTTAATCTAATCCTCGTAGCATCGCCGTAAGCTCGGCATTAATGTTCCCATTCTATTGTTTTAAATGGAAGATGAGAGAGACTGGGTGGGACTTAGAGAATTCACAAGTCAGCAAATATTGCCCTTTTGTACTATCTTCCAAAAAAGAAAATGAAGGTCATTGCAGCAACTTGTGAAAATAGACATCCTGTTGCTCTGTTCATACCATACTAATTCTGGGGATACTAGAAAAGTTCCAACTAATATTGTTCAAGATATCTGTGCTAGATAGCTTTAGTTGTTAACTTGACACACCTGGGTAGAGGGAGCCTTGATTGGGGAACTTCCTCCATTGGACTGGCCTCTGGCCATGTCTGTGGGGCATTTTCTTGATGGTTGAATGATGTGGGAGAGCCCAGAGCACTGTGGGTCATGCCATCCCTGGGCAGATGGCCCTGTATTGTATAAGAAAAGTAAGTTGAGTGTGGGCCAGGAGAGAAAGCTAGTAAGCAAGTGTTCCTCCATGGCCTGTGCGTCAGGTCCTGCCTCCAGGTTCCTGCCCTGAGTTCCTACCTTGGGCTCCCTCAGTGATGCACTATGACCAAAGAGATGTAAGCAAAATAAATCCTTTCCTCTCCAAGCTGGTATTGGTCAGAGTGTTTTGCCACAGCAATTGAAAACAAAGTAGAACAATGTCCTTTAATGGAGTTTAACAGAAACAGTTATATATTTATAAAAGAATGTAAAGTAGTTAATAAGAAGAATATTCTGAATCCTCAAGTGTTTTCAAAGGTAATAGTACTTTGGTTTCCAAAAGTTTGTCCCACAAACACACAATACTGCTCATATACAGTGTTGAATAGCACTGTATGCATTCTCACATCCATATATACCATAAAGGAAACAAATGTCACTGGCTAATAAGATGGATTGAACTTTATAGACAAGCAAGGAACAGTTCCCTTATTTCTTTCCACAACTTCAGACTTGGTCTGATGGATTCCCTTTGTTGACTTGGTTTAATGTGTAGGAAGGTCTCCTCTGGTCTCTTTGTCACAGTAGCTGTTGGTCCTCAGACCTGAAGCACATCCAGATCTAGACTTGAACCTGTCATCATAGGAAGCTCTTCTGCACCCCCTTCAAGCTCTACACAAGGTTGATACTGCAATAAGGAAGGAAGGTGTCTTGTTCTGCGTGCCTGTTGAAGCTTCTGGACTTCAGTTACTCCTTCCAGATCTTCCCGAGACAGCATGGAAGTTTATGAACAAGTTTCTTTTAGACTTGGCTTTTGCAGTTGATTGGTGGCTTTTCCCATGCAGCAGATACAAACTGCTTGTGCTTTTTGCCATGAGACACTTTTGCAAGCACGCTATAGACCCTGGATGAGGAGGTCCCATGATCCATAGTCACTGGTTTATTGTTTTACCCTATGATGCTGTGAGCTTGCCCTCTGGCTTATAGCTCTTTGTTGTAGATTCTTTCCTGGCATCTGAAGAGAAATGCACTTGCCCTGCTCAGCTTTAGGAGTGCGAGCATCCCTCGCCTCGGCTTCTCTTCACAGCTCTATGGCTAAAGAAGGCCTCTCATCTTAGATTTCCAGGGGTTTCCACAGTTCTCGAACTCCAAGGATATAGGCTGTTGATCTCCAAAGATTCTCCTTATTCTTTGGGCTACAGATTTTCTTCTATTGACATATGGTAGGAGTAAACATCTTCTCATGTCTTTCCTTAAAGTAGATACACATCAACCTGTATGCCTTTAGGTAAACTCTCTTCAGTCAGCATCTAGTCCTCTAATGTGTCGCTGGAGGATGGTAATTGGCAAACCAGTCACAGAATTGGGATTTCACTGACTACCTGTTAGGAAGACATCATGGTGTGATACAGGCAGAGAGGCTCCCCAGATGCCCATGCTATAATTCCTGGGGCCTGTGCGTATGTTAATGGCTTATGGCAAACAGGACCCAAGAGTTGTCATTAAGGTGATGGATCTTAAGCTAGGGACATAAAAATTCTGGAATATTCCAGTGTGTTCAATCTCATCCTATGAGCCATTAGAAGGGAACTAGCTCCAGCCAGAGGCAAGATAGAAGAGACAGAAGATAAAATATGAGAGATGGAAAATGGAAGATAATTCAGTCTATTGATGTGAAAGACAAAGGGGTAACCAGCCTCCAGGGAGGAAATCTGAGCATGACTTCTGGCTGGCAGCCAAGGAGGAGATGTGGGCTTCAGCCGTGCAGCCTCAAGAACTGAATTCTGCTGATAACTGGGACCAGCAGGGAACTTGCTGCTTTCTTCATTTCTGCTTTATGGGGCCTTCAGGTCTAACTTACCTTGACTCATGAGCAACAGAGCTATGGGATGATATACTTGTTTTATCTTACATTTATAAACTGTTGATCATCTATTAGAGCAGGAACAGAAACAAACAGATGGTTTGGCTACAGTTTGCGAATAAAGGAGGTAATTGTCTCCATACTGTTCTGTTCTTAAGGGGCCTCAGTCAGGTCACAGGAAAAGTCCCACTTAGCAGCACGCTTCAAATTACTTTTTCCCCAGTGAGTGCATGGCCACCTGCTGCCTCTTCAGAGCCTCCTAGAAACTAACAGATTAGTGATGGGCAACAAGTGGGGGAATGCTGGGCATGAGGTGGATTACAGACTCACTCCATCAGCATTCTCTACGTTTCTCTTTAAGTAAGACTAAATGTTAACTCAGGACATAACACCCCTCATTTTGTTGAGCTACATTTGGAATGAGAAATTGAAGAATTACATCTATGTGCAACAATTATGTTTATAAAACCCATGGATTTTAAATTCAACCTGCTCAGCTTTGCACAAATTCTTCACTCCCTATGGATTTCTCTTCTACTTCCATTCCTTTTTTTCTCTACAATAACACATACATAGGGGAGACAGAGCATGCAAAGTTAACTTCATCGTTTATTTAGTTAATGTCTTTTGTAGAAAGAAGTAACCAAATGATAATTTTATATAGTATTTTTTAGGGTAGAGATAGACTCTCTGCTATAGTAATGTCTTATGGTTGGAAGAATGAGGTGGAATTCAAGAATACACAACAGGCACATTAAAGGGAGCCAGAAAATGAGCCTTCTGAATCCGCATTTTGAGGGCAGCAATGTTTATGCTACTGGCATCAATCCACCTTGAAAAGCTGTTGTTATGGAGCAGTTCTACCAACAATGAAATCAGGAATTAGATTTCTGGGGCTGGAGACACAGCTCAGCAGCTCAGTATTGTCTACTCTTGCAGATGACCTGGGTTTGATTCCCAGCACCCACATGGTGACCAACGACTATCTGTAACTCCAGTTCCAGAGGATCTGACAACCTCTTCTGGCCTCTGGGGTTATTGCATGACATGAGTACACTTACATACACGCAAGCAAATCACTCATACACATAAAAACAATGAGAAAAGAATTATATTTCATTTGTATTGACCCTTAAACTTCAAAAGCATGTGATAGTTCCTGGATGAATGAGTCAGGATCTGTTAGGGTGGGCTGTGGCAACAAATAGCTTTCACATGTTCATGACTTAACCTACTAAAATATTTTAACAACCTTATATTATATATCTGTTGTGAGTCAGTGAAGGGCTCAGGGTAGTTAGTGAAGGAACCAAGTCCCTGTCCACATTGCTCCTGGGGTCACTGCAACACATGGTTGCGAAGGAATTAAATCACGTCTAGATTCGAGGTGCTTCAATGTGGAAATTATTTTCCTGGTTATATTTGATTGACCAAAGCCAATCACACCATCGTGCACTATGTACCTGGAAGGCAGAGCAGGATATTTTTTATTATAAATTACTGCTTTGATTGCCTAAAAGATTCTTAAAACTTCTCTTGATAAGGAGTAGGATTTGGGAGTTGAAGGAGTTGAATTTTTCTTCTAAGAATGTGAAGGAACTTTTATATAGTGCCTCAACACCATCTTCCTTAGCCCCATCTAAAATCTCATGGTCACCCTATTTATATGTCTCAAAAGTGAACGTTTCATACATTTTCTTTATCTCTGGCATCACCAGATTTTTGGCATCCCCTTGGGAGGACTCCAGAAGGCGGCCAGGTCTCTTTGATCTGTCTAGATCTCAAAAACACCTCACCTTTAGCTTACGGGTAATCTGATGCTCCCTGATAGATGCTTAAATAGAATCCATTCAATAACCCAGATATTCAATCTTTATCTTAAACCAGTCTGTTCCAGTCCAACATACCTCACTAAGTCCTCATTTTATACTGGGTTCTCACTTAGAAGAGTGAATTTCAAACTTTCAAAGTAGGACCCTCATTTCTTTCTTTTTTTTTAAATTAAGAATTAGTTAGCAACCTGGTTGTTGGTGTAATTTGTTATAGTCCTTCAAAGGCTCTGATCCTACCTGCCAACATGTCTTCCATGATTTTCCCTCAGATCCACCTCCCTTTTCTAGTCATTTCCTTTAATCACACATGGGCTTCTAGGAGTGTGTGGGAAAAATCATGCATTCCTCTTTTCTAAAAGACTTTATTACAATTCTCTCCTTCTCTCTGTGTGTTTATCTTTTGACTTTCCCACTAGAGTGTGAGCCCTTTGAGTAGGGAGATGTTAGTCAGCTTCATCCATTACTGAGTCTGCAGTGCTGAACGAGAGTCTGACCTGGAGGGGACACAATAAAGGTTTACTGAATGCATTGAGATCACAGTCGTACATAGAGAGACTGTAAGAAAATGGAACACAGGGCACATAACATAATGGTTACTATCATCTATCATGAATTTTAGGTAAAAGTACCCCTAGGTTTGAATATCAATCTTTTCCTTTACGTGTATGTGGCTTGGGACACTTACTTTAACCTCCAATTTTTTTCTTATAAAATATGTACAATAATAGTAAATGTCTCATTGTTGGGAGGATCATAAGATGTATTGTCTATTAAAGAACACAATGCCTAGCCAATAGGAGGTACTCATTCTATAGGTATTGTAGGAACCCCATACTTTAAGGCTGGTGCACAGAGGAAGACAGTAGATCCCAGACTTCTCCATCACATCCCTGGTGCCTCTCTGAGTTTGTTTTTTATGAAAGCAACAGACACAGGACCTCCACAGATATATTTTAAAAGACAAGTATGTTAACATGTTTATAAATGTCTGAAAAAAGTGAATGAAAGCTGCTTACATTTGAAAACATTATAAAAATTTCAAAAAGGGCTTGAGGTCCATGGACAGGTGGAGGTTGGGGAGAGAGGTGAAGATATCACAAATCCAGGGAAAGGACTTCAGGAATACCTTACCTTCATTCGCATGCCACCAAAGCAGTTGAGTGTGAGTCTCCTGCCATGTTAGCTGACTATGGCTAGCTAGGTCTTTGATCTGAAACAGAGAACTTGCTACCTACTAGCAAAGTGAAAAAGCACACCTGATGCTGGCTACAGCCACAGGGTTCTGTGAAAGTGTTCGGCTGTCCGGAGAGCTGGCACCATCTTCAGGAAAGGAAAGGTCAATGTCTGCGTTTTGTTACCACAAAACTCTTAGCCAACTGAGCATTCTTGTTTTCTAGATATCTTAAAACAAGCTGACCTTAGAGGGTAAGATGGCTTGTCATCTTGAGTCAGAGAGGAGTAAACTGCATCATTCCCCTTTTCCACAGGGGTTACTTTCCATGATAAGTGGGTGACAGAAACTTTAGAGAGTGCCAGACTCCAGATACAGGATGTGTTTTGCTATCCATGTACACAGTAAAGGCTGCTTTGTAAAGGAGGTACAGTAAAAGAGTCACAAGACCAAGAACGGAATAGATAACAGCAGCACGCTGCAATGAAAAGTCATGCAGATGTAGTCCCTTGGACTACCTTACTGTTCTGTACTATCCTTCCTGTGATTATGAGAAGACATGCTTATGTGACTGGATAAAGAGAGGTGAATGACTCAGCACTTACTATGCTCTCTAGCTGTAACTTTTTCAGGCACCATTTGCTATATGATACCAAAACTACCATGTATTTCTTTTTCCCTTTTCAAAATTTCAGATAGATTTATTATTACTTCTAACCTCAGCCTATATACATATGCAGAATCTCTCTGTAGCCCCAGGGCCTGGAACTTGCTAGGTAGACCAAGATGCCCTTTATCTCACAGAGATGCCCTGGCTTCTGCCTCTCAAATACTTGGGACTAAAGGTGTGTGCCACCACATTCAGTTTATAATGTGTTTTATTTCCTTACTAAGTTGAGAATTTTTATCTTTTCACTTGAAGCTTACTACAACTTTGCTTTGATGTGTTCCAAATGCCAGTGTTAGATCTCTTTTGCTTCAGGGTGATGATTAAACAAAATAAGGGTTATTTGAACAGAAGCATTTGATGCAACAATAGCTGATATAATAATGATCAAGGTGTCTATCATGTGACTAAAGGGTGGGTAGGGCATACAGTGTAGGTACACTGGACAAAGGGATGACTCATGTCATGCTGAGAGGAAGCAGAGTTGCAGGAGATTTTATAAATTTGATAAGTAGATAAATAGATTTGATAAAATCTCAGTCTATTCAAAACGTCATACTATTTATAACTCATGAATTATTTATTTTTGAAGTTTTCCATTTGATATTTTTAGAACATGAGTGATCATGGATGCATTAGTTGCTTTTATGCTGCTGTGACAAAACACTGTGGCCAAGGGAAATGATAAAAGGAAGAGTTTATTTGTGCTTATAGTTCCAGAAGGTTAGGGTCCAGAACTGTGGAGAAGGCATGGCGGCAGAAGCAGAAAGCCAGACACGGGAAGCAGAGAGACAGGAAACAAGCAAGTCCTAAGAACTCCTAAAGCCCATCCCAAGTGACATGCTTCCTCCAGGAAGGCCACACCTCCTAACAGCTCCCAAAATAGCGCCACAGACTGGGGACAAAATGTCCAAATACTTGGAGCCTTTGGGAGATATTCTCATTCAAATCACCACAATGGAGAAGTGAAATCTCAGAAAGTCAAACTACAGATAAAGGGAAACCAGTGTTCTAGGTGGAAACAACTTGAGATGGGCATTCTATTCCCATGTGACCAGCACTGGTGGATTTCACAACCCTGTGCATTCATTTTGCCTCTAGTGTTTCCATTCCCCCTTCAGAACAGATGGAATCATGGTCAATAGCTCTTCAGTCAGTGATGGGCATCTCATATGATGATGGTCATTATAATGGAGCGCGAACGTTGCTATCACCTAATATTTTCACTGTAACTTTTCTGTGTTTAGCCATGTTTTTGGATACAAATATAGGTAAAATTGTGTTATGTCACAGGATGTGGTACAGTGTCATCTTGTCTAAATTTGTAGCTTAGGATACTGCCTAGGTTTGTGTAAGTACATTCTGTAAACATTCAAGCAACCAAATTACACAATGGTATGCTTTTCAGAATATTAAGCAATGCATGACTACAATGCATTTGGGGCATATACTATAATATTTTGGTAAATATTAAATGGCATGATGGACCCAAATCTAAAACTTCTGTAAGATCGTTTGCTTTCTTCCTCTAGTACTTTTGGTGTTCCTTTTCTTCACTGTCTCACTCATCTCTCCCTTTGGTCTTTTGCTTCCTTCTTGTCTCCTGAGAAGTATCAATGCCAGTGACCATTTCCATGGATGACCCTGTTCTTCCCACTCTCTTACTGGACAAAGGGTAAGACACTCCAGGTATCACCTAGTCAATTTGTTGTTTTGCTCAAGAAACTACTCTTACTTCCAAATAAGTTTATGTGAAAACTTGACTGTAAAACAAATTTTAAAAAGAGATGCTCTATTATGAATGGGAATGCAGACAGGCAGTAAGTTAGAGTACCTTGCATAGGACTGCCCAGAGCCACCAAGTTTATCAGTAAAGTGTATGAAGCAAAGGCCTTTTCTATGATCTCTTCATTTTATGTGGGAAGATGGAGAAGAAGATACGAGAAGTCAAATGACTAGGAGGATGAATGTCTTACGAGCAAGTCTGCTTTGCTGCTTGAAATGACCTTGAAAACCCATTGCCTTGTGTTAGTTCCCTGTTAAAGGAAAAGAGTGGCTGGAACACCTCATGCCCTGAGGAACTGCAATGTTTTTTTTAATATTTTATTTATTATCTTTATTTTATGTGTATGAGTGTATTTCCCTCAAGTATTTTAAGTACGCCTGTGTCGTGCAATGCCTGTGGAGGTCAGAAGAGGGTGTAGGAATCCTCTGGAACTGGAGTTACAGAAAGTTTTTAGCTGCCATGTGGTGCTGGAAACTGAACCTGGGTCCTCTGCAGGAACAATCAATGCTCTTAGCCGCTGAGCCATTTCACCAGCCCCTTGAACTGCAATGTCTTTGAAATTCTTGTTCTTCAGTTTGCCTTGTCTGGGTCTCAGGTCCTAATTTGTAAAATTGAAGAGGTGAAGTAATGAGCTCTATGGCTGTATAATTCAGGGACCCTAGCTGTCTTCATTTAAGTGAATGAAGGCATCAATAGAAACAAAATACCAGCTATCAGAGGATTCTCCAGATTGGTATATTAACAGTATTCATATCCAAATATTTTCTGAGTAGCTATATGCGTCCTAGAGGTTAAATTTAAGTATTTGGTTAAATCAATGAACAAAGTGGAAAAATGCAGCAGTTTCCCAGAGCTAACAGTCTACCAAAGCGCAGGGGCTGTTTGGTGACTGCATGCTACTGAGATTCTTTGGGCAGATTGCTGGCGTCTGAGACTCAGCGCTTACCTGTAGTACTCTAGTAAGTGTACTGGGCATTCTTTGTGATGAGCTTCCTTGTGCTGGTGTTTGGGTATTTAATTTTAATTTTTTTTTTGAAACATGGTTTCCCTGAAGCCCCAGCTGCCTGGAACTCACTGTGTAGACCAGGCTGGCCTTGAACTCACAGAGTTCCACCTGCCTCTGTCTTCCAAGTGCTGGGACTACAGGCGTGCACCACCACGCCTTGCTTTTATTTCAATTTTTACAATTACTTTGTGACTTAGGTATTATTTTCGTTTTATAAATAAAACTACAGGGCCATAGCTACCTGAGGCTATTATTTTTAAATGTGGAGAAACTGGCATTTCACCTCCAAATCCATTGCACTTTCCTCTGTATCTCCCATTCTTTGCCCACAATGGCAGATGTCTTCTTCAATGACAGGCTGGAGGTACACTTCCACAAAACATGTGGGCCACTGTAAAGAGTTGCATTTAAAGTAAACCATTTAGTCAGTGATTCATGCTAATTCAATAAATACTATTTTAGGAAGCCTAGAAAATAAACAATGATTCATATACACCATTGCTTTTGGAGCTAAGGTGAGTGAAGGGGCCCAGGGGTAAAGGGACCTGCACATGCAGCATTTCTTGGTCTTCCTGATGCTAGAGTCTCTACCTGGATCTAAAACTGAGTTGATCTATAGTGACTTCAATGCTAGCATAATGTTTGCTGTTTCCAGCCATGACTTCATTGTGGTTGCCTGACTTTCCGTCTCATTTCTGAGTTGAGCATGTGGGTTTGCTTCCGAAACCCTCTGTGTTTATTGATCAGACCCTGTCATCTCTGAGATTGTCCTTCCATGCAATTGAACCCTCCACCTTCCCGGCCTCCGACTCTCCTCATGGCGACCTTGGGACAGCCTTTCACCTGGCCTGTCAGAGTAATGAAGGCTTGATTTCAATACTTTCCCTCATTTCTCTGTTCACTGCTCTGCGGGTTAATGCAGATTCCAAACTCCAACAAGCAGCTGTTAAACATGTCATTAACACTGCTTCGGCTGCAAATGAGACGCTGCTACTGGGATTACTCTGTGAGCTATAGTTTTGTGATGAGCTTTGTCAATCACAGCTGACCTGCTGTGTACCGAATGGAACCCAGATTATCTTCTTTCTTCCTCTGACTCTTGTCATTTTTTTCACAAAGAATTACTATTCTACTCCCCGAAAGATTGATTACTTACACAAATAAGAGAGTCTGAGACATTAATACAAAATTCACAGGCTTTTCTTTATCTCAAACCTGCAACTCCCTCTACATTTCCTCCTGGTAATTATATTAGAATTGTGTACACTAGGAATTGCCATCTGATTATTATGAAACTAGTTTTGTCATGACAAAAATGAGCTTAAGTCTTGTTTTTTTGGAAAATGATCAGTACAGTGCACTGGATGAAAAAGAAGGAGATTAAATCCAGCTTGCTTTCATCCATGAATGCTTTCGTCTCTTTTTCAAACACAGGAAATGATTACCACTGCTATAAGCTGCCGTACATAGGAGTGAAAACGGATAAAGAAATATTGAAAATTCTGTAGGCAACAGTAGGACGTGATATAGGTCCCTGGCACCCACTGGGCGACATGTACTTTATTTTTCCATATTGCCGATGTCAAGAGTTTCAGCTTTCAAAGGGAGTCTTAGCTTGAGGGGTGACAATTCGGGTCTGAAGAATAAACAAATTCTACCTCTCTTTTTATTTGGACTGCTTTTAGTAGATGATTAGGCTGAAAATAGTATTTACAAAGTATGTTATTGAGTACGCAAAAGGGGTTTTCAGAAGAGTGTCCATCAGTGACTCACCTCTACCTCCCTGGTTCCTCATATGCTGTAGCTATTTGACAGACAGCTGTTAAGGGAGTGGACGAATGAATTTCTGTGGGACAATTACCCAGGGTCAGGAGAGATGAGAGAATTAAGTATGATCTTTAATCGTCCTCGCAGGGAAGCATCAACAGTGCCATTTCTTCTGTTATACACAAACACACACACATGTAAACACCCATGTGCACACACATACACACATGTGCATGTGCTCCCATGTGCACATACTCTAGTGATGCTAACACAAGTTTACTTCCCAAATCACTGTCTTAATTAGATCTTATTTCCTAGTGAGCGTAGGCTGTACGCTGCTACCAGTTATCTACTGCCATTGTGACGCTGTGTAACGAAACCACAAAATCTTCAGTCACACTGGACAAGAAGCATTTGTTTCTTGTAAGTCTCAGAGGTGGCTAAGTGGTTCTGCTGGATTTAGCTTATGAATTTGGGGGTGAGGTCTGGTGTGGTTTGAGATGGCTTCTGTTTGTTCAGACAGGGAAACCTCACTCTCGTCTGTGTCTCCCTTACCCTCCATGACCTAGTCTGAGTGTTTGTAACTGATAACAGAGGTGTACACTTGAACAAGCATAGAACCACTGGCTCCCAAGTCCTCAGCTTAAATCTTACACTTCTACTCTGTTGGCTTGACAAAAGCAGAAGACTTAAATGAATATAGTTTGCTCTTGTGGGGAGAACTCTAAAGTCACACACCAAAGGACCTAATGGCAAGGGATAAAATTTCAACCATTTTTGTTAATTTTACATTTGCTGTTTAATGAATAAAGGCACATTAGTCACATTGAACTGAGTGCGTTTGTAGTTCATTCCTTCTTCATGACCTTGAATTACATGTGCACAAAATGAAATTGTGCCCAAATGAGATAAAGGGAAGAAACATGCATTTCCCTCATAGTTGGAATCAAGAGACGTGTTCAGTTCCAGGCCACTGGAAAACACAATCTTTCCCTACAGACTTCTGGCTTCCTTTCTGCTGTGTAGGTGTGAAGAAAGCCACAGAGACTGGGAGAAAACAAACCTGCTAATAGAGAAATGTAACGGGAAGTGACTGAAGGGTGGGGACAGTGTGTGCCAACAGAGGCGATGCAGGATTTCCAGCTCCCAAACTGGACGCTTTATCGGATCCTAATTCTATCAGAGATAGCAGAAGAGAGGAAAAGAAGAAAGACGCCCTTCAATGGATCAATAAGGTGATCACTAAACAAAGTCTATGACCCAGGGTTATTTGGGTATTTCATATTTTGACTCATTTACATTTCATGAGCCCCAAATAGTGCTTCTCAGTATTCAATTTTTTTCTCCATTGATTTTAATTAAGCTCACCATAGGCTAGCAACCCTGATGAACGAGAAAAATGTTTTCTATCAAAAAGCTATCTGGCTTTGGAGGCAGGGATTCTGGGGCTCACCCACATCTTATTCAAAATGTTTTTACTTCCATCGCGTGGCATGATCCTTAGAATGTGAAATAAAGACACATTCAGCTGCCGTACCATAAATATTTTCCACTCTGTAACTGTGAAAATTACCATATTATTCCTGATTCAGACATGTCATGGAATCTGGGATCAGTGGTAAGTGCTGTATTTGCAGTGGCTCTGTGCAGGAAGTGGCTCTCAGTGAGTTCAGGATGGGACATGCCTTCATACGTCCATTTAGATGTCTAATCACGTGGCTCTCCTCCTGCTTCCCCTCATTTCCTCCTCATCTTTAAGATTCCAATTTGTGTGTCTCACTAGAGTTAGAGTGAGAAACAGATATAGTCATATAGTATACTTGGTCAAACATAATCTATTCATTGTATTACTTGCTAAGAAATTGTTGAATTTTTTTTTTTTTTTTTTTTTTTTTTGGATACAGGGTCTTGCTATATAGCCAGGGCTGGCCTCAAATTCACAGTGGCATGTACCACCATGCCTGGCTGATGCCCTGTCTTTATGATGAGGAATTTCAAGGCCAGACTCCAAATGCAAAATTCCTCTACTTTTGAAGATGGCTTCAAAAGCAGGATGAGGCTTTCTGTTAGAGCAGAATCAGTCAGCAGGATAACTCTTCCAAGAGCACAAGGCTACATCTTTACATGATCTCCATACAGCATTAATTGTAATCAAACCAGAAGCAGAAGACAGGGAATTTGTGATTTCTACTAAGAAAGGCCACTGAATTTAGACGTCTAGCATTGTCAGTAATCCTATGCTGCTATTGTTCTGATAAAGAGAAAAAAGAGGCAGGGAAGAAACAAGGAGAGAAGAAATTAACCAACCAGAACTCAGTTTATGAGTATAATGCTTATTTTTTTAAGACGTACAATTCTTTATCTCTTGCCAAACACCATATTGCCCTAAAATTCAGTATCTTCAAAGACTAAAGTTTATTATCTGACTATTTCTGTGGGAAAAGAGACTGAATGAAACTTAACAGGGTGTGTCTGAATCAAGGTTCTTCATAAGGCATCAGTCAAACTTTCAGGGAGCAGTGACTGGGCTGAGTTAAGGGTCCTATTGAGGCAGAAGTGGTAAAGAGGGAAGGGAAAATTTGTTCCTCAGTGGAGTCAAGGGACACAAGCCTTTTACTCCATAAGCCTATGGCTGAGTATATGGCACCTGGATTTCTAAGGGAAACTGTTTCAGGAAACTGCAGTGCAGAGCCAGAGATAGAAGGAAATCTTTTGTAAAACTAATATCGAAAGTGGCATTCCATCTATCAGCTGGTAAGTCCGTAAGAAGCAAATCAGTAAGTCTTGTTCACACTCCAGGAGAATAGACAATACCAGACTACAGGTGTTAGTAGGTGCACATCACATATAACAAAGAGAAAGAAAAAGAAACATTAAGAAAGTAATTTGTAATCTCATAATCTGGAGGTAGTTATTACTAATATTTTGTATCCATGCATATTTACATTTTCCACAGCATTGCTTGATTTTTCCTTACAGAATCAGTTCATGGGACTAGAGAGATGGCTCAGAGGTTAAGAGTACTGTCTGCTCTTGCAGGGAGCCTGGGTTCGAGTCCCAGCACCCACATGGTGGCTAACAACTGTCTGTAACTCCAGTTCCAGGGGATCTGACACTCTCTTTTGACCTCTGAGGACATTGCATGACTTGGCTACACTTATGTACATGCAGACAATGTACTCATACACACAAAATAATAGTAAATAACCTCCAAGCAGGCTCTAAACCTGCATGGCTTCATGGTTTTCTTTCCTTCTCCCTACTACTCTCCTCCTCAAGGTAACTGCCAAAATTACCAGCCTGTCCTGAGGATTTTTCTTTAAAATTCTAATAAAATTGTAAAAGCTTCAAAAAAAAAAAAAAAGAAGAATCAGTTCACTGCATATACTTGTTTTTCAAATCCTTTACCTAAGAATGATATATTTATTAAAAGGAAGACTTTTTAATTGTTCAACTAATGCGTATTTATTTTGAAAAAAAATAAACCTCCAAATAGTTTGTAATCTCATTTCTTGGATATAATTCTGATTGGCCTTTTACAGTTCTTGCATATTTTGTTACTTTTCTATAAGTGTTCATAGAAACATATCTGATATCTGTTGTCATGCCTTTGGTCACTACAATCATCATGTTGCATTCAAATAAACCTACTGTTAGCAATATATTTACCATATGGGACATCCTGTCTCTACAAGGTCAATCTGTATTTATTCTTAGTATCATAGCTACTATACATGAAGCTTGATTGGCATTTTGCCTTTTGCCAATATTTTGTTTTGAATTATAACATTAATTATACACGCTCATTGAAGTTAAAGATCACAGTGATATAAACATGAATTTTTCAAAAACAGTTCCAATATTTCAGTAAAGGTGGTTTTGATAATGGTACATCATGCTCAAAACAGTGAGAACAAAATAGACAAGTTAAAATAAGAACACAAACACAGCTCTTGAACAGTAAGTGTAGAATTAGCATTTTTGTTTCTGCAAAATAACAAGCTAGAGTGACACTAAATTAATTTTGTTAGATAAAGTTTTACTGGTTTCTGGTTTTGTTTACGTTTAGCTTGATATTTATAACAGTGAGAGGTTGTGCGTATAGACTGCAGATGCAGCTGAATATTTATTATTTAAATGACTGTGATACAAAACTTAATGCTTAGCTATCTATGGGAATTTTATGGACAGTCTCTCTCTGCATATAAGAGTTGTTTCAAAATTTTTAGAAATATTTTAATCCATAGCTATGTTTTTTGTCTTGAAAACAAATCTATCATCTTTGATAAGGTTTTACAGGCCAGTTGACGTAATATGATCCTCTTCTTCTAACTGAGGCATATGCAGGTAATACCAATTTAATAACAATAGAAAAGTATCTTAAAACATATACTAGGCACTGCTATTCCAAATAAAGCCCCCAATCCAATGAAACATGTAGTGTGAAAGAGACAATTTGTGTGTGTTTTCATCCTATATGTAGAAAGTGTTTTAAATATTACCATGGCATAATAAAATGTTAGGTAGTGTTGTTATGGGAAGAAATTCATAGCAGTTGAGATGATCCCATGAACTTGTCCTAAGACAACGATGCTCACATTCTATGAGTTCTCAGGATGCCATGAAGTCACCAGGAGAGGTTCGGCTTGTATCTGTAGCTAATCCAGAAGTTCTGTTCTCATTGCCGGGGATGCACTGGTTTGAGCACTGGAATTTTTGCCAGCTTCCCCCCTGATTCCAGGAAGCCAAGCTTTCACTCCAGTGTAACGCTTCCTATATGATACCACTTGGTTTTAGCATTAGGTTTACTGGTGAGAATCTCCGCTTCCTTCTCAACAGTAGCTCTTCAAGTTCACAGTAACATGGTTTCTCGAACCTGTCCATTAGAAAGATGGCCAGTGTGCTTGTTAAAAACCAGATCCTTGGATTTTTCTTTTGATTGAATGGATCAGAATCGCCAGCAATGGAACAGTGGGTCACCTCAGCTTTGCATAACAAGCAACTTGTGTCATGTGCAAAACTGCCAACTTCTTATAGTCTCCAGAAAAGATATGCTTCCATTCTTCCAAGGTGTCCAAACCCTGTCAGTCTGGTCTCTTCTATTATTCTTCAAGCCGTGTCACACTGATCACGTGCCCACACACAGATTGTATAGCACTCCAAATAATCTCTCTCTCTTTTTTTTTTTTGCCAACAACATGCATAGTGTTTACAACATATAGGAAAAGGCTATTTGGGAATACATATTGAGTGCTTTAGAGGTAATTCATAAAGAAAATGGTTTGCAAAGTAAGGGTGGATTTGTTCATAGCACTCCAATTCTCTGTGCATACCTCTTTTTATTCCTTGTGAATTGTTCCCTTAAGTTTGTTTCCAAGTAGACAGAAGGGACTTTGCTTATCATTTTATTGAATTAAGGAACCTCATTTATGATGATAATATAATAAGCTTAGATGTGTTTTCTTGAATTATTTGAAAAGATTTTTTTAACTATAGAAATTAATTTGATATTCTCACTGCCAAAGTAGATTAGAAAATTAGAGACCATCTAGACTTGATGGATAATTTGAGGAAAAACGAAAACAGGGAGTTTAGAAGGATTACCTCTGGCCATCCAGCTGCCCAGCAGCTGACCTGAGTTTAGATTTCTGTGCGTTCTTAATCCATAGTCTTTCCACCTTGGAAATCACTTGATTTTTCCTTGTTCTTATGTATAAATTCTCCCCATCGTGTGCCTGGCAACCCTATTTAACTTACAGAATTGTAGATGTTAGCTTCCCTTCACAAATTAAGACATGTCAGTACAGCTAGAGGTTAAGGTGGTTATTTTCAGCAATGAATTGGTTTTTTTTTTTAACCTTATCCTACTCTGCTAAAAATATGAGATTATTTTTATAACTTGCAGCTTATGGAATATAAAAAGTTTAGACACATGTAAAACATTTTTTTGTTTTTTTAATTGCTTATCCAAGTACTTCATGCAAGTTTGAATGGTTAATGGGGTTTAGAATTCAGCTTGCTGCAGGAACTGATAGACACATTTCATTTTGAGGAAGGATGAATGATCATTTCAGCTACAGGACTGTGTAGGAGAGAACAACTAGCTCCCTAAGTCCAGAGATAACCATAGCTTTTGGGAGATCATTTTTTCTTTGAATTTCTTTTGTTAGTTTTCAATAAGGCTTGAGCTCTTTCTTTCTTTCATTTTTTTCCCTCATCAGTCTAGGAGTGACTGCAGGGAGGAGAAATGATTCACCCCTGGTCCTAAGGTAGCACACGGAATAGTAAGACAAAAGTCAAGTCAGAATTCAGCAAAGAAGGCTATTGTCCTAACTTCATCCTTTCAGGTCCGACTCAGACAATAGTGACAATTTCATTGGACTAGACATTAGCATGACAGCTTTTTAGCTTATAGAATCAACTTAAAATAGTGGAGGACAGGATGCATCCTTCTATAATTAATTTCTATAGTTAAAAAATCTTTTCAAATAATTCAAGAAAACACATCTAAGCTTATTATAGTTTCATCCCTGCTGCTAAGGTTTTCTCCTCTGTTTGCACATGGCTCTCTGTCAACTCGGTTCCTCAGCTCCGAGCTCCTCCGAGAGGCCTGACATTCCTCTGTCCACTGTCTCCACTGCTGTGTTTCATTCTCAGTGCCCTGCTCCTTTCTTGTGTGCCACTCAGTGTAATTTGTAGCCCAGTTATTATTTATTTCCTCCCTATGGGCCTCTAGGCCACAAGGACAGATCCACATAGTTTTCCTTAGTATTCCTCAACTTCAGCTGCAAGAGAAACCGCAATTATTAGGAAGTGGATAAACGGATAGATGTCTGAACGAATGATTTCCCTTCCACAGGACATGGTTTTCTTATCCTTCAGAGAAGCCAAAACAAAACTTTTAGCAATATTTTTAGACTCTTGGCAAATGCATTTTTTCTTTCAATGCATTTCTATCCTCCCTTCTATCAAGAGGAAATAAAATATTTTCCATTTCTGCCCATTAAACTTTTGCTTATCTCACTATTCTTATAGCACATAGAATGCAAGTCATAAAATTTACTAGTTTACTTTTATTTATTTCTGCAACATCCATACCATGATCATCATTCTGATAGAACTGCATCTTGTTAGCTTATATGTCCATTTAGTGGGTGGTATTAAATATTCATCAACTTTGTGGACGGAGGGGTAGAAGGTCTGGAGGAAAAATGATGCTATGTAACAGACTGATTCTAAAATAAATAAAAAAAAAACCCAGGAAGATATTCAATTTTTAAGTAGCCACAGATAACTTTTTTGAAGAATGTAGTTTTAATTCTTCTAGATAATTCTCCTTCTGGAAACCTCATAGACATACTTCAAGAAGTATTGGTGTAAAGATGTAGACATGTTTCTCAAAGGTATTTGACTTTAACTGGCAATATTTCCTCTCTAAGATCCAGTTCTCTATGTGCATACTGTCTATTTATGGAACGAGTGTTTGCTCATTGTGAGAAATATCCAATAATTCATCCCACAGTGGCTAGAGCATGGGCTCTTACTAAGGAAACCAGGATCTGCTCTTGCTGGCCAGTGGTTAATGGTGATCCATGTGGGGTAACTTTAGACCTGGACAGTAAGGTTGATTACAGTTTTTTCCCCCAGAGGAATGAAGCCATACTATCGACGTCCATCCAGGAAGCACACAAACTTCACTTGGCTGATGCATTGTAAATTTTCCACTCTGGAATCATCTAGTGAACCTTTTGTACCATGAGGCATTTTACCATAAGGAAAGCAAATTTTGGAGCTCCATTTGAAAAAAAAAAAAACACTTTAACTTGTTAATAACAAAATGACTCCCATGAAAAGGCCTCCTCTTTTAAGAAAGTATAATATTCAAAGTCAGTATAACAGGTGGGTCTTCAGTTTTGCCCATTGTGTTTGTGTGTGGGGTGTATAATAACCTAGGGCTCCAACATGCTAGGCAGCACTGTAGCACTCTGTTACAGACCTACACCCTTGCCTCCCACTTTTTCTCTTTTTTGCCTTTTTTTTTTTGGACAGGATCTCCCTTTAGCTCCAACTAACCTGGAGCTCACATGTAAACTAGACTGACTTCGATCTCACAGAGATCCTCCTGCCCCTGCCTCCTGAATGCTGGGACTAAAAGTGTGTGCCACACGCCTGTTTTCCTTCTTCTTCTTCTTCTTCTTCTTCTTCTTCTTCTTCTTCTTCTTC